>NC_134363.1:135843479-136188479 GCF_048569485.1 Anomaloglossus baeobatrachus | reverse complement strand
TAATTGTGACATTAAAAATGTTATAATAATAATTATTATTATTGTGATAATAATAGTAATATTAATAATTGTGAAATTAATAAGAAGAAGAATAAGAAAAATAAGAATTGTGACATTAATAATATTATAAATAATAATAATAATAATAATAATAGTAGCATTAATAATATTATACATAATAATAATAATAATAATAACTATTATTTACAGAGAAAAAAATCCAATATGAAGTGTTATAGTGGCATCACCAACTATCAAACATTTATAGTAAATGCTGTGGATATTTCAGATATTTTTTATTGTGGGCAAACCCCTTTTTAAGAGGGCCTGTCAACAGGTCAAAAGTAGCCACTTTATGCACTTATGATACCACAACTGCTATCTTGAGTAATGTTTTTTTGTTTTTTTTTGTCCACCATGTGGTTTCAGAGGTATGAGCCTTTAATTTAGTGTTTATTTTTATGGAGTTTAACAAGGGGGTGTGGCTTGCAGAGTAATAATGCAAACAGGTGTAAATACATGCCCTCAGAGAACCTAGTGTGCCACACCTCCTTAGTAAAAATTCTAAAAGTTTGCAGTTAATAAAAAGACCTGTATCTCTAGAACCATGTGAAGTACAGTATTGGGATACTCAGGTGAGTAGCAAAAAAAAAAAAGTAAAAATAAAAACTAAAAAAATAGAATTGAAATTTGCTGATGTTATGCTGCAATAAAGGTTGATGGTAGATATTTCAGCAATATTTATTTATTTGCTTTATTGTATGAACAAGTCTATTGACCCTGGTAAGTAATAAATGAGATGTAATGTCCAACAGTTGAGCCAATTGATTTAGATGAAAACGAATAACAATCTAAAATATATGAGGACCACTCACCTTCCCCATGATGACAATTATCTGGAGTAAAGAAGGATTGGGTGTGTTGAAGCACAAATACTTTGTTCCCATTAGGAACTTATCACACAAAAAGTTGCTGACCCACGGCATCTTCGGCTGACAGCAATCGAACATTTCTTACATTGTTTAGTAAGTGGTCATCACTCATCAATTAACTTAATTCACTTTTTTTATGTAGTAGGAGACTTTGCATGTTTATGTTTCTACAAGCGTTATTTATTATGTCAGATGTGGGTGCATATTAATTTCTGATTACTTATTTCTACTTTATTAAGTAAGTGTGATGCTAGACACTATGAGCAGTATGAATAGAAGGGTAGTCAGAAAAGCTGGGATCATAAGCCAGGAGGTAACGTATAAAATTCAGGGAGCAGACAGAGATGTGGTCAGTAAAGGCCGAGGTCAGAAGCCAGGAGGTAATGTATGAGGTTCAGGGAGCAGACAGAGACGTGGTCAGGAAGAGGTCCAAGGTCATAAGCCGGGAAGTAACATATAAAGTTCAGTGAGCAAACAGAGCTCAGGAAGAGTTCCGAGGTCAGAAGCCAAGATCAGAATACTTACACCAGACAGGAGCCAAGAGCATACTGAGCAAACAGGAAGTACGACTGGTGAAGTTCAGACAGAGCAAGCCCAGTAAAGTAACAGACCAATAACCAGAAACGAGGCGCATCTGTAAAGGCACCTCCCAAAACCAGCGTGGACCCTAGTGCTGAAAGACAACCTGTCAGCAAGTACACAAGACACATAGCAGAGCACTGTCAAATGCAAAATGCTCCACACAGTGGAGCCGTGACAAAAGCATTCCAAATGCAAAATGCTCTGCAAAGCTAGACCATGACAGTAAGCTCTTAAAGGGAATTGGTCAGCAGGTTTTTGTTTCCTGATTTGAGAGCCACAAAATGTAGGGTAAGAAACTCTTATTCCAGAGAAGTATCAATTAGATTACTAGGTGTAGCTGTTCTGATACAATCAGAGCTCTTAGATTTAGCAATGCAGCAACCCTACACCACAACTTTCTGTGTACATTGTCTATTAAATGTGAGCTGCTTATCAATTGAGTGTATGTGGCTGGACCAGGGCTCATGTGCCATGTCGTCTAGTCAGTGATCTCCTGGTGATAAAACCTTAATTGTGAGTAAACAACAACACACAGCCTAATAAGTGGCACATCCCTCAATTCTTTATCTCAGTCCATACCTCATGTTCTAAGAATACAAAGCAAAAACTTGCCGACAGGTTCCCTTTAAGCCCCCTCAAATGGTGATTGTGGGCTAACAGAATTTAGTTAACTTTTTTTGTCTAAGTAGGTGATTTATAGCTCAATATATGGCTATTCTTCAGAAAATAATTATAATTTACAAATGTTACTATTTTAATACAACACATTACACTTTTATGCTTGGCTTGCATTAACCAAGTCATTTTACTCTATGACAATCACAAAAGTTTCTAATTTTTTCCCAGTAAATGTAATGTTTTGTTGATAAAACTCCAAGAACAAAGCTTCTTCTGCAAAGACAACAACTGGAATAAAAACCAACAATAAAAGGTTCGTCCTGCAAGGTCAGAGCAAATGTAAAGGTTATTATATTTGTCATTTTTGCAACTAATGCAGCATCTTTTTTTCCCACAGCGTACAAATATCCCATCTGGGTTTAAAGCTTAAAATAAAATAAAAAGCATTTTTATTTTTTTGAGCAAATTATAGTAGAGAAGAAAAAAGAGCAATAAATACATAGAATACCTTTGTAACAGGGAAGCTATGAAATAATTAGATTTTTTTTAGGATGAATTTTGCTGAGGGGCGAGAAAAAAACAAACCAGACTTGACTTAATTCTGAACTGATCAATGAGTCGGCTAATTATATTACTAGGTAAAAGCATGAAATCTTAGCCTAGCTGCATACAGAGTTCATCGGAAAAACCCTAAAGGCTGCTTTACACGCAGTGATATCGCTAGCGATGTCGCTCGTGAAAGCACCCGCCTCCGTCGGTTGTGCGTCAAGGGCAAATCGCTGCCCATGGCACACAATATCGCTTGTACCCGTCACACGTACTTACCTGCCTAACGACGTCACTGTGGGCGGCGAACTGCCTCTTGTCTAAGGGAGCGGTTCGTGCGGCGTCACAGTGACGTCACACAGCAGCCGTCCAATAGAAGTGGAGGGGCAGAGAGCAGCTGCATGAAAGTCACACCCACCTTGTTGCCGGAGGATGCAGGTACGGTGTTGTTCGTCGTTCTTGGTGTGTCACACGAAGCGATGTGTCCTGCCTCAGGAGCGACGAACAACCTGCGTCCAGCACCATCAATGATATTTGGGATTTGAACGATGTGTCAACCATCAACGCTTAGGTGAGTATTTTTGATCGTTAGCGGTTGCTCGTACATGTCACACACAACGACGTCGCTAACGAGGCCGGATGTGCTTCACGAATTCCGTGACCCCAACGACATCTCGTTAGCGATGTCGTTGCGTGTACAGCCCCCTTAACAGTTAATGTCTATATTTTTAGCATTACCATAGACTCCCATGTAAAAGATGGAAACTAAAGGTGTATACTTTTGACTGTCTATCTGCCCATGTCACGGTCACTGAGGCCGGAATGTAACGGAATTGGTTGTGGACCCACTTCAGAATGGACCAAACTTACCCTGAAGGGGAGTGACTAATTGTCTAGCTGGTTTTCACTAGAGCCTCTGATGGTGGGGATGGACTGGGCTTTGTAGACACCAGGTACTACTTCAGGGCAGTCCCAGGTACTGCAGCAGCTGACCCAAGCATCATGGATACAAGTATGGAATGGCAGGTAGGACGGAGTGGGAACAGGAGCTGGTAGGATGGAGTAACACTGGAAACAGGCAGAACAAGATTGGTACTGAAAACAGGCAGGACGGGAACAGATTCAAGGACAAATTCAGTATTAGCAGGCAGACAGCAGACTGGTGTACTGGCAGGAGCAAGCACTCTAAGAACTAGGGATGATCGAATACCACAAATATTCGGCAACGTCCATATTCACTGAATAGGTCGCCGCTATTTGACTATTTGCGAATATTCGATTCGCAATGTAAGTCTATGGGAAACCTGAATAGTTGCCGAATAGCAACTATTCGGGCTTCCCATAGACTTACATTGCGCATTGAATATTTGCATGGCGGCGACTTATTCATCAGATATTTGCAAAGCCGAATATTGCCAAATATTTGTGATATTCGATCACCCCTACTAAGAACCTAATTGCTCAGGCATCTCCCTACAGGAGAAGGTGCCTTAAATACACTGAGACTACCAGGAATAGACTGGGGACTTTTTAAGGTTTGTGGGCACTGGACCTTTAAGAGGCAGAGTGCTCGCACCTGCCCTAAGAACCATACCAGTGGGGATTAATGCTGAGAAGAGTTAATCAGCTTAATGCCACCCTGGACCACAGTTCAGGTCATTGTTCTCTGGCCATAAGAAGTAGCTGTGGGAATTTCCTGAGCTTCTAGATTCCTGGTGTTGGATTCTCTAGCCTGGCATGACATAATCTGTGTCGCATACAGGTAATGATCCACCAGATCAGCAAATCTTAACCCAAGCTTGGATGGTAAGGAAATTTGCATAGTTCATGTCCATGGTCAGTGAGCTTTGACCTGGCCCATTAATTGAGGTTGCACAAAGTCTCTGACCATCGCCAGTAGCTGCATGGATTTCCTGAACTTCCAGGTTTCACGATCACTGCATTTGATTCATTCACTTGCCGTGACATCATCCGTACTTTGTGCACTGAAAAGGTGACATGTCCCCGACAAAGGTGACATCTCCCCGACAAAGGTGACATCTCAAAAAGCCAGATTGTTTTCGATTTTCAAAAGATAGACCTCTGTGAGGGCTTGCTTTTTTTCTCCCTGACACACTTTTTTTTTATTGATATTACGTTGAGGTACAGTGCCTAAAAGTAGTATTTAACCCCCTGCAGATTTAGCAGGTTTGATAAGATGCAAATAAGTTAGAGCCTGCAAACTTCAAACAAGAGCAGGATTTATTAACAGATGCATAAATCTTACAAACCAACAAGTTATGTTGCTCAGTTAAATTTTAATAAATTTTCAACATAAAAGTGTGGGTCAATTATTATTCAACCCCTAGGTTTAATATTTCGTGGAATAACCCTTGTTTGCAATTACAGCTAATAATCGTCTTTTATAAGACCTGATCAGGCCGGCACAGGTCTCTGGAGTTATCTTGGCCCACTCCTCCATGCAGATCTTCTCCAAGTTATCTAGGTTCTTTGGGTGTCTCATGTGGACTTTAATCTTGAGCTCCTTCCACAAGTTTTCAATTGGGTTAAGGTCAGGAGACTGACTAGGCCACTGCAACACCTTGATTTTTTCCCTCTTGAACCAGGCCTTGGTTTTCTTGGCTGTGTGCTTTGGGTCGTTGTCTTGTTGGAAGATGAAATGACAACCCATCGTAAGATCCTTGATGGAGGAGCGGAGGTTCTTGGCCAAAATCTCCAGGTAGGCCGTGCTATCCATCTTCCCATGGATGCGGACCAGATGGCCAGGCCCCTTGGCTGAGAAACAGCCCCACAGCATGATGCTGCCACCACCATGCTTGACTGTAGGGATGGTATTCTTGGGGTCGTATGCAGTGCCATCCAGTCTCCAAACGTCACGTGTGTGGTTGGCACCAAAGATTTCGATCTTGGTCTCATCAAACCAGAGAACCTTGAACCAGTCTGTCTCAGAGTCCTCCAAGTGATCATGAGCAAACTGTAGACGAGCCTTGACATGACGCTTTGAAAGTAAAGGTACCTTATGGGCTCGTCTGGAACGGAGACCATTGCAGTGGAGTATGTTACTTATAGTATTGACTGAAACCAATGTCCCAACTGTCATGAGATCTTCCCGAAGTTCCTTCCTTGTTGTCTTTGGGTTAGCCTTGACTCTTTGGACAAGCCTGGCCTCGGCACGGGAGGAAACTTTCAAAGGCTGTTCAGGCCGTGGAATGCTAACAGTAGTTCCATAAGCCTTCCACTTCCGGATGATGCTCCCAACAGTGGAGACAGGTAGGCCCACCTCCTTGGAAAGGGTTTTGTACCCCTTGCCAGCCTTGTGACCCTCCACGATCTTGTCTCTGATGGCCTTGGAATGCTCCTTTGTCTTTCCCATATTGACCAGGTATGAGTGCTGTTCACAAGTTTGGGGAGGGTCTTAATTAGTCATAAAAGGCTGGAAAAAGAGATAATTAATCCAAACATGTGAATCTCATTCTTCTTTGTGCCTGAAATACTTCTTAATACTTTAGGGGAACCAAACAGAATTCTGGTGGTTTGAGGGGTTGAATAATAAATGACCCTCTGAATAAACTTTTCACAATTTAAAAAAAAAAAAAAAAGAAATAACATTCTTTTTTGCTGCAGTGCATTTCACACTTCCAGGCTGACCTACAGTCCAAATGTCACAATGCCAAGTTAATTCCGAATGTGTAAACCTGCTAAATCTGCAGGGGGTTGAATACTACTTGTAGGCACTGTACATAAAATGTTTTTATCGCCTGTTATTACACTTTTTTCTGCTGTTGCGGCTAGCAAAAAACTGCATTTCTGGCATTTTGATTTATTTTCTTGTTAAGCATTAAGCTGTTTACCGATCAGATTAAATTATTTTATATTTTGATTGATCTGACTTTTACGAATGCAGCAATATCAAATATGTGTTTTTTTTAATTATTTCTAAGTTTTTTAATAAAGGAAAAAAGAGGGTGATTTAAACTTTTATTTTTTTTTATTTCTTTCAGATTTTTTAGTATTTGTTAGTCCTCTTAGCGGACTTGAACTTGCAATCATCAGATTGCTTGTGCTATAAACAGCAATGCCACAGTATTGTTGTATATAGCAGAAATCACAGCTTCCTATGAACACCAGCAATGGGTTAATTTTCACAAGAATAATCTGATGACAGACACATAGGGTCTTCAGCAGACCCTTGGCTGTTTTGGCAACACATCAGCGACCCGCGTTACTATTGCTGGAGTGAGGATAAAGGAATAGAACAGCACAGCCCCTGCTGGAGCCCTATACATGCTGCTGTTAGAGGCAGATGATGGCTGAAAATCACAGCCATCATCTACCGGGAAAGATGTGGGTTTGGCTTGTGAGCCTGCATCAAAGTCTGGGTGCTGACTTCTGTCCAACATTGTCCATCATAAGTTGTTAAAGAGCTACAGCATATGAGCTCCAGCTATAGTAGCAAGTCCTGTCCCTTGATTTTACAGTGTATTTTTGTGTGAGTTAGTACTGTGCTATTTGTGTTGTTCATAGTACTACAAGTAACATCTACTTCATTATCTGTACTTAGAAAGGAATTATTCTGTTGTCTGTGATGCTCTAATAGACTGTAAGTAACTTCTACTATATTTGCAGAAAGTAAAGTATGCCTTTAGTTGTGGTTACTATTATTTTTATTTTATGAATTAAAAGAGTATGTAAATGGGTGAGGTTCAAAAAAGGGGCTTAGGGAACCCATTGTCAAAACCCATATCTAGGATTTATTTTGTACTGTGACTTGTTATGCCACGTGGGTCATACTGCAGCACAACCGATACTCATTTTTTTACCGTGGGGCTTTGTGACTACTTGATATGTCCTATGTTTAGTCTGTTAACGATTTCACCATTAATACTCAAGATTGTTGTCAGGCTACCACCAGTGGGAGCTGAAGCCCTGTAGGAAAAGACACTATACACAGCTGAATCAGCATGGAGGTGGACACACAGTGTGTGCTGGAGTACTGTCCTGCAGAGTTAACCAGAATACAGAAGCCATGAGGCATGCGGGGGATGGTCAGGCAGGCCAGGTCATACACAGTATGGTGAGAAAGAAGACCGGAGGAATGAGCAAAAGCAGGATCGAGGTCAGGAGCAGAGGAAGCAACCGAGCGGGGAGGTAGAAGAAGGGGGAACGACTGGGGCTATTGTGGGAAGGAAAGAGGTGGGACAGAACACAGACAGCACAAGGGAAGGACGGATCAGGAAACACTTACAGGGACCAGCAATCACAGGCAAAGCAGTACTAAGCTTATAGCCAGCGCTGGTTCACCAGAGATGACAGAATTTAAAGCATCCAAGCTCCGGAAGTGAGGCCCAAGAGAAGGCTCTGCCCCCTAGCCATGTGGACAGGGAGGTGGAACCATGACAATTGTAATATATTATAGAAAGCTTTTATGTAATGGTGTGCACTTTGTTGCCTTCTTTTTTGTTTATTACATCTTAGAACTTTCACAAAAAGTTAAGAATGTTTTCCTCTATTGTATGCCTTTCAATTTTCTACCATTTTGCTCCTCTTTACTTAATTCACTTTTCTCTCTGGGACACCACATTTCATTACTAAACAATTCTTGACAGATAAGTCACAGTAATAAACTTTGTTGCTTAGTGTTGTTGTATTTGATTGCATATGCAAATACAATTTTTCCTTTTTATTTTTATACAAAAATATTTTTTCACATAGCACATAGTTGTATTCTTATGTTCTCATTGTATTTTCTTTTGCTTTTTTCATAAAAACATATTGATGACAAAAACATATTTAGTGAAGTTTCCTCTATTTTCTTTTTTCTTCACTTTTAATTTTTTTTTGTTATTCATTCAATTTTCCCATTTCTTTTTGTCATGTTTTTTATCTTCCCCCATTCTTTACTTTTAAAGTAAGTGAACCTTCAAGTTACTTTTCAAAATAAGCTGTGTGGTGTGTACATGAAGAATAACACTATTTCTGGTCATTATATGATTGTCTCCTGTATTTTCACAAGATTTTCCTTCTGCAGGCTGAATCTCAAATTTTCAGTTGACCCTCGGCTGATGTGAGATTAGCTGTGATATCTGCCATACACTGCACAGCACACAGAGATGAATTCCTGCTTTTCATTCCTGAGTTAGTACACAAAAGTATCAGCTGTGGCATGGAGGACAATATGCAGCAGTACTGATCAAGGCAGATGGGAATTTAGCTCTATGGTGAGGGAAGATACTTGTTAGAAAGCTCTGTGTGATGCTTGACACTATGTGGCGTAGTGTTATACTAGTCACTTTGTGGCTCTAGATACTACTTGCGTGCAGTGTGAACGGAGAGGTAGTCAAACAAGCCGGGATCAGGAACCAGGAGGACACGACAGAACACAGGGAGCAGGCAGAGACGAGAATAAAGATAAAGGTGAGGGTCAGGATTCCAGGAGAGTACTTATAGGATACAGGGAGCAGGAGGAGACGCGGTCAGGAGAAGGTCCGAGGTCAGAAGCCAGGAGGTAACAACAAAGTCAGGGTGGCTGGCAGAGCACAGTCAACTACAGTCCAGGGTCGAGAAGCCAAGATCAGATAACTGTACACAAACGGGAGCCAAGAGCACTTACTGTGGAACCAGGAAATATGACTAGCGACGTTCCAGGCGAGCATGCTCCCTAATGAAGCAGAGCAATCACCAAGAACGAGGAGAATCTGAAAAAGCCCCTCTCAGCACCAGTGTAGGACCCAGTCCTGAGAAACAACCTGTTCACAGGAGCTCAAGACAAACAGCAGAGCATCTAACCCTAAAAATGCCCTGTGCAACAGAACAGGCAAGTATCGACTCTGCAGGAGAGCATGGTAGAACATCACAGAGCACAAGATGCTCCGCACATCGAAACCATGACACTCTACATGATAGTTCTGTCTCCCTCTACCTTTATTTTCTCAGCCATCTCCTCATTCCGTCTCCCTCTTCCTCCATACAAAGTACAATAGGCTCTATAATTATAATTTAACACCTTACTGTTCTTTTCTAAAGATGTGTGAAAAAATTTGACTGGAATTGAATTCTCAAATTTTACAAAACCCCATTTGCTTAGATGTGGATGATTGCAATTCGCCTCTGTGCATATACAGCAAAATGGAAGCCATCATACTTCTGAACTGTAAAAGGCCATCAAAATGTAACATAAAAAATCCTTATGCTCACTTTAATGTTCACATCTCCTACCCCTCTGCTCCACCTCACCATCACCCATCCAGTCCTCTAGCATCTTTAGATTGCAGCTTATGTTTAATTTAGCAGGCCCCTTGCCCTGAGCCAGGGCATCCAGATTTGATTAATTTTTGCACGTATAAGGCAAGATCATGTTGCATGTTATGACAGCTTGATGCCATGCCCTTTGGAGAACACTTGCAAAAAACCCTCCAGGGCTTCATTAGACCCGAAATTTCAGGCCCATTGTGAATGGTGGATATCTGAAGATACGACGAGGAGTAGTTGGGTAACGGTGTGGAGCGTAGGGGTCGAAGAGGAAAGCGGTAAGTATAAAGGTTTTTTTACATATTACATTTATTATGCTTTTGAATTTGCAAAATATAGAAAAAATCCAGCACACTGGGAATATGGTATTGTGCTCAAGAAAAGGACAGAGTCTTCAATATCATAGAATGTAACCTCCGCACCAAATAAGACCAACTGAGTTCATAAATGCTGCAAAAAGTGAGATTGTTAATCTGATTCGGCACCACAGAAAAATCCAATCTGACGTTTGAACCTCATCAAGGTATTTATCAAGGATATCTATGTATAGGGAGCAAGGCTGGGGGAATGTCCAATACCCCACCCATTGCCACTCCTCCGGTATCTATTGGACATTCCCACATCCTGGCTCCCCATACACAGGTATTCTTAGTAAAAACCTTCGAGGAGGTCGAAACGTCGGATTAGATTTTTCTGTGGTGCCAAATTGGAATAAAAATGTCACTTTTTACAGCATTTATGAACTCAATTGGTCTTATTTGGTGGTAGTTTGCAGAGAGATAAGGGCATAACAAGGGACATTAAGACTAGAAGCCCCAGAAATTTCGAGCTCCCCCCTGAAGTCCCGAAAGAGGGTCAAATGACATACAATAAACTGAATAGAACTAACTAGAAACTAAATGGCTAAACTCAATGGAAAACAGCCTCCTGTGGTGCGACAGTAATGGCCTTAATTACAGAACAAAAGACGGTGATTATAGGATGTTGGCTAAAATCCTTCAGGTCATTCGACCGTCTCTGGGTTCCAAAGGTAGAAATGTTAAATGACCTCTCTCTGGGAATTCTAGTGTTAAATTAAAATTTTTCGGTAAAATCTACGCTAACAAGCAAATTTAAATTTTTCTTGATCTGCTCATTTCTATTCTTATCAAACATGGAGGATTTAACCCCTTCAGCCCCCGGGCACTTTCCATTTTTGCGTTTTTGTTTTTTGCTCCTTTTCTTCCGAGAGCCGTAACTTTTTTATTATTCTGTCAATCTTGCCATATGAGGGCTTGTTTTTTGCGGGACGAGTTGTACTTTTAAATGAAACCATAGGTTTTACCATACATTGTACTGGAAAACAGCAAAAAAATTCCAAGTGTGGAAAAACTGCAAAAAAAGTGTGATCGCACAATACTTTTTGGGATGTTTTCTTCACGGTGTTCACTATATGGTAAAACTGATGTATGTATGTGATGCCTCAGGTCGGTGCGAGTTTGTAGACAGCAAACATGTATAGGTTTACTTGTATCTAAGGGGTTAAAAAAATTCACAAGTTTGTCCAATAAAAGTGGTGCACGTTTTGCGCCATTTTCCGAAACACGTAGCGTTCTTATTTTTTGGGATGAATGGCTCACTGATGGCTTATTTTTTGCGTCTCGAGCTGACGTTTATAATGGTACCATTTTTGTGCAGATGCTACGTTTTGATCGCCTGTTATTGCATTTTGCGTAAAACGTGCGGCGACCAAAAAATGTAATTTTGGCGTTTGGAATTTTTTTGCCACTACGCCGTTTACCAAGCAGATTAATTGATTTTATATTTTGATAGATCGGGCATTTCTGAACGCGGCAATACCAAATATGTGTAGATTTATTTATTTTTTAACCCTTTAATTTTCAATGGGGGGAAAGGGGGGTGATTTGAACTTTTAGGGTTTTTTTTTTTTTTTTTTTAATTTTTAAAACTTTTTTTTTACTTTTCTTTTTTTATTTTACTAGTCCCCCTAGGGGGCTATAGTGATCAGCAATCCGATCGCTATTATCTATCTGCTGATCACAGCAATACAGCTGTAAACAGCAGATTCAGTCACTTTGATTTTCCCTCTGCTCTCGGCCGAGGGAAAATGAAAGTGAAACATCATAGCTGCAGGCGTCATCACATGACCCTGTGCTACGATGGAAACCACCGATAGTCACGTGATAACACACGTGACTTCCGGTGGGGGCGGAGGTAAGTAAAAAACATGGCTGCGCGCATTTAGATCTTGCTGCCAGACTTTGGCAGCAAGATTTAAGGGGTTAATGGCCGCGGGTGTAAGTGATTCCACCCGCGGCTAGCAGGCACACATGTCAGCTGTTGAAAGCAGCTGATATGTGTGCCGATCCACGCCGCCTGCCCGCGGCAGGGGGCGGGGCTTAACGGGACACAATCCTGGACGGATAGATCCGTCCAAGGTCGTGAAGGGGTTAAAGTCAGCTTACCCATCCATTCATGGAGCTGGGCAACAGATTCCAGCAGTGTCAGCCGAGCAATGTAGGCAAAAAGAGGGAATAATTCTTAAAAAACTGTCAATCTATAGGTAAAATGAAAACCGCAATGGTCAGGAATGTCCTAGTTCTTACAAACGCGTTTCGGACTCGCTCGTTGCGCTATTCATTGTATCAATGAATAAGGACAAGTAAGTCTGAAAATCGTTTGTAAGAATTTGGACTTTCCTGATCACTGCGGTTTTCATGTTACCTATGAATTGAAAGTTTTTTAAGAATTTATCAATACAATTTTTTATTTTTTATGGAACCTGGATGCCGGATTAGTCCCTTCCTTTGCCTACATTTCTATTGTTTTCCCATTTTCATCCCATCCTAACCTGGGTCTATTTTTCTCTCTTTTATTTTTCCTTTGTAATATGTGAGTACATTGCAAAATTAGGAAATAAAAACTGTTGAACACCTTCCAAAGAAGGATATTAAATGTTAGAGATGATTTCTAGCAAATTGCTTATTCTTAGGACTGTGTGTTCCATGATTTATATGAAACAAGTTTTCTGTTACCGGCCAAGCCAACAATACAAGCTAAAACGATCCATAACCTCAACGCTGGAACATTATATGATAGGCTAGTAACAATGCAAAGCAGTAACATAATGTAATGTTGACTCTGGCAATTTAAAGTTCATATCGATGATTAAAAAAAGAATTTGTTGTAGAATTTTAGATTCTTTCAGCTTATAATGCAATAAAATAAAAGATGATGTTTAAAATATAGAAGAAATGCATTGCCTAAAGTAATCTTGTCCTAAGAAAGTAATGGTTGTTGATTTCAGTATGCAAGAACCATAAATAATACCATGTAGCATCTCAACAAAACAGCTGTTCAGTCAAAAGAAAATATCTACAAAACAAGTATCAAATATAATGACAGAAAGCCAACTGCAAAAAGCATTTCACACTGTCCCACATAGACATCTGAAGGGTAAATTAAGATGTACAAGTGAAACCTTGGTTAATGAGAACAATCCGTTCTGGGAGTGTGCTTGTTAACCAAGTTACTCGTTCAGCAAAGCAAGATTTCCAATAGGAAATCATTGCAATGCTGACAATTCCTTCCACAACTTGTTAAATGTCCCATCCTGGTTCCCTATTGTGCCATTCCACACACATACAAACACACACAAACACACACAAACATGCACAAACACACATATTATGCTCACCTTACCTTCCATTCCCTCTCCGGCCTCCTGGAACTTGTAGTTCACCGGTACAGGCTGTGTATCGGGTAACCATCGTGACCGATGCCGGAACTTCCGCTGCCAGAGCGCTGACGTCAAAGTCAGGAGCCACTTGCCTCTGATTGGCCAGCACGCTGCCTTTGAGTAGCGCCTGACAGGGGAAGTTTCTTCATCATCGCGATGGTTACCGGATACACATCCTGTAGCGGCGAACTACAAGATCCATGAGACGGGAGATGGAACGGAAGGTAAGGTGAGCATAATATGTGTACCTTCCATTCCATCGCCGGCCTCATGGTTCTTGTAGCTCACCGCTACAGGCTCTATATCGGCAAGCATCGCGATGAGGGTGGACCTTCCCCTGAACGGGCGAACTGCAAGTTCCAGGAGGGTAAGGTGAGCATTATATCCGTGTGCGTACGTGTTTTATTATGCGTGTGCGTGCGTGTTTGTGTGGACTGCAAGAGCGGGTCAGAGCATGGTGGATGTACGGAACCGGAAGTGTGTGCGGTGAGTATTTTGCTCGTACAGCAAAGCTTGCTCATAAACAGAGTTACAAATTTACAGCAAGCTTTGCTCGTTAAGCGAGCTAACTGGCTTACTCGTTAAGCGAGGTTCCACTGTATAGACTTAGAATATAAGGTTTGCAATTAGATAAAAAACTATCTCAAAGATCATACATCGAGAGTTGTGGCAAATGAATGAAACTCTGAATGGTTTCCGGTTGTAAGTGGTGTAAACCAAGACAGTGCTGGCTCCACTATTTAACTTATTAATGATATAGAAGATGGGATTAATAGTGTTGTTTCGATTTTTGCAGATAACACCAAACTATATTGTCACGGTCATCTCCCTATTTTCGGAGACTAGAGGCAGCTTGAGGACTGGAGCTCCTTATCTCTATCTGGCACTCTTCATTTAAATGTGGTTTTGTTTCCTTTAGTACCTAAATGGTTAATGTCAACTTCTCCAGCAGTCTTTAGCCAAGTGCTTCAGCTACAATTACATTACAGTCACGCCCGTCAGGTTTAAATAGAGGTGTTACCCAGCAATCCCTGCTGTTGATACAAATCCATTCCTATACTGGCCCACTTGGTGGAAGGAGCTGAGTTGAAGAGTTCCAAAAGTCAGACCTTATCCTTTTGTGTTGAGGTATTTCCTCTGATTGTATTCCTGTTCTTGTGTTTCTGTATTGCAATGGCAAGTCTAGTGACCTTGATGGCCTATGCACTAGGCAGGGTGAGTTTAGGGCCAGGTGATGGCCCAAGGAATCCTGCTCTCAGACAGGTTGGAAAAATCTGTATAAGGAAACTATTCAAAACAAGAAAGCCTGCGGAGACACCATCACGTGTTTCTCAACGCTGGCAGGAAACTAGCCAGGTCTTTCACCGGGAAGGAACAACCACGGGAAGGGCAGTCTCCAGTCAAGGAGACCACCTATGCCAAACATGGTATCCATCCACAGACAGCTTTTTCGGGGTATTTGCCCCTCATCAGTGTGGAGTAGGAAACTGGCTAGTGGGAGCAATGCCTAGTAGAAGACTACATAAGCAAGGATGGTTGACCTTAGGGAGATCAACATCCAACACCGCGGAGAGACCATCACGTGTTTCTCAACGCAGTGATTCTGGAGCAATGCCCCCTGGGAAATATTCAAAACAAAAAAGCCTGCGGAGACACCATCACATGTTTCTCAACGCTGGCAGGAAACTAGCCAGTTTCCTACTCCACACTGATGAGGGGCAAATACCCCGAAAAAGCTGTCTGTGGATGGATACCATGTTTGGCATAGGTGGTCTCCTTGACTGGAGACTGCCCTTCCCGTGGTTGTTCCTTCCCGGTGAAAGACCTGGCTAGTTTCCTGCCAGCGTTGAGAAACATGTGATGGTGTCTCCGCAGGCTTTCTTGTTTTGAATATTTCTCAGGGGCATTGCTCTAGAATCACTGCGTTGAGAAACACGTGATGGTGTCTCCGTGGTGTTGGATGTTGATCTCCCTATGCCCCTTCACCCCTCTCCCTAGCGGCAGGGATCTCCGTGTTATGGGGGCTGTCTGATTATAAAAATCAAAGGGATATCAGACAGTCAGGGTCCACCGTGCAAAGTCTCTGCTGCAGACTATGGCAGAGGATAAAGGGTATCTTGTACTACTGAAGCAGTACTGACACTGATATGTCTCAGTGACACTAGAGCCAATCACGGCGTGTACTGTTCAAGTCACAGCGACTACCGTATTTAGCATTAACGTAAAAGGGATAGGTTAATGAGTGAGGAAGAGTATATAGGTGTGCTGCTGTAAATAGTAGTAGCACAAGTGCAGAGTGCAATACCTCTGTTAAACTCACAGAGGCATATAGTTAGAAAATAAAGCAATTCCTCCCTTACTCAGAGGGTGTGTGGTATGGTCTCTGTTAATGATCACAGAGACAAAAGCAATGAGTGTTAAATGGCACCTACCTAGGTCCGTTCCTCTAGTGGTGCCAGGAGACGGACAGCAGCGTAAGCCGCACAAAGTTCCTACCTGCGTTCGCTCCACTAGTGTGCGAGGACACGAACCACTAGATATGGCACCTGCCTAGGTTCGCTCCACTAGTGGTGCAAAAGAGACGGATAGCAGCACAAGCCGCACAAAGCTCCTACCTATGTTCGCTCCCCTAGTGTGCGAGGATATGAACAACTGCCAGACGCAGTATAAGGAACGTTACCCTAGTGGCAACGTTCACCTACGAGCAGAATCACAAGGCCCAGCTGGACCATGTGCCTCAGGCACCTGCCTATGTCTGCTCCACTAAGATGTAAGGATACGGACCGCAGCCGAAGCTGTAAGGTACAAGAACGCTATCCTGCCGGTAGCGCTCACCTAGCATAGACAGAGAGATGCCTAGACGGACGTGCACAGAGCGTCTACTCTCATGCATGAACCAAGAGGACTGAGCGCCGGGCGGCGTGCGTCAGGGTCTTATATAGACTCTATGCCTCATCCAAGATGGAGGACATCAGAGACAATCCGCTGCCAGAACGACAGCAATGACGTCATGCTGGCCTATCACCGAGCAAAGCGTCACAAGCACATGACCAGCGATCAATCGGCAAAGAAGGTGTCAGAGACATGTGACCTCGTGTCAGCGATGATGTCACCCGCACATGTGCAATGGCTCCAAGATAGGACTTAGTCTCCAGCGCTTGCACATGTGCAGTAGCAAGAAATCCGGACATAGTCTCCAGTGCTCGCACATGTGCAGTAGCAAGAAATCCGAACATAGTCTCCAGTGCCACAGCAACCGTAACAGTACCTCCCCCTCAAGGGCCCCCCTCCCGGCGACGCAGGTAATCGGCAACTAAGTCGGGAGCATGGACAGCCTCCTCAGGCTCCCAAGAGCGATGTTCCGGGCCGTAGCCCTCCCAATCTATCAAGAAGAACCTGCGCCCTCTAATAATCTTAGAACCAACTATGGCTCATACCTCATAGCTAGAGCGAGAGGAATCAGAGGCAGGAGAGTGCACTTCACGAGCGTGAGGTAAAATAGCCGGCTTTAACAGTGAGACATGGAATTTGCCATGGATCCTAAGATGGACGGGTAACTTCAATTGGTAGACTACAGGATTTACCTGTCGAAGAACCTCATAAGGACCCAGGAAGGGAGGAGCAAATTTGACAGATCTTACTTTAAGTTTCATGTGTTTTGCAGAGAGCCACACAAAGTCCCCCGGAGAAAAGACAGGAGCCGGGCGACAAAACCGATCGGACACCGTCTTCATACGGTCCTTAGCTGCTTGGATCAACTCTTGAGTCCGATCCCAAACCTCTCTGGCATTAGTTGCCCAGTCGGCCACAAGAGGAGGAGGTGCAGCAGTGGGAAACGGTACCGGTACCCTAGGGTGTTGCCCATTATTGAGTATGAACGGTGTCTGCCCAGTGGCCTCAGCCAGCGAATTGTTAAGGGCAAATTCTGCCCAGGGTAGGAGGGAGGACCAGTTATCGTGGTTCTCAGCAACAAAGTGTCGAAGGTATATAATCATGGATTGATTGGTACGCTCAACCAAACCATTGGTCTCCGGATGGTATGCCGAAGAGAGATTCAACTCAATTTGCAGAAGGCTACAAAGATCTCGCCAGAAACGGGAAGCAAATTGCAGGCCTCTATCACAAATGATACGATCTGGCATCCCGTGAAGCCTAAAGACATGCTTGAGGAATAGTTTGGCTAGTACCCTGGAAGATGGGATTTAGTGATAACGGTACGAGATGAATCATCCGGGAGAAATGGTCCGTAATGACCCACACAAATCTATGTCCCTGTGAACACGGAAGATCACCCACAAAGTCCATGCCTACCACCTCCCATGGTCTATCTGGCACTGGTAAAGGATGCAAGAGCCCAGCCGGTCTCTGCCATAATGGACGGTTGCGAGCACACGAGTAGCAGGAACCGACATATCTCTTGATGTGGCAGGTTAAGTGTGGCCACCAATACCACCTCTCAAGTAACTCTCGTGTCCGTCTAATACTAAAATGCCTACCCACCTTTGAGGTGTGGGCCCACGACAGTATATCATTCTGTCAATCAGGCGGAACAAAGGTCTTGCCCGGTGGGATTTGGTCTAACGTCACAGGAGAGAGCGTATGAAAAACCCTGGAGGGAAGGATAAGACGAGGTTTGTCAATCTCTTCCTGGTTAGAAACCATAGAGCGAGACAGGGAGTCTGCCTTGTTATTCTTACTCCCAGACAGATAGTTGATGGAGAAGTGAAAGCGGGAGAAAAACAAGGACCAGCGGGCTTGGCGAGGATTCAGTCGCTGAGCGGTTTGTAAGTACGTCAGATTCTTCTGGTCTGTATAGACCTGGAAAGGATGATTCGCTCCTTCTAGCAAGTGACGCCACTCCTCCAAGGCTAATCTCAAGGCAAGCAGTTCCCTATCCCCAATGGTATAGTTTCTCTCTGCCGGTGAAAAGGTTTTAGCAAAGAAGAAACACGGCCTTTTTCTACCTGCACCGTTCTTTTGATACAAGACCGCACCAGCACCCACTGAAGAGGCATCAACCTCCAAGAGGAAGGGCTTATTCTCATCGGGTCTTTGAAGAATGGGAGCAGTTGAAAAGTGTCTTTTTACTGCCTCAAAAGCCTGGGATGTCTCAGTAGACCAGACTTTTGGATTAGCACCTTTCTTAGTCAAGGCCACCAAAGGGGCCACCAAAGTGGAGAAATGGGGTATAAACTGCCGGTAATAATTTATTAATACAGAAAAAGGGAAAAAACGGGTTTTAGCCGCGCTAAAAAACCACTTATGTTGAATTGATTAAAATTTCTTTTTATTTCAGCATTTCCAACGCGTTTCCGAGACAAGGTCCGTCTCCTTCCTCAGGGAAAAAAGAAATCAAGCAGCTTTCTGCAGTCCAATGCTTTAAAAGAGGATACAAACTGCCACGTTGATAGCTATGACGTCAATCACCCACTGAGCTCATGACTCATAGACACGTGGAGAACACACAATGAAAAAAACACATTTTGATATATCAGACATTATAAAAGCACATATAACATTATGAAATACCAGTTGAATAAAACTAAAATAAAAGTTAATTAAAATGATCTTTATGTGGTTTATTTTTATCTAGTTTAAAAATTATGGGCTTGGAAACATGATTTAAATGAAGGATTTAAAAGAAATTGAAAGGGTGCGAACCTGTGAATTAGTGATAATATGCAAGGGAATCAAGCACACCTACCATTACTCTAAGTGCATCTCATTGAATTTAGTGGAGACCAGAATACACCATATACATATATATATACATATATATATATATATATATATATATATATATATATATATATATATATATATATATATATATATATATATATATATATATATATATATATATATATATATATATATGTATATATGTATATGGTGTATTCTGGTCTCCACTAAATTCAATGAGATGCACTTAGAGTAATGGTAGGTGTGCTTGATTACTAATATACATTGTAATATTAATACTAATTATGCCGATATTTTGCATATATATATATATATATATATGTATGCAAAATATCGGCATAATTAGTATTAATATTACAATGTATATTAGTATTTAGTATTATAAAAAGTATAATATGAGATGCAGTGATATGAAAATGTCGGTTTATTTCATCACATTATACTACACCATTAGTTTTTATAATCATTCAAGTCTTTATGTAGTATACATTTTTATTCAATGCCTCCTTTTTGTAGCGGTTTTTATAAATAATATGCTGACCCTCTCCATTTTTAATATTTAATAATCATATGGACACACATTTTTTCTTAGCACAAAATACTACCTTGTACATATGTACAAGTGTACTTATATTATATGTATATGCACCCATCACTCTGTCTTATAGAACATCTTTGCCTGCGATCTAACCTCCTGTTATCTCAGCTGGGTTATAATCGATTCGTGTGCTTGCGCAGTCTTTGATTTTCCCACGGTCTGACCTCTTTTTACCTTAGGAGGCTTATATTTGTTCTGTGCGCTTGCGCAGCCTTTTGAGTTCTCACGGTTTAAACTTTCTTGACCCCGACATTTCTTATACTTGTTTTCTTTTCGTCTTTAATCACGATGTTATCTTTCAAATGTATCACAACGTTACCGCACCAATACTAATCATGTCGATATGTTCACACAATTTTTCTACATATGTATATATATTTTTATATATACATATGGTACATTCACTGAATGGTCCCCAGTTCCTATAGAGATTAGTCCCTAATTAAATGGTTTCGGGTCACTGAACAACCATTCATTTTGATTCCCATTAATTTAAAAATATGAATATAGAGTAATAGTGTCATGACCAATCCCCTTGTATATTGGCATTAATCCACAGGTTCGCACCCTTCCAATCTCTTTTAGATCTTTTATCGAAATTATGCCCCTAGCCTATAATTTTAAATTAGATAAAGATAAAAATAAAAATAATAATGATAAGAATGAAAATAAAAATAAGAACAAACAGCATAAAGATTATTTTAATAATTTTTTATTTTATTTTCATATCACTGCATCTCATATTATACTTTTTATAATACTAAATACTAATATACATTTTAATATTAATATTAATACTAATTATGCCGATATTTTGCATACATACATATATATATATATATATATATATATATATATATATATATATATATATATGTATATGGTGTATTCTGGTCTCCACTAAATTCAATGAGATGCACTTAGAGTAATGGTAGGTGTGCTTGATTCCCTTGCATATTATCACTAATTCACAGGTTCGCACCCTTTCAATTTCTTTTAAATCCTTCATTCAAATCATGTTTCCAAGCCCATAATTTTTAAACTAGATAAAAATAAACCACATAAAGATCATTTTAATTAACTTTTATTTTAGTTTTATTCAACTGGTATTTCATAATGTTATATGTGCTTTTATAATGTCTGATATATCAAAATGTGTTTTTTTCATTGTGTGTTCTCCACGTGTCTATGAGTCATGAGCTCAGTGGGTGATTGACGTCATAGCTATCAACGTGGCAGTTTGTATCCTCTTTTAAAGCATTGGACTGCAGACAGCTGCTTGATTTCTTTTTTCCCTGAGGAAGGAGACGGACCTTGTCTCGGAAACGCGTTGGAAATGCTGAAATAAAAAGAAATTTTAATCAATTCAACACCAGTGGTTTTTTAGCGCGGCTAAAACCCGTTTTTTCCCTTTTTCTGTATTATTACATTGCCGTGTACGGGGCCGCTGCTTAATACCACGCTGACACTCAAATGCGATTTAAGGGGTTGTGACTGGCACAACCGAAATAGGTGAGTGTTTTCCTACTTTACATTAATCAGAGTTATATCGGGTAAGACCCTATCTGCGCCTTTCTCTCTCCCCCCACCTCTAGTACCCAAAAGGTAATAATTTATGAATCCTAAGAAGCATTGCACCGCCTTCAAGGAATGAGGTTCGGACCATTCCAGGACAGCAGAGAGCTTTGCAGGATCCATAGCCAGACCCTCTTGTGAGATAATGTAACCCAAAAAAGGCAAGGATGACTGCTCGAATACACACTTTTCGAGTTTAGCAAACAATGAATGCTCCCTTAAACAGGAAAGGACACGAATGACATCCTGACGATGAGTCTCCAGATCAGGAGAAAAAATCAGGATGTCGTCCAGATACACCGAGACGGAGGATAACAGTAAATCCCTGAACACATCGTTTACGAAGTCCTGAAATACTGCGAGTGCATTACATAAACCAAAAGGCATGACGAGGTATTCATAGTGACCGTCTCGGGTGTTAAAAGCGGTCTTCCATTTGTCACCCTCTCGAATTCGTACCAAGTTATACGCACCCCGCAGATCCAACTTCGTAAAAACCTGAGCTCCCCTCAGTCTGTCAAAGAGCTCCGAAATTAAAGGTAACGGGTATTTGTTCTTTATTGTGATTGCGTTGAGACCCCTGTAATCTATGCAGGGACGCAAATCACGCTCTTTCTTCCGAACAAAGAAAACCCAGCTCCCGCGGGAGAGACAGACTTACGAATGAACCCCTTCTCTAAACTCTCTGTTATATAGGTCGACATGGCCTCTGACTCAGGTATTGACAGGGGTAAACCCTGCCCTTAGGTGGAACCGAACCTGGGATAAGGTCTATGGCACAGTCATACGGCCTATGGGGTGGAAGAACCTCAGCACCCTGTTTGGAGAACACGTCAGCGAAATCCAAATAGGGTGTAGGTATGGGAGACAGATCAGCTGATGCAACCGCAATGACCTTAGGTGGTAAGGGAAGACATCGGAACTGAGATTACGAACCCCAAATAATAATGCTGTCAGACTCCCAGTCAATTAGAGGAGCATGAGTCCGAAGCCATGGGAGACCCAGAAGGACGTCGTCTATACCCTCAGGCAAAACAAGCAAAGAAATCTCCTCTATGTGACCCAGAGACAGGGAAAGGTGCAAGGGAACTGTCCTCAATGTAATGGAGTCAGACAACATAGTTCCATTAACAACACGGACAGGAATAGGCGCTTCTAACATGATAGAGGGAATATTGTGTCTCTTTACAAATCCTGAGGACACAAAAGTCCCGTCAGCTCCGGAATCCACAAAAGCCATAATAGGCCATGTATTCTCAGAGAATGAGAGCTGACCTGGGATATTACACTTAGAGGGTGCAGAAGACATCTCTAGTAACCCCCCTCTAATGGTTACTAGGCCTGGGAGTTTCCTTGACGGCTAGGACACTTGTTGGCATAGTGCCAAGCCTGACGACATACGTAACATATAGGAGAACCAGACTTGCGTAGTCTGGAGGACGTATGACCTAACTCCATAGGAGTGGGAGATGTTTCAGATGCTGAGGAAGATGGTGGTGGACCCTCAACAACTGGAATAGCCCGATGCTTAGGGCGTGAGGAAGAGACCTCGAGTCTACGTTTCCTATGGCGTACGTCGATCCTCGTTGCTACTGTGATCAAGTCCTCCAGAGAAGCAGGGACCTCACCAGTAGCAAGGGCATCCTTGACATAGCCTGCCAACCCTCTCCAGAAGATAGGAATCAACACCTTCTCTGGCCAGTCTAGTTCTGCCACCAGAGTTCTAAAAGCAATGGCAAAAGACCTAGTGGATAACGAACCCTGATATAGATTTAACAGTCTCAGGGCCACATCATGGGTAACCTGCGGACCCATGAATACCGCTTTAAGAGCATCAAGAAAGTCTTGATGTCTCAGAGTAACCCCATCAGAGCGCTCCCATAGGGGAGTCGCCCATTCTAAGGCTTTGTCCTGAAGTAAGGAGATGATAAAGCCTACTCTGGACCTCTCCGTAGAGAAGCGAGAAGAGTTGACCTCTAGGTGTATCTGACACTGACTAATGAAACCACAACATGATCTGGCAACGCCAGAATATCTGTTTGGCAGAGCAAGTCGAGGATCATGTGCAGATGTCACCATGGTCTGAGGTTTATCCTCTATACTCTTGAGCCGCGACTCAAGAACTTGTATGTAACGGTGTAACTGCAGATATTCTGCCATAACTGCCAGACCCTTAGCTCAGTCCTAATGTTACGGGGGCTGTCTGATTATAAAAACCAAAGGGATATCAGACAGTCAGGGTCCACCGTGCAAAGTCTCTGCTACAGACTATGGCAGAGGATAAGGGGTATCTTGTACTACGGAAGCAGTACTGACACTGATACGTCTCAGTGACACTAGAGCCAATCACGGTGTGTACTGTTAAAGTCACAGCGACTACCGTATTTAGCATTAACGTAAAAGGGATAGGTTAATGAGTGAGGAAGAGTATATAGGTGTGCTGCTGTAAATAGTAGTAGCACAAGTGCAGAGTGCAATACCTCTGTTAAACTCACAGAGGCATATAGTTAGAAAATAAAGCAATTCCTCCCTTACTCAGAGGGTGTGTGGTATGGTCTCTGTTAATGATCACAGAGACAAAAGCAGTGAGTGTGAAATGGCACCTACCTAGGTCCGTTCCTCTAGTGGTGCCAGGAGACGGACAGCAGCGTAAGCCGCACAAAGTTCCTACCTGCGTTCGCTCCACTAGTGTGCGAGGACACGAACCACTAGATATGGCACCTGCCTAGGTCCGCTCCACTATTGGTGCAAAAGAGACGGACAGCAGCACAAGCCGCACAAAGCTCCTACCTATGTTCGCTCCCCTAGTGTGCGAGGATAGGAACAACTGCCAGATGCAGTATAAGGAACGTTACCCTAGCGGCAACGTCCACCTACGAGCAGAATCACAAGGCCCAGTCGGACCATGTGCCTCAGGCACCTGCCTATGTCCGCTCCACTAAGATGTAAGGATACGAACCGCAGCCGAAGCTGTAAGGTACAAGAACGCTACCCTGCCGGTAGCGCTCACCTAGCATAGACAGAGAGATGCCTAGAGGGACGTGCACAGAGCGTCTACTCTCATGCATGAACCAAGAGGACTGAGCGCCGGGCGGCGTGCGTCAGGGTCTTATATAGACTCTGTGCCTCATCCAAGATGGAGGACACCAGAGCCAATCCGCTGCCAAAACGACAGCAATGACGTCACGCTGGCCTATCACCGAGCAAAGCGTCACAAGCACATGACCAGCGACCAATCGGCAAAGAAGGTGTCAGAGACATGTGACCACGTGTCACAAGCACATGACCAGCGGCCAATCAGCTTAGAAGGTGTCAGAGACATGTGACCTCATGTCAGCGATGATGTCACCCGCACATGTGCAATGGCTCCAAGATAGGACTTAGTCTCCAGCGCTTGCACATGTGCAGTAGCAAGAAATCCGAACATAGTCTCCAGTGCCATAGCAACCGTAACACTCCGTTGTATTGTGTTCCCCATGTTCCCCTCTGTTTGTGGTGTTGTTTTGGTGTTTTTTTGTTGTGCTCCAGACTCCTTATTGGTCTGAACACACTTGCCACGGTCGTAGCATGACATGCAGTATATACAGTGGTTGGAAAAGGTATTCATACTCTGTTAACCTTTCTACATTTTTTCACATTTCACCAACAAACTTGAATGTACGTCATTGGAATTTTTTGTGATATGACCACACAAAGTAACAAGTATTTTTAAAATGTAAAGGAAATGATACTTTTTTTTTATTTTTTAATTTAAATATAAATTTGAAAATTATGTTATGAATTTTTATCTATTCCCACTAAGTCAATACTTTGTAGGACCACCACCACCTTTTGCTGCAATTACTGCTGTAAGTCTTTTGGGGAATGTGTAGGAAGGGGCTTCTGATCAGATGAGACAAGATAGACTAAAGGCAAAATGGTCTGTGTACTGGAAAATTGACACTTCACCCTGAAAACAACATCCACACAGTCACACAAGGTGGTGGCAGAATCATGCTGTGGGGAGGCTTTTATTCAGCAGGGACAAGGTAACTGGTCAAAGTTGATGGGAAGAGGGATGGAGCTAAATACAGGGCAATTCTGGAGGAAAAACTGTTAGAAGCTGCAAAAGACTTGAGACTGGAGCATAGGTTCATCCAGCAGGATAACGAGCCTTAACATACTATCAGAGATACAATGGAGGGTTTATGTGGTGCCCCTGCGGCTTCAGGCACCACAGGGTATTGCACCTCACCGAAGTGCAGGATTCATCTCAAATATGGAGGAGGTTGTCACCGGTAACCACCACCAAAGCACTCATCCAACACATAACACGGGAGCTCTTCCACCTGGACTCAGCTAGGGTAGGTGCTGAGGTAGCCATCGTGAGGTATGGGACCTCGTGCCCACTAGTTCAGGAACTCAGGAGGCGGAGCACCTGCAGGGGAAGTTAGGAGCCATCTCATGCACAATTCAGTTAGAAGTTAGCTTCGGCCGCAGCAAACGTCAGGACGAACTCAGGAACAGACTAGCAAGCAAAGACACGAATAGTCGAGGCCCGTGGACTGGAGCTGGAGGCTTGACCTGGGTTCTTAGGAAAGAAATGGAATCCCAGGGTTCGCAGGGAATGCGGAAGACAGCCATGACCCGTTCCACGGCCCAGGAGCTTGGCTGGAGGAAAACCATTGAAAGGTGACGCACAGATGGAAACACCGGCCTCGACTGCCAAAGTATCTGAGATCGGCTGAAGCTCATCACAGCGCAGCCCGGCACTCCAATGTTGGTGTTTTTTCAGTGAGTAAAGAACTTGAGCTGCACTTCTGTGTCATCCCATCACTGTCGATGCTCTCAACATTGCTCCCCTGCGCCATAGGCGACTACTACTTTCACCATCCTCCCTGGGGCCTGAGCTTTACCTGTGGAGAGCTGTACTATCCGAGCTGCGTCACCATCCACCCCAGAGAAGAAGTCCCACAGCGGAGGCTATTATTGGCCACACACCACAGGTGGCATCACGAATAAATACTCCCATCATTCCCATCTTTATTGACACTTCTGGGGTCACAGAACCGGGCTTGGCCACCGCGACATCCCAGAAGCTGAACCGTGGCCCGGTAACGGGTAACCCCTGACACCGTGGGTGCGTCATTTAGATCAAAGAATATTCATGTGTGTGAATGGCCAAGTCACAGTTCAGACCTAAATCCCATTGAGAATCTGTGGCAAGATATTAAGAGTAAAATCCAAATAAAATACAGTGGGTATGGAAAGTATTCAGACCCCTTTAAATTTGTTCACTCTTTGTTTCATTGTAGCCATTTGGTAAATTCCAAAAAGTTCATTTTTTTGTTGTTAATCTACACTCTGCATCCCATCTTGACAGAAAAAAACAGAAATGTTGAAAGCTTTGGAAATGTATTAAACAAAAACTGAAATATCACATGGTCATAAGTATTCAGACCCTTTGCTCAGTATTGAGTAGAAGTACCCTTTTGAGCTAGTACAGCCATGAGTCTTCTTGGGAATGATGCAACAAGATTTTCACAACTGGATTTGGGGATCCTCTGCCATTCTTCCTTGCAGATCCTTTCCAGCCATTTTCAGGTCCCCCCAGAGATGCTCAATTGGGTTTAGGTCAGGGCTCTGTCTGGGCCAGTCAAGAATGGTCATAGAGTTGTTCAGAAGCCCCTCCTTTTTCATTTTAGCTGTGTGCTTAGTGTCATTGTCTTGTTGGAAGGTGAACCTTCAGCCAAGTCTGAGGTCCAGAGCACTCTGGAAGAGGTTTTCTTCCAGGATATCTCTGTATTTGGCCGCATTCATCTTTCCTTCAATTGCAACAAGTCGTCCTGTCCCTGCAGCTGACAAACACCCCTATTGCATGATGCTGCCACCACCATGTTTCACTGTTGGGATTGTATTGGGCAGGTGATGAGCAGTGCCTGATTTTCTCCACACATACTGCTTAGAATTATCACCAAAAAGTTCAATCTTCATCTCATCAGACCAGAGAATCTTATTTCTCATAGTCTGCAGTGATAGTTGACTGTGTAGAACTTTCTACCATCTCCCTGCTGTATTTCTGGAGCTCAGCCACAGTGATCTTGGGGTTCATCTTTACCTCTCTCACCAAGGCTCTTCTCCCATGATTGCTCAATTTGGCTAGATGGCCAGGTCTAGGAAGAGTTCTGGTGGTACCAAACTTCTTCCAATTAAGGATTATGGAGGCCTCTGTGCTCTTAGGAACCTTGAGTACTGCAGAATCATTTTGTAACCTTGGCTAGATCTGTGCCTTGCCACAATTCTGTCTCTGAGTCCTAGGGAAGTTCCTTTGACCTCATGATTCTCTTTTGGTCTAACATGCACTGTGAGGTCTTATATAGACAGGTATGCACCTTTCCAACTGAAGGCCTATCAGTTTAATTAAACACAGCTGGACTGCAATGAAGGAGGAGAACCATCTCAAGGAGTATCACAAAGAAATGGACAGCATGTGACTTAAATAGAAGCGTCTGAGCAAAGAGTCTGAATACTTATGACCATGTGATATTTCAGTTTTTCTTGTTAAATAAATTTGCAAAAATTTCTACATTTCTATTTTTTTCTGTCAAGATGGTGGATGGGGTGCAGAATGTACATTAATTAGAAAAAAAATGAACATTTTTGAATTTACCAAATGGCTGCAATGAAACAAAGAATGAAAAATTTAAAGCGGTCTGAATACCTTCCGTACCCACTGTACGTTTATGTTTGTGGGTGTCATTTTTATCACTTATATTTTATCACTTAATAAACTGCAAGGTAAGTGAGTGTGACACCCCTGACTATATCAGGGTGTCACAGGGAACTGCATCCTTTCCTTTCATGGTGCAGGGCCCACCCCCGTGGTTCGAGGAACCCAGATACAGGTGTCATACCATCTTCACTACAAATCCCAACATGCACCTCACACCATGACTGTCAGGCACACCAGTGGGATGGTCTAGTGGGAAAGGGCCACCCACCTAGAGGTCAGGCAGACTAGTGGGAGGAACCAAGTCAGCAGGCAGTATAGAGAGAGCTCCCGAAGTGTGAGGAGCTGGAGTGAGTTGGAGCTCCCTGAAGTGACTTGTGTTGGGTCGCAAGCAGTGACCCAGGACCAGAGGAGATGGTAGCCAGCCTCAGCTAGCAACAACGACTGACTGGTGCCGAGCACGACAGGGTGCGAGGACCCTAGATTGGGGAGAAGCTCTATGCGACCCAATAATTGACATGCGGTGAAAGGGGGCCTTCAGGGACCTTCTCCATGGGCCCAGAGGTTGGGGGCAACAGCACACTGAGGGGGACGGGGTCTCCCATACCGACAGCCCACTAAGGTCCCGCGTGCCAGCTCCCAAGGGCAAGGACTTCGCCTAATAACAGAAGAACCGTTCCTGATCGTTCCAGACTATAGGGACTCCAGACAGAAATACTGTGCACGGAGGCAGGCACTGGATCACTAATGACACCTGGGGCACGGGACCTGGACGTGTTGCCTAAGAGCTGCAGTGACTCACAGAGACTTGGTTCATCAGCGTGTCTGCCTCTTTTATTCTGCGGTACTGTGGATCCAACAGTGAGTAAAACCCTGCCCCTGTACCCAGCCTGCCATCCCATCCACTCTACCCAAGCACCGGGGCCGCCTTACCTGCGGAGGGACCTGCCATCCAGCTGCTCCACACCATCTTCCCCGGTCTTCCATTCCGCAGCGGTGGTACTCCCCTTTACCGCA
The DNA here is from genome assembly GCF_048569485.1 of Anomaloglossus baeobatrachus. Classification (NCBI taxonomy): domain Eukaryota; kingdom Metazoa; phylum Chordata; class Amphibia; order Anura; family Aromobatidae; genus Anomaloglossus; species Anomaloglossus baeobatrachus. The sequence goes on along the minus strand of NC_134363.1, from coordinate 136,159,212 downwards.
ACCCGCAGGTGGCATCACAAATTTTCCTTGTAAATATTCCCCCTTAACATCGAAGTGGCCGCTGAGCCCCAAGTTCGGGGACCCTCGAGCCACAGCAAAACCCCCAGATCCGAGCAATCCGACTGCTGCAGGGACAGCATATGAGCAAAAGAGGAATCTAAATCAACACATTGTTAGGTGTGACTTCCTTTTTATGTCAAAACAGCATCAAGGGTCTTATTGGTACACTTTAATACCTACACAGTGGAACCTTGGATTACGAGCATAATTTGGTCTACAAATGTAAAACTACTGTGCTTGACATTCCCTGAAAAGTCTACGCTAGAAGGTATGGCTTCCCAACAGCTTTGAAGCCATGGGTTCAAGACCAGTGATGGTAGATACTCAGAGCATACTGGAAGTTGTAGCTTTTCAACAGTTAAAGTGTCTTAGGGGCTTGAAGATCACTAGTGACTGCAGGCTTTCACAGAGTGCTGGAAGTTGTAGAGATCTTGTTAAATGGTATGCTATCCAAGTATGTTGTAGCTTCCCAAAAGCTGAAAGCTACAGGTTGGAGACCATCCATGATCTTAAATCGTCAGAACATGTCTGAGCAGGTTTTCTGGGCATCCTGGGATTAGATACAGGATATTCTCCTTTCCTCTTCCATATTCAGGTTTTATTAATACACCTAAAAGAGAAATGTTATACCTTTCGACAAAAAAGCCAAAATGTTCCTCACGTTCAAAGCTTGAAAAAATGATTATATTACAATTTAGAATGACACAGAAAACCCTCTTTATTTGAAATTACTGAAGTGTTAATGCTGCTGCCAGAACGTGTCAGTATAAATTACGCTATCACTTATCCTGTAAAACCCAAATGAAACATTGTGGCAACAAGCAACACTCTTTGTTGTCCACCGATTGGCAAATCAATGTGACATGAGATTTTGAGACATAAAAATCCCTTCCAGATACAAATGCGATTGATGGCGGAATTATACTATCACCTTTGTAAAGGTATGCCAGCCAAATTATACCTCAGCCATTTTTTTTTTAGCCTTCTTAGTACATTTTGTCAAATCTCCAGTCGCTATGGCAACATCATTGTGACTTAACTGCTTCTCTTCTTGCATCCTTGATAGAATGACTTCATTGTGATTTGCCGGGAGAGGTCACATAATTCTTCCCAGCTGATTTGTACTTTGCTTTTATAGCGATAATCTAAAACATGCATAAGTTGCATTAAAAATCTAAAAGCTTTGCCCGGTAAATAACACTGTAATAATAGGATACATCTCGTTGTTGAACTAGCAGCTGGAAAGCTGGAGGAATCACATTACAATAATGAGAAGATTCCACCAGCCTGGGAAGCCAGTGAGCTGCATTAAAATGAAATGTTAAAGGCTAGAAACATTCATTATACGAAAATAAATCCAGGATTGTGTTTTGGTTAAATGATAAAACAAAACAAAAAAATAACATAAATTTAATAGAACATGTGAAAAAGAAAGTGCACCATATGATTTGTATTTTTTTTTTTTTACATATGTTGACATTAATATTTAATCTTAATTTATGCATCATAAAGGCATAGAAGGGAATAAAGCCCGCTTTACACACTACAATATATCTTACGATGTGTCGGCGGGGTCACGTCGTAAGTGACGCACATCCGGCATCGTAAGTTACATTGTAGCATATAACAGCTACGTGCGATTGCGAATGAACGGTAAAACGTTCATTGCACGTCGTTCATTCCTCATGAATTGAACGTCAGGATGTTCATCGTACCCGGGGTAGCGCACATCGCAGTGTGTGACACCCCGGGAACGATGAACAGATCTCACCTGCGTCCTGCGGCTCCCGGCTAGCAATGCGGAAGGAAGGAGGTGGGCGGGATGTTTACATCCCACTCATCTCCGCCCCTCCGCTTATATTGGCTGGCTGCCGTGTGACATCGCTGTGACGCCGAACGTCCCTCCCACTCCAGGAAGTGGACGTTCGCCGCCCACATCAAGGTCGTATGGAAGGTAAGTACGTGTGACAGGGGTTAATCGTTTGTGCGGCACATTCAATAAAATTGAACATGCCGCACATACGATGGGGACGGTTACGATCACATACGATATCGTATGCGAAATCGTAACATGTAAAGCAGGCTTAAGAAAAAGAAATTGATAAGATCTACAATAATGTAACAAAAATGTGTGTATTTCTATTTATTCTGGAAAAGTGAGGTGCACCCTTGACACTAAAGCGGGCTTTACACGCTACGATATCGCTAGCAATTGCTAGCAATGTCGAGCGCGATAGCACCCGCCCCGTCGTGTGTGTGATATTGTGTGATCGCTGCCGTAGCGAACATTATCGCTACGGCAGCGTCACACACACACACCTGTGCAGCGATATCGCTGTGACCGCCGAACAATCCCTCCTTCAAGGGGGAGGTGTGTTTGGTGTCATAGCGACGTTACTGCGGTGTCACTAAGCGGCCTGCCAATAGAAGCGGAGGGGCAAAGATGAGCGGGACGTAACATCCCGCCCACCTCCTTCTTTCCGCATTGCCGGTGGACGCAGGTAAGGAGATGTTTGTCGTTCCTTCAGTGTCACACATAGCGATGTGTGCTGCCGCAGGAATGACGAAGAACATCGCTGCTCAATTTTTTGTTTCAGGACGATCTCTCCATGGTCAACGATTTTGACCACTTTTGCGATCATTTAAGGTCGCTAATAGGTGTCACACACTGTGATGTCGCTAACGGCGCTGGATGTGCATCACAAACACCGTGACCCCCGACGATAATACGTTAGCGATATTGTAGCGTGTAAAGCTCGCTTTCGGCTGTACTCACAATTTTTCTTTGTGACATGGTGAAGACAAAAACGCACCATTTTGTCATTATTTCCAATTTGTAAATACAGCATAATGCTATCATATGTAAAAATTAGTGGACCGGTGGAAGTTGGGTTCGGCGGGGGCAGCCGGACTTTAAGTAATGTTCAGTTTGGGACCCAGACTTGACCTGAACCCCAATGGAAGTCACTTTTTGTCTCCTACTTTCATTTGTGACTTAGTCTCTCGGTACTTACCTGCACGTAACCTCCGATCCTGACAAGATCTCCTTCTCTACTCCCCTCGCATCTCCTCTTCCCACCATTGCATCCAAGATTTTTCCCGTGCATACCCCATACTCTGGACTCAAGCTTCAAAAGGAACTTGAAGACCCACCTCTTCCGAAAAGCCTACAATCCGCCGTAACCCTCAGTCCACTATAGCACCGTATGACCATTTCCACCATTACCTACTGTATCCTCACCATCCTTTGTAGACTGTGAGGCCTCGTGGGCAGGGTCCTCTCTCCTGCTGTATACTGTGAGCCCTCGCGGTCAGGATCCACTTTCGTCCTGTAGATTTTGAACCCTTGCAGGCAGGGTCTTCTCTCCTCCTGTAGACTGTGAGCCCTCGCAGGCATGGTCCTCTCTCCTCCTGTAGATTTTGAACCCTCGCAGGCATGGTCCTCTCTTCTCTTGTAGACTGTGAGCCCTTGTGGGCAGTCTCCTTTCTCCTTCTGTAGACTGTGAGCCCTCACGGGTAGGGTCCTCTTTCCTCCTGTACCAGTCTGTGCCTTGTTTTGTTTATAATTATTGTACATTTCCCTATTATGTGTACCCCATTTCACATGTAAAGCACCATGGAATAAATGGTGCTATAATAATAATAATAATAATCATAATAATATTAATTGGGTCATTCGGTTCTCCACCAGCATGCAGCTAGCCATAAACAGAACACTTTTCTTTTTTGGGTGCACACTACATCCGATCATGCTGTTGTTACCCCCAGTGCAAGTCGTTCAAACACTTCCAGCAGCTCACACTGGGTTGAGCACCGATCGTACCCGAGCAAAGCGATGTTGCGTGAGTGATGTTCATACGAAAAGCTGCAGAAGTCCGAATCTGTACTTTGCTTTTTGTGTAAAATCTGTGTTTGGTACGAACACCAAACCTCGGGTTCTCTCATCTCAAATCATATTGCATCTTTTTGAAAAGAGGGTGTTTTATAATTGTTGCTGAAATTAAGGTTATTTTCATCCTAGCATATTTTCTCCATCTGTCACAGAGATTATGGATGGCACAGGGGCTCTTGAGCTGACACTAAGGCTGGGGACCGTGTGCTTTCCCTTATCCCGACGTTAGACTTGGAGGTAGTCAGGGTCGAGCCACCAGAGTGTCCCTGTCTCCTGTTGGGCCCTGATCTAATACACCCGCACCCCCTAACCCAGGGCTGGGCAGGACACAAAGTATAGCACCACCCACAAGACAAGAGGATAAACTGAAACTCATGCACACAGCAAATAACCACAGAGGGGAGACAAAAAGACACCAGAGGGAATAAACCAAAGGGGAAGGAGTAAGTAACACCAGAGAGCCATCATGCAGCGCAGACAACAAATCACTGATCACCAAATGGAGGATCACCACGGACCCCGGGATATCGTAGCTGCAAGCAGTAACTATCTTCGGTGGTTTCCTACTATACTCCCCAGCCATCAATAGCAGGAGACCAGCTGTGGAAGGAAATCAGCAACCTGGCTCTCAGCACTCTGCTCCAACAAGGATTAACCCCTGCACGGCTGGGAGCACTGAAACAACTGAGCCGACAACCAGCTGAGCTGAGCACTTAAGAGAGACCAGGTTGCCTTTCGGACTCTGCAATGTGAACAGAGTTCGATGCAGTAGAAGTAATCCACGTGTGCGAATACGGACGGCGCATGACACCATCTCAGAAAAATGGTCTGATTATGCTAATCATACTGTTATCAGACTTTGACAAGTTTCTCAGATATGGAGAAGAATAAAAAAAAAAATTCTCCATCTTCTCCATTCTGTCAGCGCATGCTGTGATTTTTTTTTTCCTTCAGACAGTCTCAGTTCAAGGGAAAAACCTGGACATGTCAACAACCTCTTTGAATAACATTGATCAGGTGCAATCCGATATTTTGACGGATTACAATCGGACCGAGAATAGGGTGGTCTGCATGAGCTCTAACTTTGAGAAATGGCATATTACTATTAACTTTTTTTCTCAATTACATCCGCTTTATAATTATGTATTAATGCATTATGATCACATGGTAATGTCCAAATATGGTATATAAAATAAAAAAAATATTTTAGGTGTCGTTTATTATTTCACATTTTTCCCGTAAACCCATGATTTATATGCAGACATTGAAATTAATTACCGTCTGCAGAAGAGTGGCAATATTTCTGGATTCTTTTCTGATCTTATTCAACCCTTTTATCATGAAGAGTTATCAAAATAAAAATGCAATAAAGCTTTTCAGCTTTTTATCAAAGAATAATATAAAGGTTCCTTGTATATGCCTTGTGCGTATCTGCCGAAGGCTAAATTCACATTTCAAGTAATCATCCTTAAGAACAGGTTCAGCATCATGTTGCCCCATCATTTTTACGGCACAATGAATGCCGTAAAAATAAAACTCAAAAGCAGGGGTTGAATTGCATTTTTTTTCCACAATTTTTTACCATTTTTTCAGTTCGTCATGGTAAAATAAATGTCATGGACTTCTTTTTTGAGATTAGTGACAGGCTTGGGGTTGGACTCTCGGTTGTCATTGGAGGCCATACACATTAAGCGTGTGTTTTTCTTATGTCATGATAGTGACAGAAAAAAAAGGAGATGACTGGAAGGGAGCCCTTGTTCTGGCCTTCAGACTAAGCATATCCTAGGCTTTCCTTCAACCCAGGGGTATGCTTAAAGGTAGCGAGGTCTGAGCCCCCAGCGTCTCCCTATCTCCTGTCCTTGGCCCTGATGGTAAGGCCTCCCAACACAGCCCACCACCAAAGGGCAAGGCAAAGACAGAAGTCAAAAATCCCACTGACATATACAGACAGACAGGGGTAACATTGAAACTCACGCACACCTTAAACCAATACCAGGGAACTACAAAAGGTGTACAGCGAGGGGTAACAAAGGAAGGCAAAAGTAGCAAAACTGTCTACTTTCACACACCACAGAAGGCAGCAGAAGCAAAAACCATATCCTAACAGCTCCTGGCCTAGCTCCAGAATGATCTGAATAACCAGCACCCTCTGCTGGAAGCAGAGGGTTTTTATCCAGACTGCAAGTAGAAATCAGAGAAAAAACCCCGGCCGGGGTAATGAGCTTGCTGCTGGCAAGAACTGACATTAAAACTGCACCCATCAAAAGAAAAACACACGTTTAATGTGTATGGCCTCAGATGACAACTGAGAAACAACAGCTCATCCCATGAAAAATGAAGCCCTATACAGCTGTATTGACTGACAAATAAAAACGTTGCTTTTGGAAGAAGAGGAAGAAAATTGAACCAAAAAAAATGAAAAAAAAAATCAGCCTTCCACCCCTGCCCCGTCCCCTAAGGGGTTAAATATCAAAACTTAGAAATTAAATAGAGGGCAGTATAAATATAATATGATGTATTTTAGAAATTATATATTGCTGTTCCAGTCCTCTAAGTGTATGTATCACTCTCTAGCCACTAGAGATATGAAAAAGGTATGAAAAAACTTTTCCAATAAAAAAAAGAACAAGTTGTCTATGACTTCCAATACCATGTACAATAGAGTGTGAAATTGTTTCTCACATGAATAAACATAGCATGAATGGATTTAAATCCGAAACAAATGGATGAGAAATGGATGAAATCCAGAATAAGAGGGATACCGGAAATGAATACTATTTTGAATCAAAAATTATGATCATTATTTGAAGTTAGGATTAAAAATGTTGTTTTTCTTTCCAAAATCACTAAATCATTAAGAATAAATATTTTTATGCCATATTAACAAAAAATAAAAAAATACACACAAAAAAATATTTTATTTTTATATATACAGTATTTGCTACATATAGCAATATATTCTTTTTCTGTTGTTATGTAATACTACTGAGGAGACAGAATATAGAAAAAGTGCAGCTCACCCAATGGAGACGGCTAAATGTTTGATCGGTGCACGGAAAAGAAAGCAGGATACCTCTGCAGCAGGACGTAGTGTAGAAAATTATCCAGCATCCAGATCAGTAGATTGGTTAAAAATCAATTTTCCCTTATTCCAAACTTCATAAAAGCATAAAATTCTCCATCATGATGAAGAACGCATCACAAGGCGTGTAAGGTGGACGCGTTTCGGACAAAAAACTAGTCCTTAATCTGAGACAAGCAGGGTTGTCTCAGATTAAGGACTAGTTTTTTGTCCGAAACGCGTCCACCTTACACGCCTTGCGATGCGTTCTTCATCATGATGGAGAATTTTATGCTTTTATGAAGTTTGGAATAAAGGAAAATTGATTTTTAACCAATCTACTGATCTGGATGCTGGATAATTTTCTACACTACTTAGGAGACAGAGTCGTCAGAAAGATAAAGTTTTTTACTTCCATCCTAAAGAATTTAACTTTAGGAAAACTTCAAGGAATGCTCAAAGAGCAAAGTACCTATATTTATTTTATACACTTCGGCCTCGCTCCAACTTGCCTTTAAAACAGACGAGTGTAATCCCATAAAAATGCGGATTGCACTCTCGACAATGTTATTCAATCAGGCAGCGTCCATCTGCCAGTTTTTCTCATCAGCTGTATTCTGACTGAGGGAAAAAATTACATGCGTATATTGCATGAGACTAGAAAATGCAAGTCTATGGGTGAGAGAGAAAAATCGGATGGCACACGAATGGTGAGTGTGCAGTTCGATTTTTTTCTTGTACTCATAGACTTACATTGGCGAGTCTTGTGTGATATACACACATAAGTTCCCAGCCAGACCCCTCATGGCAACCAATCTAATAAAAATAATTATATACAGTATAATAGATAGATAGAATATATTCTTCTGCTAAAATGCCCCAATTCCCCTAAATATTATAAACTTGCACCCATTAGTGTCTTTCATGCCAGGTTTAACCTAATTAAAAGGGTCGTGGGGACCCACCTGTTTTTGATAACTAGCAAAGGTAAAGCAGTCAGCTGCGGGCCGGTATTATAAGGCTGGGAAGGTCCATGGTTATTTGACCCATCCCAGTCTAAAAATACCAGCCCGCAGCCACTGCTGAAGTGGAGCATCACATTAAATGCACCAAATTCCGGTGCTTTGCCTCGACTCTTCCGATTGCCCTGGTACAGTTGTGATCTGGTAATGGTTTGGGGGGTTGATGTCAGCAGTGTAATGTCAGCTGACTTTAAGCCCTCGTGTTGATAAGGGAGAGGTATCAAACACCCCAATTACTAAGCCAGTAAATCAAAAGACAAAAACACACAAAATTACTTTATTTAAAAAAAACAAAAAAAGACTCCCCAACATTTCCCTGGTTTACCAATTTGTTAAGAAAAAATAAAAACAAAGCCTGATGTAGTTCAAGTAATCTGATGTAGTCAAAGGAATCTGATGTAGTCCAGGGAAGGAAGTCTGAAAGACATAAAAAAACAGAAATCAAAACAAGACCCTGTTCCTCGTTCACCAATTTATTAGAAAGCAAGCTCCCAGCTCAGACATAGTGTGGCGGTTCCCACAACGTTCCTCGATTATGGAGATCAAAGGCTATGGAGCCTAAGAACAAGGCTCCGTAGGCATTTAGCAACAGCCAACTCCTGGCTGACACTGCATTCCACTATACTCCGTGTGATCCAGTGACTGTAATGAGTGATGATTAGTGAAGAACGAGTGTGCTCGGCGCTGCTCCTTACTCGATGGAGCATCGTGGTTCTCATGTACTCACGGAGCTCAACTGAGTATCATAGATGCTCAGATAATGTGTCCGTGAAACAACAACCACAAGGCATAGAAAAAGGAAAGGGTCGAAAATCCGGCATACTGTTCCTCTAAAATGTATTGTTTATTTCATCATAAAAATTCCATATCAAATTTCACGTTTCGGACTTGGTCCTTACTCATAGGCATACTAAAATAAAATAATAAGAACAATAAATAGCTGAAGGAGACCGGAAGACAACACAACCGATGGAATACTATTAATACAATACCTTACACATGTTACAAAAAGAGGAACCTCCATTCCACTCTCTACAAAGGCCTTATATAATAATTCTGATGTTGGGCAGCTTTAGGCCATGTGAGCACTAGAAAATGAAATTTTCTTAAGAAAATTCTGGACCCTCTGAAAGATTCCTGCACCCGTGCCAGAAATCCGCACGCAAATACCGCATGCGGTTTTACCGTGGAATTGCTGCAGAATTTCTGCGTTTTTTCCGCAGATTAGTCCCTGTGGGTTTTTACCAATATTTAATGGCAAAACCGCAGGGACCTGCAGAAAAGAAGTAACATGCACATTAATTCCGTAACGAAATTCCGCGGGTAAATCTGCAGCGACAATAAAACGCAGTGTGCGCTCAGCATTTTTTAATCCCCATAGATTTTGCTGGAGAATGACTCCAGAAATGTTAGAAACATTATCTGCAGCATTTCTGCAGCGAAATCCACAGCAATTCCACGGGTAATTCCACAGCGTGCGGACGTGGCCTTAAAGACAAGTAACGTTATTGTGGCAGATATTTTCCATGACAGATGATAAACAGTGTTAATAGAACAAAAAATCATGACAATTTAAGTTTTGTACATTGTATCTTGCATCTTATTCCCTAATCAATATTATACATGTTCCTTTGAAGTTCTTTTAACATATCACAAAAAACAACATTTTAATAAAATTCATTAAATTAATATTATATTAATATTATAATTAATATAATATTAATATTATATTAATAGTAATACTTATTATATGGCCTTTGTAGAGAGTAGGATGGGAGGTATCCAGTGCAGCCAAACAACAAGCTCTATTGCTTGTTTAAGATGCCTGCATGCTGCTGTGAACAGTTAAGGAACAAAATTACATGAGCTCTTGCCTATTTTTGATAACCAGGACAAGTTAAGCTGACATTTTTGTCCTGTAACCATCAGCTGTCTGCTTTACCTTGGCTGTTAATCATTAATATTGGAGATCCCAAGCAACTTTTTCTTAACTATTTAAATAATTTAAAAAAATTGCTTGGGCTCGCCCTATTTTTAATAACCAGCCAAGGTAAAGCAGACAGCTGGGTGCTGGTATTATCAGGCTGGGAAGTCCCATGGTTATTAGGGCCTCACAACCTAAAAATAGCAGCCTGCAACCACATCTGAAATGGCAATCCATTAGATGCACCAATTATAGCTCTTTTCTTGGCTCTTCCTGATTATCCTGATATGGTGGCAATCAGGGTAATACTTTGGGCATTGATGACAGCTGTGAATTAACAGCTGGCATAAAGTGAGGGGTTAGTATTAGAGAGGCATCTATCAGACACCCCCATTAAAAACTCAGCAAGTATAGAGTTAAAAAACACACACTGAGTAAAAAATGTATTTGAATAAAGACTCCCCAACACTCCCTCTTTCACCAATTTATTAATTCAAAAGAAATCCTGGAAATTCCAACGTACCCTAATGGAGTAATGTTCCATGAAGTCTATCGATTCCTATGGAGCTTCCTTCTGTAAATATTCTTAGAATGAGGCTCCATATTTCACTCTCAGTGAGAGGCAGACCTAGAATTTCTCACATCTTCATTTGTACCATTTTTGGGCACAAAACATTTTTTGATCACTTTCTATTCCAATATTTTAAGGTAGAACAAAAAAATGAACAGCTCCATTTTTTGTAACAAAACTTTTATATTATTCACAGACAGAGCTAATTGAGGCCTTTTTTGTGTGACAAGATAATGTTTTCAGTGATCCCATTTGTAATTGTATATGACTTTGATTGCTTTCATTTTTTTATGCAGCAAAATTTAGAAAAAGCTGCAGTTTTTCAGTGGTTTTTTTTACTGTGCTTAAAGACACAAAAGCTTTATAGGCCGAATTTTTCTGTGTGTGATGATAATGTGGAGGTCGCCTGAGCTGTAGTATGTTTGTTCAAACGTAATAAGAATATCTGTGTATATAAATAATCAAAATGTAGATGTAGTTGCATAATTATCTGTCTGTCTATGTAGCAATTGCACAGACATATAGTAAATTCAAAGTTGTATAATCATGAAGGAGTTAACCAAAGATGATGAAGCCAGAATGTGGAGCTGCAAAAGTGTTATCAGTAATGTTCCCACAGAAGGAATGTACGGGAGGCAGGCAATGTGATGTGAGAAATTAGGGAGTAAAAGTACTCCCTGGTTAGCTTCAAGGTTATTCATGCTTACTGTATAATTGGGTGTCTTGGAATACACGAGGCAGTGGATGACGCTGACTCAAGGAGAGCATGTCTGTGTGTTCATTGTCTGATACATGGATATATCGGCACTAGTATATAGCTAATACGGCACCGTCTCTGGATATCCCAAACAAAGACTCCATTAGCAGTCTTCAACCCTCCTAATGGAGTCTCCCTTGACAGTTTGGCGCACCCAACGTGGAGCCCCTTCAAGGATGCATTGCTGACCTGCAAATACCGATTGTTTGGATGTCACGGACTGAGACCTCCCTCCGCTCCAACTAGGCTGATCCCCTACAACCCTCGGTGAGTGTTACATATTTTGTATTCACTACCGTTGTGGTTGTTCTTGGAGAGGAGGGAGTGACGGGCTGTGTGTCCTTATCGGTGTTAAAAGGTTCCTGATTGTGACTCAGGGGTGATGCCCGCTGGGGCTCAGAGCATGATCCCAGCCCTGAGGTGTGGATCGAGTGTCACACGGGATCCAGAGGACGGTTGTTAGGGCAGGAAAGACGGTGGTGGCCGGATATAGCTAGTTAGACTGACCCGGTCTGTAATTAACGACGCCGGGGGTGTTCCCTTGGCTGAAGATAGGGATTAGGACATTGAATTTGATACAGTTGCTCAAGTCTGGAGGGAATACCTTTTGTACCCCTCCTCCATGTCACAAGATACCCTTATTAGGGGGTTCCCGTGGCTGAAGATAGGGATTAGGACATTAATTTTGGTGCAGCTGGTCAAGTCCAGAGGGAATACATTTTGTACCCCTCCTCCATATCACGGGATACCCTTATTACTATATAGCTGAGGAGTTGCCAGCTAGTATAGAGGTGTAGCCTTAAGTTCCGGCCGGGCTGTAACGCTCACCGCATAGTCATAAATTAGTGTAATCCAGACATCACCAAGATAGCAAAAATGTTTATAACGGAGAAGACAAGATTGAGAAACCTGAGGATTCACAGAATGGATTTAGTAAACATTCCTTAGGGAGGGGCACGTGCTGGAGACAGTTCAGCTGTTCATCATGCTTCGAAGATTTTCAGAGTATTACTTGTTGATTGATGCTGAATTGTTTAACAGAATAACGCAGATATTGCTATCAGAAAGATATATTGAGGTCAAAGAAGAGGATGAGCGAGGAAATGTTGTGGTTTCCTATAGGTCACCCAAGTCTGAGGATAGTTTTAGGGGCACTCAGGAAGGTTGTTTTGTTGCTACTTCGCAGCCTAATTCTGGACAAGCTTCAGAATTATTCACGGATGCTGCAGTCACTAGACAGCATCCCTTAACCCTTTCCACACCCATACCCCTGGTCCCTCCCATACCTGCAATGCCATCTCTCCCCTCACCGACCAGTCTGCTGTCACGCTCCGCAGTTACCAATCCCCTCCCCTTGGATCCCCCTTTTCCCCCTAGGACATATAGTGAGTTTTACCCCGAACCTGACGAGGAACAGCCCTCATTTAAATATGTCCCTTTCAACCCCATCCAGTCAGAGGTATTAATCCCCTGCCTGCCAGATCCCGAAATTAACCCTATGCGATTTTATAGGAAGATGCTACAGGTCCACCAGTTATATTCAGCTGTTCGGAAAGACCTAGTTAATCTCACCAAGATAAAAGCAGGAGACAGTTTTTGGCCCTTAATGGAGCCCCATCTTAAAATGCCCCCAGGCACTGATGATACCACTTTTCCAAAGTGGGCAACAGTATTGTGCAGCTTTAAAAAGATGGGCTTAAGATCAATTGGTGTATACAAATGCACTGGTGCAGCCCCCACCACAGCCCATGCCCCAACAGGGTCCAAGCCCCGTATATGTAGCTCCCAATCAACAAAACCAGCAGAGCCAGCAACAGCATTGTTGGCATTGTAGTCAGCCCGGTCACTATCAAAGAAAGTGTCACACTCCCAAATCTCAGTGTTTGGCCAGGTACCCTCGAAACCGTAACCAAAACTTGCAGCACACAAATCCAGGATAAAGGTGTGCCTTGTAGATTCACTAATGATCTACCTGAAGCCAGGTGTGCCTTTTCCCAGAGTATCACAGTATCCCTTTAAATCAGTCCCAGGAGATTTTCCAAGATACTGCCCACAGTCCGGGCTGCACCCACGAGTCTGCCCCAACCTTCCCTAGTGATACAGAGGGGAGCCCCGGACTGTTTACCCTTTTGCTGCAGTGATTTCCAGTCCCAAGCTACCCGCTCTAATGATGCTCTCCATTCCGCTCCATCAATCTTAAGGCTTCTGTAATATATGTTTCTGTAGTACTTTTGTTTTTGCTGGCTGACATGGTATAAAAATATATTTTATATATTTCTGTAATGAAAGTTCTGCCCATGGCTTTTTTTTTTATTCTTATCACAAGTTGTAGGAAAAAAAACCCAAAAACTGACGAAGTAGAGAGAGAAAAAGAAAAAAAAAAAGAATGGCTTCTGCAGAGATTTGCAGGACTATATGTGTTTTATATACTGTGTTTTTTTCCGGCTGGTGGAGTGGATTTTATTTAATCCATAGAGTTCAAAATTTCCAAGGAGATTATCACTAGTATCCTACTAATACCTAAATAATTAAATTAATTTTGCAGGGAAAAGTATATTTCTTAAAATGTACAAATTAGGTTTTTTTTTGTTTTTATGGTTATGTTTTTGTTTTGTATTATTTTTGCATACAAACTGCTAATATTGATTACTATCCTTTCTTTTGTAGATACAGAATATCTATGAACCGTGTTGTAAGGTTTCAAAATTTCCCATTAGAGTATAGGTTATATTTATCGGTTGTTTAATTATATTGTCTGCTGTTATAAACCTATACATTTTGCCAAAATAGTATATAAAAACAAAACAAAAAAGGGGGGAAAAGTAGATATCTATTATATTTTTTCCAGCAGTAAAAGGCACAGCAGACATATTGGATATGCTTTAAAGCTGGCCTTTTTTTGCAACAGTTATGTAATGTTTATTGGACTACTATGAAACATGTCTGTTATAACAATGATCTAACGCATATTTCTTTTAGTTTTTGTTTTATATAGATGAAAGCAGATGGTGGTCGATTCTGCATTGGATATGCTACGGTTTGCACAACATGAGGTAGTCTAAATTTACGGCACTCCCTCACCTCCTATCGGTACAGGAGGAAGTGACGTAAGTGCCTCTCTAGATGGGTGGAGCAGAGGTAGGTAAGATAGTCAAAATATATGTAGGATGTAGATCTTTCCTGTTGTCAAATAAGCTAGGTACGCCAAAAAGAAAGTCTAGATCTGAGTTGATGGAATCGGATGGAGATCCCCGAACAGGTGCAGCTGACCAAGAAGCAGTGAACGGGCCTAGAGTTGAGGAGTCCTTTACCATGCATAAAGACCATGCCTCGGTGACACCGGTCACGTCAGTGACTTCTGTCACTCCTTGTGTTCTTAAATCCCTACAGGAACAAGCGAATCAACAAGGAGTGGAGTGCGAGACGCAGGGAGCCAGCTGACTGGGGAAGGTCTGTGGATGAAGGGCGGTAAGCTTTCTCTGCCATGAGATCTCTTCTTAATGATGGCCCAAGTAACATGGACTAACATCTGTGAAAGTTGGATATCAGTGTGCGCTTTGGTGACGCCAGGGTTTGTTACCCAGGTAGGCAAACTCACCCGGTCTTGTGCAACACGTTCTTAAAACAATGAGGAAAAACTGTAAAAAGTCTGCAGAAACACCCTGCACCTGCTCTACCTATTCTTAGAGACTGCAAACTGATTATAGATGTATATCATGAGCACGTTGTATGCAAGTCTGTGCGTGTTGTGTAGATTTCTTTCCAGGTCTGGTCAGTGCCAATATAAAATGTTTTTTTGGTCTAGCGCAAAGCACGTATAATTTTCATATGATTGACTAATTATAATTAGAGAAATAAACAAGTGCATTTTCTAATTCCAGATCCTAAATCAGAGTTAGTAGTATATGGTTTTCGGTCAGGAGTAGAGTTGAGCGCGGTTCGTGGTTCGAGGTTCTCCAGTTCGTGGCTCGAGTGATTTTGGGGGCTGTTCTAGATCGAACTAGAACTCGAGCTTTTTGCTAAAGCTCGATAGTTCTAGATACGTTCGAGAACGGTTCTAGTAGCAAAAAGACAAGCTAATTACTAGCTGGCTTTCCGCTGTAATAGTGCAAGTCACTCTGTGACTCACACTATTATGAAATTTCAGCGTATAGTGTGCGGGAACAGCGCATTCAGATCACTGCTGTTTGTATAATGGCAAATAATTTTTTTTTCTTTTGTTCATTGTCTTCCTTCCCTAAGCGCGCGCGTGTAGTGGGGCGGGCCAGCATGTCAGCCAGTCCCAGACACACACACAGCTAAGTGGACTTTTAGCCAGAGAAGCAACAGCATGTGTGAAAGGATGTCCATGTCACATGTCCCTGCATTATAAAAACGAGTATCTGCCCGTCCGGACGCCATTATCTCTTCTGCGTCTGGGTGTCAGTCACCGCCGGCGTAGCTCCTGTCTCCGATACTGCTGTGTACGCTCTATACACAGTGCTATACAGAATAGGGATAGAAGTTTCTTTCAGCCCTTCTAAGGGCTAATACCGGCAGGGTTAGAGCCATAGGTGACAGTCAGGGCAGTGAAAACAGATTTTAACAGCTACACAAGATGACAGCGTCTGTGTAGCTAAGGTCAGGGATTTCCTCGCTGCATTTCCCCATTAGGAGAGATAGAAAGGGAGGCTTCCTTTCCTGTACCCAGACCCACAACCCTGGCACTGTACCCTCCTGCCCTTTGCACACTCAAACTCATTGTTACTAATCCATTATACTAGCAAACACTGAGTAAACTTAGTGGCATCCTAAACGTGGCTGTTGGACTTCTGTATTGTCCCACTAGTGCAAAGATATTAGCAGCACGTCTGCCTGCATTGCACACTCAAACTCATTGTTACTAAGCCATTATACTAGCAAACACTGAGTAAACTTAGTGGCATCCTAAAAGTGGCTGTTGTACTCCATTAGTGCCCCAGTGGTGCAAATCTATGTGCAGCACCTCTGCATGACACCCTCCTGCTCTGTTTTTAATAAGCTATAATGATAGCAAAAAATGCTGCCATTTAGTGGCATACAAGAACTGGCTGTTGTACTCCATTAGTGCCCCACTGGTGCAAATCTATGTGCAGCACCTCTGCATGACACCCTCCTGCTCTGTTTTTAATAAGCTATAATGATAGCAAAAAATGCTGCCATTTAGTGGCATACAAGAACTGGCTGTTGTACTCCATTAGTGCCCCACTAGGGCAATTCTATGTGCAGCACCTCTGCATGACACCCTCATGCTCTGTTTTTAATAGGCTTTAATGATAGCAAAAAATGCTGCCATTTAGTGGCATACAAGAAGTGGCTGTTGTACTCCATTAGTGCCCCACTGGTGCAAATCTATGTGCAGCACATCTGCATGACACCCTCCTGCTCTGTTTTTAATAAGCTATAATGATAGCAAAAAATGCTGCCATTTAGTGGCATACAAGAAGTGGCTGTTGTATTCCATTATTGTCCAACTGGTGCCAAGCTATTTCTAGCACCTCTGCATGACACCCTCCTGCTCTGTTTTTAATAAGCTATAATGATAGCAAAAAATGCTGCCATTTAGTGGCATACAAAAACTGGCTGTTGTACTCCATTAGTGCCCCACTGGTGCAAATCTATGTGCAGCACCTCTGCATGACACCCTCATGCACATTTTGCTACACTAATTTTATAGCAAACTCAGGGAATTCCTTGCTGCATTTGATCATTCGGAGGGATAGAAAATGAGGCTTCCTTTACTGTCCTGGTACCCACAGAACACGGCCACTGTACCCACCTGTCCACTTTTGCCACGCTATTTAATTTGCCCAAAGAGCTGACTCTTTTTCTGCCTTCCTAAAATTGTCTGTAATACTAAGTTAGTGTTCCTTTGCTGCCAAGCAAGGTACAACACATGTGCATTCTACACTCCTTTCCATTTCTGGAATGCAATTATTAAATGCAGGTAGTCCAGCCAATCTGTGACGAAGGTGCAGGTGTGGATATAATGTAGCCTGCATCCAATGTTGGTTCTCTCGATGTCTGACAGCTCAACAATACCATCTGTTTCCACTTCCAAAACAAGTGATGACCTGCCAATCACACTTCCTGTTGCGTGTAAAGGGGTGGAAGTTCAGTGTGAAAAACCATGTGAGACTGCTGTCCCCACAGTCACAGAGGATGAATAGCACTCAGATGCACTTGATGGGGCAGGCGGTGGTTGCACAGGCACGCTAGGCCGCATTGTAGCACAGTGAAATTCACATTGCGACTTATGCTTCATTTTAAGTTGTGTACAGGGTGGGCTCCCCAGTATGCAGCAAAACCAGGCAACAGGAAAAGGACTCTAGTCAGTTGGGTTGATAAATGATTGTTTAACTTTACCAAAAGAAACAATAGGAACCATGCATACAATTTAAATAATTGAACAATCTATTCTGTTGCCTACTACCTGCTAATCCCTCTGCGTAGCAGTAATTGTGTGTTTGTGCGTGTGTGTGTGTGTGCGAACACGACTTACCAGTGGCGCATCACAAGAGCTTCCCAGTTATCTACGTAAACATAGACAAAACACATTACCCCCCCTGAATACCCTTGTTAGCTGAAGCCTCACAGATAAGGCAGATGATAACAGTGTGAATGCAAACCACACAGCTCTGCAACACAGTCATGGAAATCTTGAAAATCAACAGTCAATGCAAACATGTGTCGCTGTCCCTCTATGATTTAAACTGTACGTGACAATTTGACAGTTTAGAGGTAGCAAGTCTTATTGTCTATAAATAGTCGGCCTACCCAGAACAGATATGTGTTTTGCTAATAAAACAAAGTGTTGCGTGCCCACATTATTGTCTGGGCACAGCCTATCGTACCTGGGTACTGTGATGTCCAGTTGCCAAAAATACAGACTTTACGCTCCTCTCACGGTAAGCAGTATAGACAGCACCGTAAGAATGTTGGTCTGTGGCACAGGATGCTGCTCACTGGCATTACGGTACTCCTCACCAAACTCCAAAATGACTCCCCTCACAATTGAACGAAGTGTTTCCGCGGTGGCTCCTTGCTGTAACACACACCTTTAGCTTTTCCTTCTGTTCATAGACAGCATCTCCAAGTCCACACCCGAAGAGCAATTTCTCCTCCACGTCTAAGTGTGGAGAGGCAGCTAGTGCACATGCATGTGCCGATTTACCCCAGCCGCAGCCTAACTACAGTGTTTCACCTAGTGAGTATGCTCAGCATGACTGTGCCATTGCTGAGGCTAAGTCTTCATTTCGGGATACAGCGCATGCTCCCACACTTAGTGCGAAAAGCCTCTTTGCACAGGTACTTGCATTCCGTGCCGGGTCTAAGTCCTGTTTTGTGCCTAGACACCATGCTAAAGCTGATAGTCTTTTTTCAGAGACTGTATTTCATGCTACTGAGCATGCTCAGGCACTTACTGCATCAGAGACTAGGTCCGGTAATGAACTTTTTGGCCCTGCCCCTGATGTGGGGGGCCCATATAGACCACAGGGCATCAGGTGTCCTGACGATGTGGCCAGGCAACTCCCAAATGGCTTGCAGAGGCCCGCCCCTATGACTTGTCACCTCATTATTGATGGTCAGACGATGACTGGTGAGGTGTTTGTGTCGTGGCAGCCATGAGGTCATTATTGAAGTTGCGGTTCCAAATAGGACGCTAGTTATGCCACTCATGACGTGTCACTCTGCTTTGTCTCCAGGAGGTGCATTGTGGTCCACCCTGGTTTGGGGCGGACGCAGGTTATAATACGGGCTGGAGCCAACAAGGAGGTGTGCAGTCTTCTATTATGCTCCGAAAGAGCACACCTCCATGTGTTGAACCCATTGCGGCTTTAGGCCAGAGGTAGGCAGGGATAGGGCGTCGATGCAGGCCGCCACCACAGTTGGTAACGCAGAACGGTTAAGACCAGCTCCTGTCCTACCAGTCCTGCTTGTACAGCCCAGTGGCATTAACAGGCCTGCTGCTGCTGATGCGCCTGCTGTTCACAGGTGTGGCCCCAATGCACACAGTCAGCGTACTCAATGGCCTCTGTGATGTTAACAGGGAGTTCCTGGGCTGGGTGGGCGTGTGGACCCTGTGACGGTAACAGGGATCCCAGTCTCCAGATCCAAGTGGCGTCTAACTCGGTTCAGGCTACTATTAGTTTCATAGCCACACAGCTCTGTATCCTCCACCTAACCTTCCAGTTGCCAACCTCTCCTTTTCCATCTGGGAGCACGGTGGACACTGACTGCTGATGGGGATATATACCTTTCTCTTTCTTTTCTTATTAATTTTCGTTATATAGTGGTAACATAGTATATACCACCTTATCCAAATCTGCCAGTCCCACCGTAACAGATGGTGTTTCTTCAGCAAATGTTACTTTTGCTTAACCACCAAACCCACGGACAAAATTTTTTTTCCCCTTTCCAACACACCTGTTCCCCTTTCCACCAGCATCTGTCCTTTTTCAACTCATTTGGTATATGACCAAAGATATGGACAAGTAAAAGACCATTTCCATCTATCCATGACAAAGCGTTGAGGTTCACTCTGTGCAGCACTGGTGTTTAGTGGAAAAGCAGATCTAAGATTGCGTACCACCTTCTGCAGATACTCCTGTATACGTGTGTCCCTTTCTATGGCAGGAATTATTTCGCCAAATTTTGTCTTGTACCGGGGATCTAACAGTGTGGCAACCCAGTAGTTAGCATTACTTCGAATTCATACAATCCGAGGGTCATGTTGTAGGTAGTGCAGCAAGAAGGCGCTCATGTGTCTTGTGCATCCAGGAGGACCAAGTCCTTGATGTGTTGGTGGCAGAGAGGTGAGAATCGTACCTCCTTCCGCTGCCCTCTCCCCCCAACCTCGCACAACCGAAATGTGAGCAAGCTCTCACTCATCTGCTGAGTCTTCCATGCCCATCGCCAGTTCGTCCTCCATTTCTTCATGGGCTCCTGCACCTTCCTCAACACTTTTTGCTGATACTATGCGCCCTTGTTAATCCCTCTCCCCCACCATGACTGCCGCCTAGGTGCCGCTGACCATCTGGACCTCGTAGATCTTGTTATCCCTTCCGCATATGACTCCTCCTGTACTTCCTCCCCTTCCTCTTGTCCCAACACCTGACTCCGAATAATGCTTACAGTGTGCTCCATCATGTAGATGACCAGAATTGTCATGCTGAGAATGGCATTGCCAGTGCTAAACATCTTCATCGACATTTGTAAACTGTGTAGAAGGGGGCATAGGTCCTTGATCTGACACCACTCCAGCAGCGTGATCTGCACCACCTCTGGATTAAGTTAGGCCAGGCTATATGTCATAACGTATTGCAGCAGGGTTCGGCGGTGCTGCCACAAATGCTGCAACATGTGCAGATTCAAATTCCTGCGTGTCGGCACATCACATTTCAGGCGTTTAACCACCAGACCTAAAGACTTCTGGAGCGACGAAAGTTGTTGAGCTGCTGTATGTGAACGATGGAAGTGAGCACATAGCGAGCGTGCCCGCTGCACAAGGCCATGTAGGCCGGGATGGTGTTTTAAAAATAGCTGGAGAATTAGATTCAACACGTGAGCCACACAAGGCACGTGTGTCACATTGTCACGGCGAAGGGCCGCACCCATGTTTGCATCATTGTTACACCCGGCCTTCCCTGTCTGCTGGTTGAGTGGAGACAACCATTGATGAAACTTGGTCTCCAGAGCTAACCGTCCACAACTTCTCAGCGGTGTGACTCATATTTCCCCTACATTTCAAAGTAAACATTTGACCGCCTGATGGCCTTGAGCTCTGCTGCCAGCATAGTAAGGAGGTGTGTGGGATTCCTTGGGCGCAGTTACAAGGAAGGGTGGCCTGACCACAAAGGGTTTGGGCTGAGGTGCAGGAACAACACGAGGTTGATGAGGCAGAAGCAGTGGAGGAACTTGTATATACAGAGGAAGGATTAAAGCACACAACTCGTGGGGACGGAAAGACTTGTACAGCAGACCCTTCTCCATCTCTCACCATAGTTACCCAGTGCCCAGTCAGCAACATGTAACTCCCCTGTCCATGCTTACTGGTCCAAGTATCTGTGGTGAAATGCACCCTGTCACACACAGAGTTTCTCGAGGAATCGGTGATGTTGTGTGCGAGCTGCTGTGGTAGCGCGGGCACGCCTTTCTTAGAGAAAGAGTGGCGAATGGCCCTCGGCTCTTGGGGCACTGCAATGGGCATAAGGTCTCAAAAATCCTTGGTCTCAAAAGGGTGTAAAGGCAGCCTTTCTGTAGCCAACAAGTTACAGATGCTGAAACTCAACCTCTTAGGCATGTCATGCCCTTCGAAAAGCATGTAAAACACAGCGAGGGGACTCCAACCACAGTCTCCCTCGTTGCCACTAATTGGGCCACACACACCCCACTTGACTGGCATCAGTTGATGCCCCTTTTCAAAATGAAACAGATGCTTTGCATGAAGCACTCTCAAAAATACGCGTGCCTTTCACCTCTCCTGGCTGAGCCAGGGGAAGAAAAGTCCTCTGAGAGCCATGACTTGTTCATCTTGGTTCTTTTTTCAAAAGCGAGGCGACTCCAACCACAGTCTCCCTCATTTCCACTAATTGGGCCACAGACACCCCACTTGACTGGCATCAGTTGACCCCATTTTCAAGATGAAAAAGATGCTTTGCATGAAGGACTCTCAAAAATACGCATGCCTTTCACCTCCTCTGGCTGAGCCAGGGGAAGAAAAGTCCTCTGAGAGCCATGACTTGTTCATCTTGGTTCTTTTTTCAAAAGCGAGGGGACTCCAACCACAGTCTCCCTCGTTTCCACTAATTGGGCCACACACACCCAACTTGACTGGCATCAGTTGACCCCCATTTTCAAGATGAAAAAGATGCTTTGCATGAAGCACTCTCAAAAATACGCGTGCCTTTCACCTCCCCTGGCTGAGCCAGGGGAAGAAAAGTCCTCTGAGAGCCATGACTTGTTCATCTTGGTTCTTTTTTCAAAAGCAAGGGGACTCCAACCACAGTCTCCCTCCTTTCCACTAATTGGGCCACACACACCCCACTTGACTGGCATCAGTTGACCCCCATTTTCAAGATCAAAAAGATGCTTTGCATGAAGCACTCTCAAAAATACGCGTGCCTTTCGCCTCCCCTGGCTGAGCCAGGGGAAGAAAAGTCCTCTGAGAGCCATGACTTGTTCATCTTGGTTCTTTTTTCAAAAGCGAGGGGACTCCAACCACAGTCTCCCTCGTTTCCACTAATTGGGCCACATACACCCCACTTGACTGGCATCAGTTGATGCCCCTTTTCAAAATGAAACAGATGCTTTGCATGAAGCACTCTCAAAAATACGCGTGCCTTTCACCTCCCCTGGCTGAGCCAGGGGAAGAAAAGTCCTCTGAGAGCCATGACTTGTTCATCTTGGTTCTTTTTTCAAAAGCGAGGGGACTCCAACCACAGTCTCCCTCCTTTCCACTAATTGGGCCACACACACCCCACTTGACTGGCATCAGTTGACCCCATTTTCAAGATGAAAAAGATGCTTTGCATGAAGGACTCTCAAAAATACGCATGCCTTTCTGTTACGAGGGGGACCCGGGGAAGCGTGCCAAGATGGGGAATGGACAGCTTCCGCCGGTCTAGGTCCACTGTGCGGTGTAAGGGACCGCTGCTATGGTGGGTGAAGAGTGAGCGGGTTGCTGCTAGCGATCGTCTGGAATGTCACAGACGATCTATGTACACCGGTCTGCCCTAACCCGTGTGGGTTGTATGGCAGGGATCACACGGCCCGGTGTACCTGTTGCACGGGGAAGCACAGAGGTGCCCACGCACGTGTGCCAGTGGAAGTCACGAGAATATGGCACGAGGGTAGCACAGAGGTGCCCACGCACGTGTGCTTTCAATAACCAGGTGAGTCCAGTGGAGACTCGAGGAGCTCACCTGGGACAGGAACACGGCCTGTAGAAGGAGCTACTGCCGGAGCAGCAAGGCAGGGACACGGCCTGCAAACCAGGTGCTGCCTAAGCAGCAAGGGCCAAGCCCACAGAAGAAGATAATGCCTGAGCAGTGGCGTGGCAGCACGCTGCCAGACATCCAAACATAGAAGGACGGTTGCGCGCCGCCATGATGGCAGGAGGAGCTTTTAAGGAGGTGTAGCTCCAGCCAAGGGCGGGCGCGAGGCGGAGATGACGGACTTGACCCAATCAGGATCCACGACATCCCAGCCTGGCCAGTCAGGATTCACCACGTCACCAGCCTTGTCATCAAGCCGTGTGACGTCAGTGGGCGAATCAGGATCCACCAAGCATAGCACATGCTCACCCTCCTGCCTCTGGGAAATAGAGGCGGGATCCTCGGTCTCACAATGTGTAGAGATAACGGGAGTCTCACTGCTTCCCTGAGCAGCAAATCTCTGCACATTGCGCAACCTCACAGACCTTCGAGGCTGCTGAGCAGGAGGAGCTGCGGCAGGCAAGGAATGGGAGACCGCCTCATTTCTTGCAACAGGAGTACCACTAGGTGTCACCCTTGTGCTGCCTCTCTGAGGAGGTTTCTCCTGCACTCTGTGCAGTCTGGCAGACCTTCGGCGCTCGTGGCAGGCAAGGAGACTGTCTCATTCCTTGCCACAGGAGAACCACGAGGTGTAACATTACCCCCCCGTCTAGGCCCCCCCCCCCGCCCGTGCTCGAAGGCCGCTATCAAACCCGGGGCGTGGATATGATCCTCCAATTCCCAGGATCTATGCTCCGGACCACGGCCGACCCACTCCACGAGGTAGTACCTCCTGCCCCGTATAACTTTTGTCTCCACAAGCTTCGCCACCTCAGAGTCGTCGGGCGGGGAGTCAGTTTGAGGCGTCAGGGACCCCGAGAACTTATTAAGTCGTACGGGTTTCAGGAGGGACACGTGAAAGGTGTTGGCTATAGCCCAGCGTGGAGGGAGCTGGAGTCGGTATGCCACCGGGTTCACCTGCTCTAGCACTTTAAACGGACCCAGGTACCTAGGGGCGAACTTGGCTGCCTGTACCCGTAGGTTAACATTCTTAGAGGACAGCCACACTAGGTCACCAGGGGCGAAGGATGGTGCAGGGCGGCGGCGCTCATCAGCCGTTGTCACCATCCGGTCTTTAGCCCTCTTAAGGGCCTCTTGGGTGTTATCCCAGATCTCCCGGGCCTCGGTCGCCCAATCCTCCACTCTAGGATCGGGTGACGTAATGGGCATCGGAACCGGGATTCTGGGATGTTGTCCGTTATTGAGCAGGAACGGAGTCTGACCAGAGGATTCATGGACCGAATTATTAATGGCAAATTCGGCCCAAGGAAGGAGGTTAGCCCAGTTGTCGTGGTGCGCGGAGATAAAATGGCGGAGGTAAGTTACCAAGGTTTGATTGGTCCTCTCTACCAGTCCATTGGTTTCGGGATAGTATGCGGAGGAGATGTTCAGCTCTATCTGCAGGAGCTTACAGAGCTCTCTCCAGAAGCGAGACGCGAACTGGGGACCCCGGTCGCTCACCACCTTGTCAGGCATGCCATGCAGCCTAAATACATGCCTAATGAATAAGGTGGCGAGAGCACGTGACGTCGGGAGTCGTGGGAGAGGCACCAAGTGGACCATTTTAGAGAAGTGATCCGTGATGACCCATACAACCTTGTGACCTGCTGACTTGGGCAGATCTCCCAGGAAGTCCATTCCCACCACTTCCCAGGGACGATCCGGCACTGGCAGTGGGTTAAGAAGACCTGCCGGTCTCTGCCGGGACGGCTTATTCCGTGCACACGACATACAGGCTCCCACATACTCCTGTATGTCCTGAGGTAGTCTCGGCCACCAATAGTGCCTAGTCACAAGGTCTCTGGTCCTTTTGACCCCAAAGTGACCCCCGACCTTGGAGGCATGGGCCCACGATAGCACCTCATTCCGTAGTTCAGGGGGAACGAGGGTCTTGCCAGGTGGCACCTGGTCCAAAGAAGTGGGAGTGACCATCCTCAAGCTGTCCGGGGGTAGTATAAGACGAGGCTCCTCCTCGTCCTCCTCCAACACAACCATACAACGTGACAAGGCATCGGCCCGTACGTTCTTCTCACCGGCCAGGTGGCGGATAATAAAGCGGAACCGGGAGAAGAACAAGGACCAACGGGCATGCCTTGGGTTCAGGCGTTGTGCTGTCTGGAGGTATGTGAGATTTTTATGGTCGGAAAATACTTCAAATGGATGCTTCGCACCCTCCAGGAGATGCCGCCATTCCTGGAATGCTAGTTTCATCGCCAGTAACTCCCTATCCCCTATGGAGTAGTTCCTCTCGGCCGGAGAAAAGGTCTTGGAGAAAAAGAAACAAGGATGCTTCCTTCCTCGTTCGTCTTTCTGGTACAGGACTGCACCAGCACCGACCGAAGAGGCGTCTACCTCTAGTAGAAAGGGTTTGGAGATGTCTGGACGATGAAGGATGGGAGCTCTGGAGAAGTAAGTTTTGAGAGTGTGAAATGCCTCTACCGTTTCCCGTGTCCATGCTTTGGGATTAGCGCCCTTGCGGGTAAGGGCAATGATGGGTGCTGCCACCGTCGAGAAGTTGGGAATGAACTGGCGATAATAATTGATAAACCCCAAGAATCGCTGGATCGCTTTCAGCGAGCGGGGCTCAGGCCATTTCATCACTGTCTCCAACTTCCCCGGATCCATTGCTAACCCCTGACTGGACACGATATACCCCAGGAACGGCAAGGATTCACGTTCAAAAACGCACTTTTCTAGCTTAGCATATAACGAATGAGTGCGGAGCCTCTTAAGTACTCGGATGACATCCCTCCGATGGGTGGCAAGATCGGGGGAGAAGATAAGGATATCATCCAGGTATGCAACCACGGAAAGATACAAATCCCGGAAAACATCATTCACAAAGTCTTGAAATACAGCGGGGGCATTGCAGAGTCCGAAGGGCATTACGAGATACTCGTAGTGACCGTCCCTGGTGTTGAAGGCGGTCTTCCACTCATCGCCCTCTCGGACTCGCACTAGATTATACGCCCCGCGTAGATCCAGCTTCGTGAAGATCTTTGCCCCGCGGAATCGATCAAATAACTCCGTAATGAGGGGCAAAGGGTATTTGTTTTTGATCGTGATTGCATTTAATCCCCTGTAATCGATACAGGGGCGTAGATCCCCTTCCTTCTTTTGCACGAAGAAGAACCCCGCACCGGCCGGTGAAATAGACTTGCGAATGAACCCTTTTGCCAGGCTGTCCTGAATATATTTGGACATAGCCTCCGTCTCTGGAGCAGAGAGGGGATACACTCTGCCCCTAGGGGGCTCGGAGCCTGGCTTCAGGTCTATTCGGCAATCGTATGGCCGGTGGGGAGGAAGGGTATCTGCGGCCCTCTTGGAGAAGACGTCCCTGTAGGCCTCATAAGGTGTCGGTAAACCTGGCTCCCCTGTATTCCCTGAGGACCCAACCGACCTAATGGTAGCGGGTGGTTCGGTAGTCACGAGGTGCTCCCTGCAGGATCCCGCCCATGATGAGATCTCCCCTGTTGCCCAGTTGAGTATAGGAGAATGCTGTCTCAACCAGGGGAGGCCCAGTAGGATCTCATCCGTCCCCCCTGGAAGCACCAGGAAGGACACCTGCTCATGGTGTCCTGGTGGTACTTCCATCCTGAGAGGGATGGTGATCTGGGTGATGGGATCGACTAGTAGGGACCCGTTGACTACCCGAACCCTGAGTGGCTTGGGTAAGAGAACCAGGGGAACTGAGTATCGGGTTGCCAGGGAGGTCGAAATGAAATTGCCATCAGCGCCTGAGTCCAGGCAGGCCAGAGCAGAGAAGAGAGTAGTGCCAAACTGCAACTGGGCGCTGATAGTCAACCTAGAGGGAGAAGCAGCGTCTAGTAACCCCCCTCTGATGGAAACTAGACGCTGTCTTTTCCCGACGGTTTGGGACATCGGGTAGCTATGTGTCCCCTTTGCCCACAGGAAAAGCAGATGACACCAGACCGAGAACCTGGGGTAGAGGAGACCGCTTTGGACACCTCCATTGACTCCACGGAGTCGCCTACAGAGCTGGCTGGGAGACCTGTCTGGTGGAATACGGGAGCCAGACGCTTTTTAGGCCGTGAGGACGTGGGTGCTGAAGAGACCTCGAGCCTCCGCTCCGCCTGGCGGATGTCTATGCGAGAGGCAACCACAATCAAGGACTCTAAAGTAGCAGGCACCTCACGCGTGGCCAGTGCGTCTTTGACGAACCCTGCCAGGCCCTCCCAGAACACAGGGACAAGGACCTTATCGGGCCAGTCCAGCTCTGCGGCAAGTGTCCTAAAGTGTACGGCAAAGTCCCCGACTGAAGCGGACCCTTGCCGAAGTCGTAGGAGGCGCAGCGCGGAGTCGTGGGTGACTTGAGGCCCGAGGAACACCATTCTCATGGCCCCAAGATAAGATGCTAAGTTATTCACCACCCGATCTCCGCGCTCCCACAACGGCGTGGACCACTTCAGCGCTCTCCCTGTGAGCAGGGACTGGACGAAGGCTACCTTCGCCTTCTCGGTAGCGTAAAGAGTCGCGGACAGCTTTAAGTAGGTGGTAACTTGGTTTATAAACCCACGGCACTCGGAGCTGTCCCCGCTAAAGCGCTCTGGAAGCGCAAGGCGAGGAGACCTTCCGCCCAATAGCACAGCCTGGGTAGCCGCCTGGGTGGCGACTGTCGTCAGAGCAGTCTTGTCGGAGGAAGACTGCTCCACTGCTGCCAAACGTGATTCCAACTGCTGCACATAACGCAGCAACTGCTGCTGCTCTTCAGCCATAGCCAGACCTTTGGCGCGACCGTAATGTTACGAGGGGGACCCGGGGAAGCGTGCCAAGATGGGGAATGGACAGCTTCCGCCGGTCAAGGTCCACTGTGCGGTGTAAGGGACCGCTGCTATGGTGGGTGAAGAGTGAGCGGGTTGCTGCTAGCGATCGTCTGGAATGTCACAGACGATCTATGTACACCGGTCTGCCCTAACCCGTGTGGGTTGTATGGCAGGGATCACACGGCCCGGTGTACCTGTTGCACGGGGAAGCACAGAGGTGCCCACGCACGTGTGCCAGTGGAAGTCACGAGAATATGGCACGAGGGTAGCACAGAGGTGCCCACGCACGTGTGCTTTCAATAACCAGGTGAGTCCAGTGGAGACTCGAGGAGCTCACCTGGGACAGGAACACGGCCTGTAGAAGGAGCTACTGCCGGAGCAGCAAGGCAGGGACACGGCCTGCAAACCAGGTGCTGCCTAAGCAGCAAGGGCCAAGCCCACAGAAGAAGATAATGCCTGAGCAGTGGCGTGGCAGCACGCTGCCAGACATCCAAACATAGAAGGACGGTTGCACGCCGCCATGATGGCAGGAGGAGCTTTTAAGGAGGTGTAGCTCCAGCCAAGGGCGGGCGCGAGGCGGAGATGACGGACTTGACCCAATCAGGATCCACGACATCCCAGCCTGGCCAGTCAGGATTCACCACGTCACCAGCCTTGTCATCAAGCCGTGTGACGTCAGTGGGCGAATCAGGATCCACCAAGCATAGCACATGCTCACCCTCCTGCCTCTGGGAAATAGAGGCGGGATCCTCGGTCTCACAATGTGTAGAGATAACGGGAGTCTCACTGCTTCCCTGAGCAGCAAATCTCTGCACATTGCGCAACCTCACAGACCTTCGAGGCTGCTGAGCAGGAGGAGCTGTGGCAGGCAAGGAATGGGAGACCGCCTCATTTCTTGCAACAGGAGTACCACTAGGTGTCACCCTTGTGCTGCCTCTCTGAGGAGGTTTCTCCTGCACTCTGTGCAGTCTGGCAGACCTTCGGCGCTGCGGAGCAGGAGCGCTCGTGGCAGGCAAGGAGACTGTCTCATTCCTTGCCACAGGAGAGCCACGAGGTGTAACACCTTTCACCTCCTCTGGCTGAGCCAGGGGAAGAAAAGTCCTCTGAGAGCCATGACTTGTTCATCTTGGTTCTTTTTTCAAAAGCGAGGGGACTCCAACCACAGTCTCCCTCGTTTCCACTAATTGGGCTACACACACCCCACTTGACTGGCATCAGTTGACCCCCATTTTCAAGATGAAAAAGATGCTTTGCATGAAGCACTCTCAAAAATACGCGTGCCTTTCACCTCCCCTGGCTGAGCCAGGGGAAGAAAAGTCCTCTGAGAGCCATGACTTGTCCATCTTGGTTCTTTTTTCAAAAGCGAGGGGACTCCAACCACAGTCTCCCTCGTTTCCACTAATTGGGCCACACACACCCAACTTGACTGGCATCAGTTGACCCCCATTTTCAAGATCAAAAAGATGCTTTGGATGAAGCACTCTCAAAAATACGCGTGCCTTTCGCCTCCCCTGGCTGAGCCAGGGGAAGAAAAGTCCTCTGAGAGCCATGACGTGTTCATCTTGGTTCTTTTTTCAAAAGCGAGGGGACTCCAACCACAGTCTCCCTCGTTTCCACTAATTGGGCCACATACACCTCACTTGACTGGCATCAGTTGACCCCCATTTTCAAGATGAAAAAGATGCTTTGCATGAAGCACTCTCAAAAATGCACGTGCCTTTCACCTCCCCTGGCTGAGCCAGGGGAAGAAAAGTCCTCTGAGAGGCATGACTTGTTCATCTTGGTGAACATTAGTCTGTCCACATTGTCAGTGGACAGATGCGTGTGCTTAGCTGTCAGCACACCCCCAGCAGCACTGAGGACACGTTCCGAGAAAACGCTGGCTGCAGGACACAACAAGATCCCCAAGGCGTATGTGGTGAGCTCAGGCAATTTATCCAGATTTGAAGCCTAAAATGAGCAGGGCTCAAGTTGCACAGTAATGGCATCGACGTTCCCTTGCATATACTCATATCTGTGTCTCCTCCTCTTTTTCCTTGTCCAGCTCTTTTGTTTTCACATGAGTATATGTCTTTGTCACTTTCCCATGTGTTTGTGTTGTGTTGTGAGCTGTTTGTCACCTTTTGGACACCTTTGAGGGTGTTTT
The DNA here is from genome assembly GCF_048569485.1 of Anomaloglossus baeobatrachus. Lineage (NCBI taxonomy): Eukaryota > Metazoa > Chordata > Amphibia > Anura > Aromobatidae > Anomaloglossus > Anomaloglossus baeobatrachus. The sequence goes on along the minus strand of NC_134363.1, from coordinate 136,128,942 downwards.
CTAGGTGTTTTTATGTGTTTGTGATTGCCTGCCATTGTTTCCTATGCAGTTCGAGTTCGGTTCGTCGAACTTTCGCCGAACTGAACTCGAACGAGACCTCCGTTCGACAAACCGAACTCGAGTTGAACCACAGCTGGTTCGCTCAACTCTAGTCAGGAGACTGATTAATCCTAAAAAGATACAGAAATTTCGATAAAGCTCAACGGCAGGACAACATGGATTCATGCCCCGCATTGCAGAAGGGACGATCCACCGGAGCTACACTGAGCGTCCTGCTCATATTTATCCTTTACAAAAAGACCTGTACAGTCCCAAACCATCATTGCCGAAACAGTTAGAAGAAAGGACTTAGAGAACCTTGAGACATGGGAAAGTCAAACTACAAAGGGTGAGGACTCGTCTAGGGGTCCTTGGTCTCAAACCGGTGAAGAAATCCCATTCCCCTCTCCACTCGTGCCTCAACGTTCAGTCAGGCAGGATTTCCCAACAGATCTTTCTTCCTCTTTTCCTAAGGGAACACAGTACCCTTAGTATTTGAAAATGGTAGAAGTGAGTCAAGAGGGGACTGTTGAGGGTACGAATTGAGTAGTCAAATATACTTAATTCAGCCATTTCATAGACCCAAAAATGTGGTTTGGTTAATGTAATCTAACCATTTACAAATGTTTTTGTCTCCTACTAACTCATATGAATATATTCAGTGATTTTCCTTAATATAAAATGCTAGCTATGGATTCTCTCATCTCGGGAAAAGTTTTGGAAGAGCCTATCCCATCAGGTTGATGTCTCTCCGGCCTAGTCTGCTGAGCACTGGCAGTGACACGCGAGTTGTCACATCTCAGAAACCAACCGAAGCAGAAAGCGGCCGCTAGTCTACCCATTATCCCAGAAGGTTTTTCCAAGTCTGCACCACAAACTGTATACATGAAGCCTCATCATGTTTTGTTGGTTTTTTTTATCAAGAGCAGATTATCCAGGTTCACAAAGTGGCCCTAAGTGGACTAGCACTGACCAAGCATCTTCCTTTTTGTTTCGTATCCGGAAAGAAGGACTATGGACAATTTGTAGTAAATGTTTTTTTTGTTTTTTTGATTATGTGCTAATTTTTAAATAAGTACTAGACTTAATTTTCTTAATCAGGATAATGTGCCCTAATGAGAGTAATAACGCCAATTCTAATAGCCCCTATAAATCAAAAAGTTATGTTTAATAAATAAAATAAGTACTTAAGGGGGAGATAAAGTCTGTAGTGTTAAATTAAACCGATCTCATGAAAAGCCCGCATATATAGATATAGATATAATTAAATTCCCAAATAATAAGATATATCTTAATGGGGAAAGTTTTAAAATTTGAAGTTAACAACATTCACAGATATTTTATTTATTAAGGGGGGACTGTGGAGGTCGCCTGAGCTGTAGTATGTTTGTTCAAAGGTAATAAGAATATCTGTGTATATAAATAATCAAAATTTAGATGTAGTTGCATAATTATCTGTCTATGTAGCAATTGCACAGACCTATAGTATAATTCAAAGTTATATAATCATGAAGATCATGAAGAAGTTAACCAAAGATGATGAAGCCAGAATGTGGAGCTGAAAAAGTGTTATCAGTAATGTTCACACAGAAGGAATGTACGGGAGGCAGGCAATGTGATGTGAGAAATTAGGGAGTAAAAGTACTCCCTGGTTAGCTTTAAGGTTATTCATGCTTACTGTATAATTGGGTGTCTTGGAATACACGAGGCAGTGGATGACGCTGACTCAAGGAGAGCATGTCTGTGTGTTCATTGTCTGATACATGGATATATCGGCACTGGTATACAGCTAATACGGCACCGTCTCTGGATATTTCAAACGAAGACTCCATTAGCAGTCTTCAACCCAAATTCCTCCCTTGACAATAACAAATATGTGTACTTTTGTTTATTTTTGTTTATATTTAAAAAATGGATTTTTATTGGCAAAACTTTTATTTTCTGTTTTTTATTTTGTATTTTTCTTTATTATTTTTTCCATTTTTTTTTTAAATTTCTACATTCTATTAAACAACAAAAAGTTGTTTAAGTTCCGTAGAGGGATTACTGTACAGAACTTAAACAACTTTTGTCCGATTGCTGATGTAATAACCTGATATATTTCTTTATTGCAGTGTATGAGACCCAATCAGTGTTGCACTGAGGGTGACACCTGTTAGACCATGTTTATGGCAGTGTCTAACAGGCTCACAGGTATTTGTATGACCTCTGGTTGCATTAAAAACCCCCAGCTCCCTATGATTGCGATGGGGAGGGACCTATGGGGTGAGAGAAAAATCCCTCTTCCTTATAAAACATTCTAAATCCTGTATCTAGAGATTTAAATAATTAGGTTTGGTGCTTTCCCCAGCTTTTACTTGCCTATTAGAGCAGAAGTCCTATTGTCAATAAAACAGAGTTCCTGTGGTGCTCTTGTGCCTGCATGATCAACAATCACCTGGATATACTGGTATGTCCATTTTCAGGAGCAACTAAGGAAAAAGGGAGTACCAACATGTCCAATGTCTGAAAAGTTTAATGTTTCTTTGAATGAAGGAGACACATTTTAGGATAAATTGAGGTAATGTCATGAATGCTGCATGTGCAGGTATTGCTTCCGGGAATTGGGTCTCTGCATAGGGGCCTGTACGGCATGACCTCGTTCCAGGGGTCACGCTGCCATATCTGGGCTCTGCTGCCTCTGGGATGCTGCCAGTGATATTTCTGGCTTGGTGTTGTGCTACTCCTGTGAGAAATGCTCTGTTCCGTTTCCCTGCTACCCATACCATTGTCCTGACTCCTGACCTGCCTGACCTCTGTCTCTTCTGCCATGCCTGACCTCTGTCCCACCTACCCTGCCTGACTCTGTCCCCCCAGCCTGACCTCTGATTCTCCTGCTTGTTCCATCCTCCGTCTGTCCTGCCCAGTCTTACCTCTGTGTTCCCCAGTTTCCTCGTCTCCTGTCCTCCCCTGTGTCTCTCCTGTGTAGTTTGTTTCCTGGCATCTGACTTTGGTTCTGTTCTCGACTGGCTTGTTTGGTCCTTGGTTCAGACGTTACATCCCAATATTGACCCTTTTCTGTTTGACTACTGTTACGTTTAGTTCGAAGACCTCTGGTGGGCTTATGTAGTATTACACTGGTGTAGTTTTCCTCACTGAGTGTCAGTACCACCTAGTGGCAGTCTAACAGGGATAGCAAATTTACTAGTCTTGCCAGACTAGGGTGTCCCAGAATGGCCTAAAATCTTGAGTCTATGTTCCCTTACTATAATGGATTTGTACATCCCTCAGCAGATGGAAGTATTTTCCCTTTTTGTTGTTAAATTCCTTTTATTTTCACTAGATATTTGCTCAGATATCATCAGAAGTTCACAATATGGAGAATTTTACTGTACGGGGGTGGAGAGGCAGATGGAAATACGACATGCTTATGTGTTTTCTCATCTTTAGACAATGTACATGAAACATCAAGATGTTCCCTAAGCTTTTCCACTTATTAAAAAGATGTATAAGGGGGCTTATGTGAACTTTAGTAAAGTTCACTTTTTCTAGCAAGAAAACTTTGAAATATTCTAATTTATCACTCCGGGATATTCCTGACTCATAACTATTAATAGATGCCATAATGTTATGTTATTCCAATGTTTAATCACAAAAAAAACAAGTAAGTAAATGTAATCCAGCAGCGCAATATGCGATGCTCTGCAAGGCACACATTCTAAAAATATGGCATCAGCTACTGTTAGGATTAGTATCAGTCACACCATTTACTATTGTTAAGGCCCCGTCACACGCAGCAATATTGCTAGCGATATTGCTAGCAAGCGTACCCGCCCCCGTCGTTTGTGCGGCACGGGCAAATCGCTGCCCGTGGCGCACAATATCATTCAGAGCTGTCACACGGACTTACATGCCTAGCGACGTCGCTGTGGCCGGCAAACCGTTTCCTTTCTAAGGGGGCGGTTCGTGCGGCGTCACAACAGCGTCACTAAGCGGCCGCCCAATAGAAGCGGAGGGGCGGAGATGAACGGCCGGAACATCCCGCCCACCTCCTTCCTTCCTCATTGCCGGCGGTTGCAGGTAAACTGTTGTTTGTCGTTCCTGGGGTGTCACACGTAGCGATGTGTGCTGCCATGGGAACGACGAACAACCTGCAAACTCAACAATCAACGATTTTTTGAAAATGAACGTGTCAACGTTGGACAATTTGGTGAGTATTTTCCATCGTTAACGGTTGCTCGTTGGTGTCACACGCAACGACGTCGCTATCGATGCCGGATGTGCGTCACGGAATCCGTGACCCCGACGATATATCGTTAGATACGTCGTTGCGTGTTTCAGGGCCTTTAGGTTAAAGCCTATTGGCACAACTTACCATGCAGCAAGTGTCCCATAACCTCAACGCCAGCTGGGTTAATATCAAAATCAGCAGTTACTGTATTTTTCTGTTTATAAGAAGCACTGGATTATAAAACGCACCTTAAATTTAGAGAAAAAAAAAGGTTAACGGGAACCTGTCATGTGCATTATGCACCCAGAACCATGAGCAGTTCTGGGTGCATATGGCTAATCCCTGCATAACTGTCCCTGTATCTACTAGCATAGATAAAGGGATCTTTAGAAAAATTATTTTTAAAGATCCTTCATTATATGCTAATGAGTGCAGGGACTAGTCACAAGGGCGTTATTTTCCCCCAACTAGCCCGCCCTCTTAGCATATTAGCACGCCCACAGGGGAAACTCCGCCCACAACCCAGCCACTTAGGGAGACTGGATTCAGCCGCGGTAATGTCAGGTCAACTGGAAATTCAGAGGTCACGAAGCCTGTGTAATGCAATGGGGATGAGCAGACCGCAATAGCCTGGGGTGGTCACATGATGGGGATGAGCGGACTGCAATTGCCTTGGGGGGGGGTCAGACAATGGGGATGAGCGGACCGCAATAGCCTGGGGGGTCACACGATAGGGAACAGCGGACCGTAATAGCATGGGGGGGGTCACGCAATGGGATGAGCGGACCGCAATAGCCTGTAGGGGTCACGAGATGGGGATGAGCGGACCACAATAGTGCCGCATAGAGGCAGAATTGGCTGAACAAGGTATTTAGAAAGAGCCTTCCCTATCAGTTTTACACTGATGTGGCCACTATTGCAGAGTAATAAACCGCCCCTTTAACAGGATAACAATTGTGGATTGTTACCGGAGGTCCTGGCTGTAATGCTCAGCCATTACCTGACGAGTATGGGGTGCGCTCACTCACACGCTTCCATGCATACATCACTCGCTCACTCACACGCTGTACATGTACGATGGATGGCTTGAAAGGCTTAATAGATAAGGTGAAAGGTATTTTTTAACCAGTCTATATAAGCAAAGTATTTATTGCAAAGCCATTGACACATGTATAGTTGTTCTTTGAGGCACCTCTTACTCCAAGAAGCAATGGCCTTAATTTTTCATTGGTACCAGAATATGACCTTTTTCATTGGCGTTCCCATCCCCTTAAAGAGCTTTATAATTGTATAATAAATGTAGGTCTGACTGCACATTTTTGTATTCTGTATATTTATCCCACGCCACTGAAGAACAGCAATATATAGGTCAGACAGATGAGATGTTGAACAATGATAGAGATCAGGACACATACAGGTTTAATTATACAATGTTGTAGAATTTCTAAAACAATTTACTTTACCCGTACAGGCTCTAACACAACAAACTATTAAATCATCTGCCCTTTGCTTCAGTAGAGACAGTCTATCACTGTGTTTGTGTTTTATTATACATAAAAAAAACCTGTTTGGTTTTAGGCATAGTCACATAAGCCATTTAATTAAAATCAACCCTACCTGACCTGAGTAAGGATTCGCTCAAAACTAAATCAGTTTCATTCTCATCCAGAAAAGTTGGATGGGTGAAAGCCGTTTGGTATTCCGTATGTCATGTGAGTGTCCAATTTTTTTTCTGGCCTACCATCCGTATATAATGTGTTATTTTTCTAAGCCGCTAGTGTACCGCCCTAGCAGCAGTCGGACTGCTCGGCAGACACTTCGACGAAAAGGGATTATTTAAAGGTGAGAATATTCGTGACGCAACCTGCGGTGTACGGCAATGAGGAGTACCGCTGCTGCCGTATGGGAGTGCCTGGCCAGATGGTGTGGGGCAGCCATGATAGAGGTTCCCTCCGCAGATAGGGAGGCCCCGGGACTCTGGGTAGAGGGGGTGTAGGAATTGCAGTCTATGAGTCCTCTTGATGTTGGATAGGGGGAAGGTGTAAAGGAAAGTCTATGTAGATATTGGGCCGGCAGGGTGCTGGGGAGCCAGAGTACTCATTCAGGTGTGATGATGCATTCAGTGGATACAGACTCTGAGGTAAACCAAGTCTCTGGGTATCGCTGTCCTCGGTGACAGCACGTCCAGTGGTCCCTTTCAGTGATTATGTGGTGGACCGGAGCCTTCCTCCATGCACTTTTTACTGTCTCTTTTGTCCCTAGCCCTGTTGGCTTGAAACCTCCGGGTCCCGTCCCTCTTTTTACTGGGGACCTGCTCTTAGCAGCTGGCACGTGAGATTTCTGTGGACTGCTCTGTGTGGGAAGTCGTATCCCTCCATTGTGCTGACACCGCTAATCTCTGAACCGTTGCAGATAGCACGTGAAGCTACTAACCGCTGCAGGCTAATTGCCGGGTTGCGCAAAGCTGCTTCCCGACTTAGGGGCCTGTCCCCCACTGTGTGCTCGGCCCCCAGACTGGTTACTGTGGATCTGATGGCTGACGGTGCTCTTGACCTGTCCAGCCCTGTCCTCCAGTTCCCCGCGACTGGGTCTCTGTCTCCTGAGGCTCAGGCCACCGTCTGCGACCCAGCCAGACTCTCCTCAGGAAGCTCCTACTCCCCAAGTCCTCTCTCTCTGACTGTTACTACCAACTGCCTCTCTAACTCCTCCCACCAGCCTGTCTGACTCATAGGTGGGCGGTTCCTTTCCCAGCTGGAACCATGCCCCCAGTGTGCCTGACAAGTGTAGTGTTTGGGTGACTAGGATTTGTGCTGTTGGTACAGAATCACTGTTGCGGACCCCAGAACCAATGAGGATGGGCCATGCACTAAGGATAGAGAGTAGTGCAGTTCCCTGCGACACCCTGGACTAGTCCAGGGGCGTTACATTCCCCCTTGGTTAAACGTAGTTCATCCCTGAGCTACAGGGCACCCAGAGTGTTTATTTGTGTCTGCAAAAAGTGAACATTTTAATAAGAAAAACATATCTATCCATCCCACGCAGGGGAGGTACTTTGCTTGAACCCAACGTTTTGCTTTCCCAGTCCTTCATCCCACTCACAAAGTTCCAAAAGGAGGCAAGCCACCGGTCCTGTTGGTGGCCAGACCTGGGCCATCTGCCTCCCAGGTCTCTCCTCCACCTGTGTCCTCTCCTGTGGGTGGGGATACAGTCCATGGGTATGAATGGGAAAGAACTATTTACAATAGCACCAGTTCGTGCTGGCTACCACCAGTCCTGTAGCCAAAGGTCCATTTAAAAAAAAACTTATCATTGGTCGTCAATCAGGTGATGAATCCGGGAAATTCAAATAAAATCAACATTTTTCTTATCAACACTCTAAGCAGATTATATCAACATTTCTTACATAGCTCTATCATTAGCATGGAAAATAGTAGAATTAAAAGCATGGAAAATACTAAACATTTTTAACTTTAGTCTATATTCAGACTATTTACATTAGGGTAGAGTAGCCAGGTTCCGCTACTATTCCTCATCTCTGAATATATGTGGGGGCTGACCAAAGTTAACACGGGTGGACTTCCTCAGCCCTTGGCTTTCCTCTAGCCCTTGTACTGTCGTGTCTTCTACTACCTGTTCCCCACTACTGGTGCTAGGTGTTGTAGGTGGTAATCTACGTGTTCATGGTGCTGGTATGGGTACTTCTCTATGTGCAATGGTTTCAGGCCTCCTTGGTTTTGGTTCTTCCACGGATTGCGGGAATCTGAGTACAGGCACAATCACTGCTCCATTGTGCATAGGTCAATCTTCCGGGAAGTCACCTAGGATGGTGTGGATTACTCTCTTCTTTTTCTCAGTCACTTGAGGTTGGGGCTGTTCTTCATTCTGGATGTTCAGGGGTTCAGGGCATTTTTTTAAGTGGTCATGGGAAATAACAGCTGTGGTTCTTCCTTGGTCCTTGCTGACAAGACAGGTCTTCTGGTTGTTGAAATTGGAAGGCTGGACCACATATGGCTCTCTTTCCCACTGGTCGTCCAGTTTATCCATCTTTTGTTTTCTTTTTAAGACCACTTCTCCTGGTGAAAATGGAGGGGCTTGGGCTTGCTTGTTAAAGCTCCTTTCTTGCTTTTCCTTACTTTTGGTCCAGATTCTTCTCAACATACTCTTGAATTTCCCGGTACTGGATTCTGCATCTGGTATTCCAATCTCCATATGGGGAATAAACTTCAGGCATCTCAACTTCCATCTCCAGATCCACTGGCAGTCTCCCAGGTCTAGCCCTCATGACATAAGCGGGTGTGCATTTAGTGGAACTCACAAGAATACTATTGTACATGTCCACAAGATCTGGCAATTTTTCAGCCCACTGGTTCTGCTCCTCAAGGGGTAGAGTTTTCAGCAGGTTGATGACTACATGGTTCATCTTCTCACACATCCCATTTGTTTGTGCGTGGTAGGGGGCAGTGCGTATCTTCTTGCACCCATACAATTTACAACATTCTTGGAAGATTTCTGCTTCAAAAGCGGGACATTGATCTGTTAGGACGTGATCTGGGTAACCATGGGGTCTGCAGAAGTGTGCCTGGAAAGCCTTCGCTGCAGTGCTGGCAGTAAGATCTTTGACAGGTACCACCACCAGGAATCTTCAATAGTGATCTACTATGGTGAGTGCGTTGGTGTACCCATTCCTGCTTGGTGTGAGCTTGACGTGGTCTAAAGCAACGAGTTCTAGAGGCTGGGTAGTTACTATTGGTTGCAATGGCGCTCGCTGACTGGTGCTATCTTTTCTCCTTAATGTACACGGACCACAGTTCCTGCACCAAGCTTCTATGGTGTCTCTCATCCCAGTCCAATAAAAGCGACTTCTCAGCAACATTTACAACTTCATCTAACCAAAGTGCCCAGCTTTATCATGATAGGCCTCCAAGACCACTGGTGCATATGCTGTGGGTATCACTATCTGGCATATTCTCTCATGCGTTTTTGGATTAATGAGACTTCTGCACAACTTGCCTCGATGGAAATACAGTCGACTTCTTTCTTTGCACAATTTCTTAGCTTCTTCTGGAGCATCTGGTTCAAGGTGTGAATCAGCCTGGGATATCAATGCCTTTATCAATCTGATTGCAGGGTCATTATCTTGGGCTTCTTGCCAACCATGGTGGGGCAATGGGTTGAAGGTCATCTCTTGCTGATCACTATAATATCGGGGTTTCACTCTATCAATAGGACGATGGAAAGCAGGTAGCTCAATCTCCTCCAGGTCATCTTCATCCCTCCCATCATCATACAACTGGGGCATCCTGGACAATGCATCAGTGTTAGTGTTCTTGCGACCAGCCCTGTACTTTATAGTGAAATCGTAATTTGCCAGTCGTGCTACCCACTGCTGCTCCAAAGCTCCAAGCTTCGCCGTGTCCAGGTGTGTCAACGGGTTGTTGTCTGTATACACGGTGAATTTTGTAGAAGCCAGGTAATGCTTAAACTTCTCTGCCACGGCCCAAACAAGTGCTAAGAACTCCAGCTTGAAAGAACTATAATTCTCAGGATTTCATTCTGTTGGACGGAGTTTCCTGCTGGCGTATGCAATCACCGTTTCCTTGCCATCCTGTACCTGGGATAGAACAACTCCCAGTCCCATGTTGCTGGCATCAGTGTACAGCACAAATGGGAGGTTATAGGCAGGATATGCCAGAATCTCATCTCCTGTCAAAGCTGACTTCACCACTTGAAGGACTTCTCCTGCTCCTCACCCCATGTGAATGGAGAGCCAGAAGTCTTGCCGTGCTTTGTTTGTCCGACTAGGAGATCTTGCAAGGGGGATGCCATCTTGGTATAGCCTTTCACGAACCTCCGGTAGTACCCCATCAATCCCAGGAATTGGCGCACCTCTTTGATGTTCTGAGGCCTGAGCCAGTTCAGGATAGCCGTGATTTTCTCAGGGTCCGGAGCCATACCTTCGGCACTCACTACATGCCCCAGGTATTGGACTTTGGGCTTCAGCAGGTGTCATTTGGTGGGTTTTAGTGTCATCCCGTACCTGGAGAGGGCTTCAAATACTTCTGCCAGATGTCCCAGATGCTCCTCTTAGGTCTTGGAACATACAATTACATCATCCAGGTACAGCAGGACAGTCTCAAAGTTACAATGGCCCAAACAGCACTCAATGAGTCGTTGAAATGTACCAGGTGGATTGCACAGGCAGAATAGCATGATGTTAAATTCGCATAATCCCATCGGGGTGGCAAAGGCGGTCTTCTCGCAATCCTCCTCAGCAAAGGACACTTGCCAGTAACCACCAGTGAGGTCAAGGGTCACACTATTATTCTACATTCATTTACAGGACCATTTACAATGTTCTGTGCTACAGAATGGTATTGTATCCATAAAAACGTACAGGATACAGGTGGTCCCTGTTACTTGCAATTTTTTTCTCACAGCTATTTGGTGAGTGTCATCCGATATATATAGCCATACGCTGCATACTGCAATTTTTTTTATCCTAAACCAAAGGGTGTGTGCAAATGATCAGGACCCGCTGCATCCTCAACTTGGTGGATTCTGATCGATTGTGAAGATAGCGGCATTTAAGTTAGCATCCTGGTATACAGAGATCACCTTGCCATGGGTACCGAGCTCACATGCATTGGCCAATACATAAGCTGAGTATCTCTTTTTTCAAATATTCCTATAGCAGTAATGCAATGCCAGAGTTCCCTTATTCATTGTTAGCATTCTAGAGTGCAGCTGTATGTATTTTGTAGTTATATTGTGTTTTCAGCTAGCACCTGTTCACACCTGTTGTATGTGCGGGTCAGTCTTTTTTTATAGGTCTTGATAAGAAGTGTGACACTTCTGACTCTTAAAGAGATGCTACACCAAAAAGCTCACTCCAGTCAGATACTGGAGTGAGATTTTTAGCAATCAGAACACTATAGCTTATTATAAATTAGATGATCTGGGCCGTCCCGCACATGCTGCATCCCGTCCTACCCTCATCTCCACTCATTTTGTCAGAACCAGGAGAAACTGGTGTAAAAACACCAAAAGTTGCAAAAAATTGGTGTAAAGGCTACTTTACACGCTGCGATATCGTTCCCGATATTGCTAGTGTGGGTACCCGCCCCCATCTGTTGTGCGACACGGGCAAATCGCTGCCCGTGCCGCACAACATCGCGCAGACCCGTCACACATACTTACCTGCCCGGCGACGTCGCTGTGACCGGCGAAACGCCTCCTTTCTAAGGGGGCGGACCGTGCGGCATCACAGCGACATCACTGAGCGGCCGCCCAATAGAAGCGGAGGGGCGGAGATGAGTGGCTGGAACATCCCTCCCACCTCCTTCCTTCCTCATAGCGGCCGGGGGCAGGTAAGGAGACGTTCCTCGTTCCCGGGCGTCACACATAGCGATGTGTGCTGCCGCAGGAGCGACGAACTACATCGTTACTGCTGCAGTAACGATAATTGAGAATGGACCCCCATGTCACCGATGAGCGATTTTGCACGTTTTTGCAACGATGCAAAATCGCTCATCGGTGTCACACGCAGCAACATCGCTAATGCGGCTGGATGTGCGTCACAAATCCCGTGACCCCAACGACTCCGCATTAGCGATGTCGCAGCGTGTAAAGCCACCTTAACTCCGACTTGTGCCTAATTTTCGCAGCTCTTCAAAGCTTTTGCACCAGAATATTGACGTGACATTTGGAACCCTGTATAATCCCTTTAACTTGAAAAAATATTTCTGGTAACATTTTTACTTTAAATCTAGATGAAAAATTAAATTTCTTTTTAATGAAAAATGTGGTTTATAAAGTCTTCTCTAAAACGTCTCTTTGTTCCAAATTTCCCATCATTAGACCTACAGCATGACATTATTTTACACAGCTTACAATTAGCTCGCCACAGAAGAAAACTCACATTAAATGCCTGAGCACATCAGGAACAATTTTTCACAAGTGACACTTGCTCAGCCCTTTACCTAAAATTATCCCCTTTTGTGCGGCTGACATGAGGAGGACACTGCCATATTGAAATATGTGCCCTCACCATAAAAGCCATTACATTGATTTGCTGTAAAGACATTCTGCTGATCCTAATGTGTATTTCAAAATGCACGCTCACTCTATAATTTACAATACACCTGAACTGACTATAACATGTTAATGTTTTCTTCCCAAATTGAAGTGGAACAACTTTGTTAAAGTAACTTTGTAGAGCAATGTCAAAGAAAAAAAAAATATTCGCAACATTTTTTCCCCAAGACTAATGAGTACATGCATTTTTGCAACTAATATTTTTTTCCAAAGGTTGGAATAACATTGGATAGGCCAAAATATCATATTTGGAACCTAGATCCCACATGACCCCACATGACCCATATGCCAGATATAGTCTTGCATGCATATGATCCTTTTTGTAAAGGGCTGTTTAATAAATTACATTTATTACCTATCCTGGCAAATGAAATAAAATAAAGTATATATCAGCTCACCCTCAAAGGCTTGTAATCGTCCATTTGTTCCTTGTCTGTGTGTATCAAATAAGTTCAGGTGTATGGATCCATGTGTCTGGCATACACTAAGCAAAGTAGTGGGAAGCCATATTTTTTGGATTATAAGACGCACCTTTACTCCCAAAAATTTGGGAGGAAAATGAGGGGTGCGTCTTATAATCCAAATGTAGCTTACCGGGGGTGGTGGTGATCCACTGTGAGCTGTGATGCGGGCTGTGCTGTGATCTGTGAGGCAGTGGCCGCCATTCTGAAAATGTTGTCAGTGTGGGCTTCAAATAATGGCCCCCGGAGTCGGCACATGTGCAGATGGAGCTCTCGGCTCAAAATCTCATCTGCGTACGCACCACCTCCGGCCCATTGATCTTCCTGCAGTGGACTTCAGGAAAAAGGTGCCTAGAGGTGGTGCATGTGCAGCACCCTGGGATATGCTACCTGTAACGTCCTGGATGTGGATACACGGGACCGTGCACCGGACTCCCCCAGAGAGGCAACCAAGAGCTAACCCCTATACAGGGACTGTCTGGTCACCCCACCAGAGGGCCTAAATGCATGGCAGCCGGAACACAGGGAGTATGGGGTACGGATCCTTCAGTGATTGGCACGGGAGATCACTAAGAGTCCAACGGGAACCGAAGGCCAGACAGATGACGGGAACCGGGTACAGATGCCGAATAGTCCCAGCCGATGGGGTCCGGATCCAGCAGGACGTGCAGGCTGATGTATCCAGGTTAAGTCCAATTGACGGGTTCAGGCTGACGTGAGATGACGGGAACCTCAGCAAACAGTCACCGGGACACTTCCTGGGAGATCGGCACTCTGGGACCAGGTCAGGGTGGCAGGTGGGCTCTGTGGAAGAGACAGGGTTAATCCAAGGGCAAGGCACAGAGGGACCTCAACATCTAGCTCAGGGAACACGTTGATCAGGCACAGGCCATATGAAAAAGGAAGTCTTATATAGCCTGAACCTGAATTCACCCATATTTTGTTTCCGGGACGCTGGCCCTTTAAGAAGAGGTGAGTGAGCGCGCGCGTCCCCTAATGCGCATGCGCAAGGCCCGGTTGCCGGAGACCAGTGCAGGAAGCAGTGAAGGAGATGCAGGGGAGCCAGGCAGAGAGATCCGGGACACAGTTGCACCCCGGGGCTGGCGGGCGGGAGGCACGGAGGACGCACAGGAGGAAGAGCAGGACGCAGAGCCGTGGGCAGGAGAATCGGGGACCGGCGCGGTGTGACAGGCGGTGCCAGGACCCGGGGAGCGTGACACTACCAAAGTGATCTACAGGATCCTAAGGCTTTCTGGAACACCCTCTGCTGACAACCCACACCTCACACCAGGTAGGGGCTCATTCCCTGAGAACTGGGCGCAGCATGTAGAGGGTTAACAGAGGACAGATGTCCGAACCAATCCCTTAGCGGTTAGCCTGGGAAAGGGGTGTGGTTTGTGGGAAGCAACTGGTGTTGCTAGGCAGAGTTGGCAGAGAGGAAAAACGACAGTTGGAGGAGTAGCAGTTGAAAGGAGCCAGAAAGTGAGAGGGATGTGAGGATTGTGAGGAGACCCCAAAAAGGGTGACTAGGAGGTAGTAGCCTGAGGATAGACAGAAGATCCCAGGTACTATTCACGATGGGGTAAGGGACTCCAGAGTAGACGACAGCTTCAGGCGGTCTGCTGATCCAGCCGTGTGTGGTGAATTCCAGGGTACCACACCACCCATAGGTTCAGGGACACAGCCTCAAATATAGGACCTGGGAGAGGGAACCGAGAAGTAGCCTACCCCAGAAAGGACCGTGAGGCCTGTCATACTGTGCACGGAAATACAAAGGAGCGGAGCACCGCAGGTCACCAACAGCTTCAGGCAAGGGGACCATCAGCTCTGCATGTGTACGGAGGGCTCAACTGGGACTCACGTCAGCACCGGGACAAAGAAAAGTCGGTTGACCACCCATGCCAAACTGCACTTGCAACATCAAGGGAGTAAAATACCAGTTAATGTGCAAGAACTGTTTCGTGTCTATTACTGGCGAACCATAAGGCACAGCACACCTACATGGGACTTAAGCACCTACTGGCGGAGGGTGTGAACACACTTGCTGCTATACTATCTGTCCCTAAAACCACAGCAGCGGCGGGACATCTTATTACCGCAACCCACCAGTGGTGTCACAAGTGACATACAAAATAACCCTGTTACTGAGCGCCCCCAGGTAACGGAACCAGGCACGGCCACCTGTGACAGTGATCCCCATTATCCACCACCCAGAACCGAGTATCCCAAGGGCCTGGGGTGTGGCAGCGCTCTACGAATGCGCGGGTGAGTTCTCGGTTTGTTATTGAATTGAGAGCTTCATCTGCCCACGCGCCAACTCCAAGTGCCATTTCTTTGAAGCCCAAACCATTGACAGTTTCTAGATACTCCTGCCTCACAGTGCCTGCAGCATCATCTGGGACACCAGCTGCACCACCTGCAGCATCACCCTACTCCAGCTCTACCCTTACCTCCTATGACCCCACTCCATCACCACTGCCCCCCTAGTAAGACACCACCGGATTATAAGACAGACCCCATAATTTCTTTTACCATTATTTTCCTCTAAATTCGGAGTGCGTCTTATAAAATGAAAAATACGGTACATGCATTTTTGTAACTAATATTTTTTTTCAAGCTTGGAATAACATTGGAAAGGCCCAAATATCATATTTGGAACCCAGACCCCACAGAAACCATTTACCAGCTAGATATCAGAGAGGTAGTCCGGCATGCATGTGATCCTTTTTGTAAAGGGCTGTTTAATGAATTTCATTCATTACCTATCCTGGCAAATGTTTGGAATTGATGGAACCCCAACAATCGCTTGATCAGAGGTCTCATCCCTTATTCTGTCCCCTGTATCAATGCAAAATGATATGTAGTATATGTACACTTATGTTTCATTAAATGTCTATTGTACGTATGGCCATAGGTAAGTACAGCACTCAACAATCTCTTTTCCTTCACCAACATGATGTTAAGGGATCGGGAGTCCCATTCTAGCTACTGGTGGATTGCCAAGTGGTGGGACCCCCATAGATCAGACACTTATCACATATCCCGTAAATAGGTGATAAATATTTTCCATTGGAAACCCCTATAAGTTTATGGGAATTATAGGGACGCCCTGTGGATGTGGTCCCAATATGTTCTTTTTTATATACAGTACGTAGTTATCTGATAATCCTTCTTCTAGAATCTAAAAAGGCATAAAATAATAACTGACTAGCTCAAATTTGAGAATCTAACCTTCAATTAGGATTGATTCAGAAGCCAGTGATTTTTCCTGTGCCCAAAACAGTCTGAGTTTCATGAGAGTTTTTTGATTAGATCTTCAGCGGTTTTTATTCAGTTTTTGCCATCAGTTTTTCTTGTAGGAAAAAATGGCCCTTTTTCTCAATTTTTTTCCTATGAAATAGTCCCTGAAAAATTGACTGCACACAGATGACATCCAAGTGCTGTAGATTTTTTTTACAGCCCTATAGATTTGCATTGGCGCTTTTGGTCCATAACTCAAACCAAAGTTTGACGAGACTCCAGGCATTTGTGTGGACCATTGAGTCTACAAAAGTACAAGGACAAGTGAACAGCTCCATAGACTATACTATTTACGAGTGTGAAAAACAGAGATAAAGTCGGACGTGAAAAATTGGCATCTGTAGTCCTTATAATGAGCAAGATAGCGAAGGTAATATTTAGCTAAAAGAGATAAAATTACAAATCTTTTTGATATTTCTCTCCTAGATATGAGCACATCTCTTTGAGGTGATTCAATTTTGTTTTGGATTTAATAAACAAATTTGGATTTGCCAGAATCCAAAAATGTTTACTATTGAATTTGTGTTAATCCAGTCTGGTGGCTGCAATTTTGCTGAATTCAAAAGCGTTGTAAATAAATTACCATATTTTTTGTTTTATAGGACACACCGGATTATAAGACGCACTCCTAATTTAAGGATAAAAAAGGTAAAAAAAAAGGGGTTCGTCTTATACTCTGATGGTGTCTTACAGGAGGCAGGGGCGGCGCTGGTGTAGGTCGATGAGGTGGGGACTATGCTGGCTGTGGTGAGGTCTGTGCTGGCTGTGGAGCCTGTGCTGGCTGCAGGTGCCTTGCTGGCTAGGCTATGTGGAGCAGGGCAGTGCAGCGGGTCTCCTAGATGCTCTGTCAGCGGTGCTGGCTTCAAAGAAATGGCTCTCGGAGTTGGGGCGTGCACAGATTGAGCTCTCGGCTCAATGACAAGCCGAGATCTCTTCTGCTCAAGCGCCACCTCCAGGTGCTATTTTCTTTAAGTCCGCTGCTGGGAGATCAAGGGGGCGGAGGTGGCACATATGCAGATGAGTTCTTGAGCTGAGAGCTCCATCTGCGCACGCGCTAACTCTGGGCGCCATTTTTTGAAGCCCACACTGTTGACAAAGCATCTCATCTACTGCACACAGCACCACTGCAGCCAGCACAATACCCATTCTCCACCTCCCAGTAAGCTGCATTCTCATCATAAGACGCACCCCTCATTTTTCCTCCCAAATTTTTTGGAGGAAGAGTGCATCTTATAACCAGAAAAATATGGTATATAAAACAATATAATATTCACATTTCTCTGGGAACAGTGGCGTAAAGAAGACCAGGGGTTTGTGAATGAAGACTGAATTGGAACGACCAACTACGGTGCTGCACAGGCAAGATGAATACCACCGAGGGAAGAGGGTTAAATAAATATATAAATATATATATATATATATATGTTTCATCCAATATTTGACACCACAGACAAGAGTAATGTTGCGCCCCGGGCCGGTCCGTGGCTCGAGGGGTATCGGATGCGGGGGCGCCATCGACCAGTTTTTAAATGAAAAAGAAAAAGAAAATAAAGTCCGACTAAACCACTCGCAGTTTGCAGCCAGGGATGATAGGGCCGCCGCTGCAGGTTCCCACTGGGGATGATGGATGGGGGCAGCGTGGATGGTGGAGCCCTCCGCGAGCAGGGCTTTTCCTCAGGGGTAGGTGAAGGTTTAATGTGGAGACGCAGCGCAAAGAAGCAGTCCAGACAGAGAGAGCAGTTTGATGGTTTTTACTCACTGGATTTACGCCCTGGAGACATATTGGATTCCAGGTGCGCCTGAGTCCTAATGGCTGTGCCTGCCAACCTGGTGCCACTCCAACTCGTGTGCACTCCTGTGTATATGGGTTCTCTCTGGCGTGGAGCACTTGGAGGTCCTCCTGGTGTCTGGGTCCTGCTGCAGGCAGCTTGGACTATTTAAGGGAATATGTCCCGTTCCCCTCTTTTCTGCTGATGCCTCAGACGTTAAAGGGTGGCAGATGAGTCCTGAAAACCCACCCGCCTGGCAGAGTTAACAGATGGCTTGAAGTCCTGGTCTGTTCCGGGATCTGCAACCCGTGCGTGCAAAGTACTGTGAGCCCTGGATGTCCACCCCACAGGATCCCTTTGTCCTTGAAACTTGCTCTCTCTCGCTCTCCAGCTACTTTCCTGCTCTGAGTGGCTGATCTTACTACTCAGGTCTTTGCAGTTTCTTTCCTTCTTTCTATGTGTCTCAAGAGTCTGTGGTCTGTCTTGACACCTTTCTTATAAGTCCTCTCCTCAACTCACTCCCAACCTTCCTCTTCCCTTCCTTTCTCAGACTGCTCACTAACACTTCCCAGGTCACTTTCTCCTCCCCCGGGTCTGATCTCTTCCTCCCAGTTGGCTGCCTGCTATCTCACAGTGCCCAGCCTTGTCATCTGGCTAGGTGAGTGTAAATGTCCTAGTGTGCTGGTGTGTGTGTGTGTGTGTGTGTGTGTGTGTGTGATGACTGGCATAGTCATGTAGGACCTGAGCTGTTACCTTAATTGTTACCTTATTTTTGTGACACCTGATTACCGCAGGAGCATCACATTAATATAAACATTTGTGGCGCCTCTGACCTGGTCAGGCACCACTGAGTACTGCATCCATGCTGGAACAGTACTTCCAGGTAATCCTAAGGGCCAGAATGAGGTGTGTACGCACAGACACATAGCAACCAGTTTCCCCTCACCAATAGATGGGACCCTTGAGCAGTCACCAGAGGGGACTGGCCTTCAAATCTTGTCAAGAGGTGTAGCGGAGGGGCTGGGAGCTAGAAGTGCAGAGGTTGTGAGGAAAGTAGGGAGAGAACCAGTCTGGTAGTGGTGAGCGGCAGTCACGAGAGAGATGCACGCACATCCACTAGTCAGACACTGCGCGCGAGGTAGTAGCCATTAGTGGGGGAGAACGGTTACCAGTCAGTCAGATAGACAGAGAGAGTCGGTCGAGTACGGGGACTGACGGTGACTAGGCAAGTATGGGGTACAGGTCCCTAGAGCAGACTTCAGTTTAATGACCTGTTAAACCTGCCGGTCAGGGGAACTACAGGTACCTCACCAACCACACAGAGTCCGAGCCTCAGCAGCAACGCAGGGACCCATAAGGGGACAGAGCCAGAAGTCATCTTACTTGGTCCACGCTGCCGGCAAACGGGCCGAACACAGGGGAGAAAAGGCAGTAGCGACTCCCTGGATAGACCCCCACGGTACTTCATGTCAGGGGGTTATCCGAACACAGAGTGCTAGGAAGGCGAGCTAATCGATAACCCTCAGACTGACCCAAAGGAACCCTGGTCTTACCTGGTGGATCACAACAATGCCCGGGTCAGCTCACCATAACAACTGAAGTGAGTAAAAACCTGGTGAAAGACTTTTTGGACTCAGACTATATTATTCCGAGACCCGCTTTCCTAGACACCCGAGTCCCTGGGGCCTGCCTCACTCACGGGAGGCTACATCACCTGGCTGCAGACCCCATTAGCCCCAGACACTCGTAAAACCTGCAGCGGCGATTATCTATATCCCTAACTGCAAGCCGTGAGTGGTGTCATGACGAATAACTAAAACTGACTTACCTGATTGCCATATCGGAGAAGCTCTGTGGCATCCTCGAACAGAACCAGCACCCCTGGGGCATCACACATTCAACTCAAAACTAATTTCTGGGATAAAGTTGAGCAAACTGCTGAATTCAATTTTGGCCACAATCACTAATCATGCCCAAAACTTTTTTCTTCTAAATGTTCCAAAAATAATTTTTAAATAAACCATTCAATGACCATAGAGACAAATTTACCTTCACAGTATTTCCCTATGTATTAAAGGTTTTATTCTTTTAAATCTCCCAGTCATTATCATTAATCACAGAACATTAATCAGGCAATTCATAGCCACCATTACATTTTTTAATAGCACCATGAACATAAATTACCCTCCGTGTCCCTCTCTCATGACTTTTCTGTTTCCACCACTTTTTATTACTATCACGAAATGTACTTTGGTGACCTTTGCTCAAATGTTTTATTAATTGAAATTGCTCCTGATTGAAAATGTCGCCAACGCTGGTTCAGGCACGGTGTTTCAGATGACAGACTACTATCATAAGGCTTCGAAAGAAGCAAGGTCAATGAGGGAAGATAAAAGAGAGCTAAAAGTGATGAAAACGAAAAGAAAGGAAAAGAATAAAACATAAAAAGAGCATCTGAATATGATAGGTGGGAAGAAATTTTATATATATATATATATATATATATATATATTGAGTACACACATATATATATATATATATATATACATTCTGTATTTAAAAAGTTGTGCAATGAGGCAAAATAAATACAGGATGGATAGACATGTCATTAGTGATGAGTGGACCTGTGGATATTTGGGTATGCCACACCAGCACGGGAAGCAAAAATTGGGTTCGGCGAGCGAAATTTACACTGAACTTAACCCCCGAACAATGAACCCCACAAAAGTCAATGATGAAACCTTTTGGGGATGTAAAATGGCTGTAGTAAGTGCGCTGTGATGGAAGTTAAATAGTAGTAAAAGCAGGATAGTTATAAATACCCTATTTCCTGCTGTATAATGGAGGATTACGCTGCAGGCTCTTCCAGACCCACTAATTAAGCTTCATGAATATTCGCTTCTTCCCCACCTACCTTCTGTGCCAGTGTCTGTGATTGGTTGCAGACTGTTATACATGCCTAAACCCTGTGTCCTCATCTGTGATTAGTTGCAGTTAGTTTGTTGTATAGTAGTGTAAAAATAGATAAATAATAAAAAAAATGGTATATGCTCCTGCCACATTTTAATAGCCAGCTCAGGTAAAACAACAGCGGCAGGCTGCAGCCCCCATCTGTGAGCTTTACTGTGGTTGGATATCAAAACAGAGAAGAAAGAAAAGATGTCCCCCCATTTTAGATATGCAGTCACGGTAAAGCAGACAGGTGGGGGCTGGTATTATCAGAATGGGAGGCGTCATTGATATTGCTCCAAGCCTAAAAATACCAGCCCAAAGGTGTCCAGAATTGTCGCATCCATTTACCCGGCTCATCCCGATTGCCATGGTGTGGTGGTAATCTGGGTAATATAAGGGGTTAAAGACAGCTCACAGCTGCCACCAAGCCCAAGATTAGTAATGGAGGCATCTATGAGACTCCCATTACTAATCTTAACAATAATAAGTAAAAATAAATAAAACACAAACATCGAAAAATCCTTTATTTGCAATAAAATATACACATCTTCTTTCACCCATTTATTAACCCCAAAAACACCCTTGAACATCCGACAATCCATACTATGTCCCACAATGATAGACAGGTCTGCTACATCCAGAGCATGGAGAGATGGGAAACACATCTGCTGTCTGCAGGTTCAGGGACACACTGAAAGCAGTGGGGGGAGCCCAGGTGTGACCTCCCTTGAACTGAGTGATGTCACCAGCCAACTGTGGACTGTCTGGGAGCAGTGACGACACTCAGTTCAGTGGAGGTCACAATTTTTTAAAAACTATTCAACCAATCACAAACACTGACACAGGTGGGGGGCATGTATAGCAGTCTGCAACAAATCACAGATACTGGCACAGAAGGTGGGTGGGGGAAGCAGTGAATATTCATGAACCTTAATTGGTGGGTCTGGATGAAAGTCTGACTGCAGTGTGATCCTTCAGGAAACACAGTATGTGTAACTATTTTGCTCTTACTACCATTTAACTTTTATTTGTAGCCCACATCTTTTTTTTTTTTTACAGTGATTTCCCTGACCATTCACAGGTATGCCAATGAAAAAGAAAAAATACCTCTTAAAATGAGAAATAGTTCATTTGAACAGTGCAAAGATCTACAGTAATATTTAATTACATATCAAATAAGTAAGCCTTGTTTATAAATAGAACAAGTTAAAGGTTCATAAAAAGGTAATGTAAAACTATATAGAGTTAGCTCCCCCTAGAGGTGGCTGCATACAGAAAGAATTATGTCATTCTTTGAGTCAGAAAACATGTGCATTGGGCAGAACTCTCTATGGGGATTGGAAGACCGATTCTATGGCTTGCTTTGGGACCCTCTCATTTCTGTGTGCCTGTCCTGTCCTGGATATACTTTTGATATATACATAATATCAATTGCTATTTTATTTTAAAACTCCACTGTTTGTGATTTCAGGTTCTTCACTATGACAAGGTCACCGAGAAAAAGGAGACTTTTTTGCAACTAAGTGGTCCGATTTTCGCTATGTACATAATAGCTTTTTTCCTTCAAGCTGGAGAGCTTTTACCCTAGAGAAGGAGCTTAGTTTTGGATGATTCACTTTTCACTTCTTGATACTGTATGAGCCACGGATTTACTTTCTTATCAGGTTTACCGGGGGCTTATGGTCAATTTCCAATCATTCACTCTCACAGAAGTACTGAGTATTGTGTTGCCTCGTCTTCTCCTTCCCGCTGTGCAGAACTAACCTTCTGAAATATTGTCCTTTCAAGTTTTGGAAATGAGTTCTATGTGATAACTGTAATTTCCTAGTATATTGTTAGTGTCCATTTAAGTTTGGAAATTATTAGATTGGAAATCTGTGATTTTTACAATAGGATTAGAACTATTGAGTTTCTTATCATTGTCATCACCCACAAAGTGTTCAGATATTCTTAATAATGACATACAAGAATAACTCTTAAATATAACAACTCAACCCAAAAACATTAGTAAAAAGATTTTTGAAAAATTAAAAAAATCACCCCCTGTTATGAAAATTATTCATTCATTTAGTAATGAGTTTTATCATACTTTTTTATCCAGATGGGTGCTATGAATTTACTATAATTTGGACAGGGTTTGTTATTTTGTGATGCACTAATCATCAAAAAAGAAAATATGAAAAATATATTCTAGCAATTTTTTCCTTTATTGCATCTTTTATTTTTTTATATATTTTTTTCATCTTATTACAATTAAAACAAAAAAATATACAAACAAATTCCAATATATTTCTTCATATTTATATACACTCCTGATTCACTTTCTTGTGTCTGGCTGTGAAGCAACTGGCTGCAGCAGAAACCTCCATGTTGTGTAATGTCTGCCATAGGACAAAACCATAA
This sequence comes from Anomaloglossus baeobatrachus, assembly GCF_048569485.1. Classification (NCBI taxonomy): domain Eukaryota; kingdom Metazoa; phylum Chordata; class Amphibia; order Anura; family Aromobatidae; genus Anomaloglossus; species Anomaloglossus baeobatrachus. The sequence continues at coordinate 136,105,714 of NC_134363.1, read as the reverse complement.
AAATATATAAATAAATTCTTATATATTCCTTCATAGTTATATATACTTCTGATTCACTGTCTTGTGTCCGGCTGTGAGGAAACTGGCTGCAGCAGAAATTTCCATGCTGTGTAATTTCTGCCATAGGACAAAATCAGAAAATATATAAATACATTTTTATATATTCCTTCATATTTATATACACTTCTGATTCACTGTCTTGTGTCCAGCTGTAAGGCAACTGGCTGCAGCAGAAACCTCCATGTTGTGTAATGTCTGCCATAGGACAAAACCATAAAAATATATAAATAAATTCTTATATATTTCTTCATATTTATTACACTTCTGATTCACTTTCTTGTGTCTGGCTGTGAGGCAACAGGTTGCAGCAGAAACCTCCATGTTGTGTAATGTCTGCCATAAGACAAAACCAGAAAAATATATTAATACATTCTTATATATTCCTTCATATTTATATACACTTCTGATTCATTGTCTTGTGTCCGGCTGTGAGGCAACTGGCTGCAGCAGAAACCCCCCTGCTGCATAATGTCTGTCATAGGACAAAGCATTGTTAAATGGGCTGTCCATTACTAGGACAAGCCCTTCTGATAACACGTTTCCCCCGGGAAAAATAATAAAGCCTATACTCATATACCTTACCAGCGCCGTTTCAATTGTGCCGCTGCTTGAGGTGTCAGAGCTCGTGCGATGTTGTGACATCATGTGAGCCTCATATCCAATCACTGCTGGCTTCTGTCTTCCTGCCCTCCTTCCAAACAAGTTAATCAACAGGAAATGAGCGCTGTAATTTTATACAGTCCTAGGAGACACTCCTCTATGTCTTAGGAGACATTCCTCTATGCATAATTGTCTTGGATTGAATTTTTATGACATATCAAATCAAATTTAAAGAATTAAAAATTTCAAAAGGTTTGCTCATCTATTATGACCACATATTAACCCCTTCATGACCAAGCACATATATATGTCCTTGACTGAGTCTGTCGAACCTGCATTATTCCTCGCACATGTCTGCTGATCTGATCAGCAGACATGTGTAGCTCAAAGGTGCCTGTTAACACCTTAGACCGCACTGTCAAATTCTGACAGCACGATTTAACACGTACCAGCGGGGATCGTGCTGTTCCATTCCACAATCGGCGATCAGTGCTCCCGTTATGCGATAACGGGGCACCAATTGGTTGCTGTGAGAGTGTAAAGTCAGCTGATAACCCCTGTCGCTATCATGCCTCATTTCCTGTGAATGCCTGCAGAGCACTGGCACTCTCAGGAGGTCAGCATTTCTGCTGTACAGAGGGATGCTGAAGCAGATTCGGATGATGATGCTGCAGCATCGTTCTGATCAGCAGAAGCGATCAGACAGTGCAGGCATAAAGTCCTCTAGGAAGACTAGTAAAATCAATTAAAAAAGTAGAACAATTTTTTAAAAATGTATTGAAAAATAAAGACGTTATGGCTCTTGGAAGAAGGGGAGGAAAAAACAATCAAAAAATTGAAAAGTTTCTGAAGGTGAAGGGGTTAAAATATTATTCATTTCTGTTCTACAAACTGCGTATTAATCAGTCTTTGATAGGTGTGTCAATTTTTGATATTGGCTACTGCCCTTTTTTAAGCATTATTTCTATCATTATCATTAATTGCGGGAGTCCTAATGCATTGTCCTGGCATTACCCCCATATTTTCCCTATTTGACCAGCTACCAGTCGCCACTGGTTCTAAGACAATGACTGTCAGTCATGCAAAAGTATTGCAGTGTATTATTTGAGATATCAAGACCATTCAAATTAAAGTCCAAAAATTAAAAATTATGGTACAAAAGGGTACAATGTTTGTCTTTGTGTATCCTCAAAAAATGGCATAAAAAGCATTAGCAATAACACAAACTGAATTTTATTTTTTGAAAGGAGGAAAATATAAGAAAATAATTGTACTGGCCTGCAGAATAAAGATGACTTGCCATTTATCCCACAAAGTGAACTCTTTAAAAAAAAAAAAAAAGTATATATATATATATATATATTTATATATATATAAAAGCAAAAATGGCTGCATTTTTCTCATTTCCTCCCAATAAAAGACTAATAGAAGATTTAGAACATTTGGAACACGTTCAATTAAAATATACAACTAGTCCTGCAAAAAAATAAGCTCTCATTTTGCTAGGTAAGATGCAAATTTTAAGTGTTCAATACCCAAAAAGCTGCATCCATAAGACCATGTTCACACATTGAGTATTTGGTCAGTATTTTAGATCAGTATTTGTAAACAAAAACTAGGAGTGGGTGAAAAATGGAAAAAGTGGTTCACGTTTTTTTTTTTAAACTTTTCCTCTGATTGTTCCACTCTTGGTTTTGGCTTACAAATACTGATGTAAAATATTGACCAAATACTGAATGTGTGAACGTGGAGTAAAGGAAATTTGTTAGCAGCATTTAACCTCCAAAGTTCATGTAGCCCTTTCAAAGGTGAGTCCAGAAATACCTGTCATGAGTGTATCTCACTCGCAGGAGACCCCAAGTGAACTCAGAAGGTCACTGCGCCTCACCGCTGGCAGGTTCACTACTGTTATATCATAACATCCTCTTGCTTGTGGTGTTGTAAGAGTTAAGAACCTTTTCCTGCCTGGCTGCTAGCTGTAGCTTCCAATCTCAGATGTGGCTCTTTGGGATCACTCCCCTTTCCTATTTAACTCATGTGATCTGATCACATCATGCTTGTGATAGAAACTGAATCCCTCATTTCTATGTGGTCCACTTTGGAAGGAGGCTTCTCTGGAAGATGTTGTGTGCAGCAGTGGTGTTTTTTTCACTGAAACCGCCTGAAGTGATTCTCCTTTGCTGGTCTATTTCCCCTTTTGTATTCCTTCCCTGTTTCTGTATTGTAGTGGCGAGTCTAGTGATTTTGTCGGCCTACACACTAGACAGGTCAGTGGAGGGCTAGCTGAGGGCCTAAGATATCTGGCTCGGTGACAGTTTGTAAGCACCTCCATAGAGACTCTAGGGAGCTCAGGAGTCAGCTTGAGGTGAGCTCAGGAGGTGCCCCCTCACCCCTCTCCCTAGCGGCAGGGACATCCATTGTATCATGACCCCTGTGTTCCCTCTGTGTTGTTACATCTTCTAGAGGGGTTTATCAGGTACTAGGTAAACCCTGCAAATCACGTGCATGACAATACCTTTACATTGTCGGTCTGTTCCTCTGTTAGTGAGAAATCAGTGTTTTAATTGATATGCAAATGAGGCCGAAGAGCTATTTGTAGATCTGAAGCATCTGTCACTCCAGCTCTATTCCTCAGTCAGTGTCACCTTCTCCTGCTTGAATCACAGCCTCTATAGTGCGTGACTTCAGGCAAAGCCAAAACCGTTGCTGGGTGCGAAATAGATAAGGAATGACAGAACCTTAAGGTCTACCATAGCTCTACATTCTCATTTGCATATTAATAAAAACACTGATTTCTCTGTAACAGAAAAAAAGACTGGTCATATATAGGTATTGCTGGACTTGTCTTTTAAAGGACTACATGTGGATATAAATTGTTTGAGGTGTGACATGCTGCTGACAGATTCCCTTTAAGGAGTGAAAGTTGACCGCTAATAGTTTGACAGCTGTGTATAGGTTCATACACAATTGAAAAATAAAGAGCGTACCATCTGTGGGGGCTGTAAAAGGAATAAAACATTCAAGTATAATAAAACAAGCAAAAAGGGATTTGAGATTGACAGTAAAGTATGAATAATAAGAGACACGGAAAGCGCCAGCTCAGGCTGTACAGTATATCTCCAGATTCAGCTCTGCATTACATCTACTGAAGCAAATAAGAAGATGAGTGATGGGGAAAGTCTCTATTCACAAACAGCACACAAAGACTATGCTTCACTGACTAAATGGAAAATAAAATAGCGAGCTTTGAAATTCTTTAGCGGCGGTCTATTCACCAGCACCTTTCAATGTTATGCTAAATAGCTTTTGTTGCCTTTTATACAGAATGGGGAGCAGTCAAAAAGAGATCTAAAAAAAAGCCTGTGAAGTACAAATGTAACACAGAGGCAGGATCTCTGAAAGAGGATACAAGGACAATGTCAACCATAAGAAAAACGTCATCGTCATTGATATGGAAAAATACTATTCTCTAGTCCCAAAAGGCCAGGGGCAATCATGGTGCTCCATATTGTCATTCAGGTGTTCTCCGTATACAATTATCATCGCGGACAGTATTTCTCTGAATATGACCGCTACCTACGTAATTGGACAAGATAAAGAAAGGGAGTTTATCAGCTCACCACAGATGCAGGAATGCCAACAAATTAAAGGTGATAATGTACGGAATCCCTAGGTGGTTCCTTGGGAAGTGGTCAAAACAAAAGAAAAATGGCAACCAAGCACCACCAAAATAGTAAATAAGGCGAGCTTTACTCCATAGTTGTCTTCATCCAGAATCAAAATAGAATAGTGCACAATAAAAGTATAAAACTTTCCAACGCATTTCAAAGTTCTCAGAGTTCTTAGTCATAAAAGTGGTTAAGTGATATATATGTATATATATATATATATATATATATATATATATATATATATATATATATTAATATTAAAAAAATATACTAGCTGTACTACCCGGCTTCGCCCGGGTTAATAACTGCTGTTAACAAAATAGAAAATATTAACAAAAATGTATTCTGCACACAAAAAACACAAAACAAATAGATATAAATGTAATTATGTCTGTCTCCCCCTCTGTATATATCTCTCTGTCTCTCTCTATCTCTTTGTCTGTCTGTTTCTTTCCCTGTCTGTCTCTGACTGTCTCTGTCTCTTTCTCCATCTGTCTCAATCTCTTTCCCTGTCTGTCTATCTATCTCTTTCCTTATCTGTCTATCTATCTCTGTCACTTTCCCTGTCTGTCTATTTCCCTCTCTTTGCCTGTCTGTCTCTTTCCCTCTTTCCCTCTCTCTCTTTCCCTGTGTCTGTCTCTTAACCTGTCTTTGTCTGTCTCTTACCCTTTCTGTCTCTTTCCCTCTCTTTCCCTGTCTGTCTCTTTCCCTGTGTCTGTCTCTGTCTCTTTGTCTGTGTCTGTCTCTTTACCTGTCTGTGTCTGTCTCTTAACCTGTCCCTCTCTTTCCCTCTATTTCCCTGTCTGTCTCTTTCCCTGTCAGTATGTCTCTTTGTCTGTATCTGTCTCTTTGTATCTGTCTCTTACCCTGTCTATGTCTCTTTCTTACCCTGTCTGTGTCTGCCTCTTTCCCTGTCTGTGTCTGTCTCTTTCCCTGGCTGCATTGTGACACACCAACATTCCATTTAAAGGTGTGGCTGTGCATTCTTCTGAAGTTCTGGCTGCACTGTGGCTCCCAGCTCCATTCACTTTAATGGAGGCAGGTTTTTTGGTGAATAACTGTAAAGCGCGGAGTTAAAATTTCCCCTCAAAACATAGCCTATGCCGCTCTCGGGGTCCAGAAGTGTGAGTGTGCAAAATTTTGTGGCTGTAGCTGCGACGATGCAGATGCCAATCCCGGACATACACACACACACACATACACAAACACACACACACATACATACACACATTCAGCTTTATATATTAGATATATATATATATAGCACCCCTGAGGTATCAGGTGCCACAAACTATGTAACCAACAGTGGACAACCCAAGCCCGGGAATACCAGTGTCGGTGACAACACAACACACAAACACCCAACCCCTTTTCCCTGCCTGGAGATGGGAGAGACGGGCCTAATGGAGGCAGCCTATTGGTAGAAGCTCATCCAATCCATAAGCTAGAAACCCAGGAGGGGGAGGGGGAGGGCTGGAGCTGAACAGAGAGCAGGCGGTAACTGAAGTAATTTAGGAGTTGGAGTCAGTTAGAGAGAGGAGTAAAGCATAAGAGGACATTAGTTCGGTTTGAGGAGGTGAAAGTGTGAGAAAGTGAGGAGAAAGGTGTTCAAACCTGAAGAAAGAACTGGAACTAAAGCAAGAGGAGAGTTGCTGTGGAGTAAGGGACTAGTACTCAAGGAACCGAGGGTTGCCAGAGGAGTGCGGGACCAGTACTCACAGAACTAAGCACAAAGTGGAGTCCAGAACCCTTGAACGGGAGTATGCGTCAAGCTGCCTGTTAAATCTGCCAGGTGAGGGGATCATCAGGGTTCCCCCACCAACCTGAGTGTCCGGAGCAAAGCAGCAAATAGGGGACCTGGGCACAGGGACAGGAGTCCAACCCATTCAAATTGTCCAGGCTGCCTGCTGTATGGGTAAAGACTGTTAAATGGAGGGGATCCCAAGAAGCTTTAGGCCACAGGGACCCACCCAAAAAAACAAAGTGTGCATGGAGGACAGCTCACCAGGTGACTAACTGGTACTGGGAACAAAGGGTGAAGAAACACCTGAAAACCAGCACCACCTGGATGGCTGTACCAGACCAGTGAGTAAAAAACAGTTTAAACTGCAGTCCCTGTGTGGCTTGAATCCTTTCTACCTTGGTGCATCATCAGCTCACCTCCCACTACAACCACCATCATCCTCTTCTGGGGCCTAGCCCTGCTTGCGGAGGGCCAGAACACCTGAGCTGCATTATACTACCCGCCCCAGGAAGACCACGCAGCGGCGGCTCCGACAAAATAGCTGCAACCCGCAAGTGGCGTAGTCAAAAACTCTTCTATTTATTTTAGTTTTATTTTTCCCCTTTTTTCACCCTTTATTCGAATCGAAAAAAGTTCCCTCACCACCCTAGATAGGTTCCACACATATGCACCGAGCTGGATACCTGGCCCTAGGTTCCACACATATGCACCGAGCTGGATACCTGGCCCTAGGCTGACCCTGATCTTGGCTAAGGTAGGGAGAGGATGGGATGAGCTCTTCATCAACACCACTGCACGCTAGAGGATAAACAAACAAGGGAAAGCAACAAACAACTTATCTCCAGGTGACTCAGGGAGAGAAACTGCAACAAGCAGAAAGAATCTCCAGATGTATGCAAGCCACCTGCCTGCACTGAAGACTTGATAAAGGCATATGAAGTATTACCAGCACTGAGGAATAGGAAGTGAAGGTATATAAGGACAACAGAAGTACTGATGAACAAGCTGACAAGCTGAGGAAATCCACAGGGTCCTAAAGGGAAAGGGATGAAAACCAAGCAGAAATAATAGAAGCTCAGGGAGCAGTTTGTGCAGCCAAATGCTGTGACCTTATACAGCCATACACCACAGGACTGTCTGTCACCTGTGACATACCTGGGACATGGAAACAGAAACATATTTTCATTTTTTAGGACAAAAGAGAACAGCTTCTTTTCAACCAAGTAACACTTTGACATCCTCATTTCTTTGATCTACGGTAAATCTTAGGCATACTCCAAATAAGGCTACTAATGTTAACAGTTAACAGTTTCACATCTCAATGAGGTACGTTAATTGTTTTTAAAATTTTCTGTAAGAAAACATGACATTTAGGCGTATAAAAGTTGGTCCTCAATAATCACTCTCATCAATGGTAAGGGAAGGCTTCCATTAGTAAAAGCTTTAAAACAAAAAATAAACTAAAACAAATGGTCTAATATAACAAAAAAAAAAATCTATATATGGATATAAAGTTGCCATTCAAACCTTCTTGCAAAATCAAAGATGTCTCCAGCATGAGCTATTGGATGGATATGATAGTGAAAATGTTCTGGAACTCACTATCAGTGAAGGAGATAGCTATTTTAAACAAAAAAATGAGCTAGATTACAAGATGTTGTAGGTGCAATGTGTATGTGTACATTCACACTGTGGCTTTTTAACAAACAAAAACTAACAACAAAATAAGCAAATACCCTGTAGTAAGTAAATGAATAAAGAGTAATAGTACATATGAATAACATGGGGTACTTAATTTAATTTATTTTGATCAAAAAGTGTAACTGCCATCCCACCAAGACACGGTGTACCCAACTGGGACTGTCTTTAACTCTTGTAATTCATCTCCCTAGGTGTCAGGAGACAACAAATTAAATAAGGGCAAAGCAGGACCATGACCCACCTGTTCAATCACCTGTCCATAGAAATCTATATAAACAAAATGAACAACTCAAAAAGGAGGAGCTTTTTTTTTTTACCTAGTGAAAACTGATCTTCTGTCGGTGTTTGAAATCCACAACAATTTTTCCTGCAAGTGTGCTGGGTTTTAGGGGCAGAATTTCCCTATAGAACTGTAAAATCAAGAGCTAAAATGCTCAAAGCTGAGAGGAGACTTAATAGCGGTCTTCAAATATCTGGAAGGAAGTCACAAGGAAGTACAAGCAGCAATGGGATGAAACTTAAAGGAAGGAGATTCAGATTAGACATTAGGAAAAACTTTCTGACAGTGAGGGCAGTCAGGGGTGGAACAGACGACCCCGGGAGATGGTGAGCTCTCCATCAATAGAAATCTTCGTGCGGAAACTGGATAAACATATAGCTGGGATGATTTAGGAAAGCCTGCACTTGCAGGGGGTTGGACCCGATGGCCCTTGAGGTCTCTTCCAACTCTATCATTCTATGATTCTATACATATAGCTGGGATGATTTACGAAAACCTGCACTCACAGGGGGTTGGACCCGATGGCCCTTGAGGTCCCCTACAACTCTACCATTCTATGTTTCTATACATATAGCTGGGATGATTTAGGAAAGCCTTCACTCGCAGGGGGTTGTACCCGATGGCCCTTGAGGTCCCTTCCAACTCTACCATTCTATGATTCTATACATATAGCTGGGATGATTTACGAAAACCTGCACTCACAGGGGGTTGGACCCGATGGCCCTTGAGGTCCTTTCCAACTCTACCATTCTATGTTTCTATACATATAGCTGGGATGATTTAGGAAAGCCTTCACTCGCAGGGGGTTGGACCCGATGACCCTTGAGGTCCCTTCCAAATCTACCATTCTATGATTCTATACATATAGCTGGGATGATTTACGAAAACCTGCACTCACAGGGGGTTGGACCCGATGGCCCTTGAGGTCCTTTCCAACTCTACCATTCTATGATTCTAGGATTCTATGAAAATAAGCATATGTGCTTTCCTTCGTTTCCACAGTAGAGCAAACTAAAAACACATGTAAGAAATCATTTTCAATGCACTATAGAGAAATGATTGAATTCCTTTTTACATGCAAAATGTATCCTACAAACGACGTTTCAACCAGCAAGTGGCCTTTTTCAAGCATAAACAAGATGGCATATCAAGCTAATAAATATGTAGTACACAGTAGTTGCCCCAAGGCAGCATAGAGCCTGTAGCGTGGTGCAGAAGGCACTACCATACAGGACACCAAAAACACAGGTAATTCATACCTAAATAGTTGCAGAAATACTGTAGAAAATCTGCAACATCAAAACCTCACCAAATATGTATCATAGGATCGTTCCCTTAAATTCACATATGGAGCTGGCACCATCCACGTAGGATGAAAAAAGTAGGTGCTACAAACCCATATAGCAAGCAAAACAAATAGAGAAACATAAAAATACGTAAAAAGGTAGCGAAATAGAGAGGGTCATGCATACTGAATAATAATTAATTTAGTTTATTAGGTAAATAAGTACTAAATACAAAGCCTAACAAATCACCATGGAAAAGAAAGGGGTCAAAAATACCGCATATCTGATCATAGAAGAATTTGCAGTTGAAACAATATATGTGCGGTTACCCCTTATCCCTTCATTCTCCTATGGCCGCCTTGTCATCTTAGAAGTACTAACTTTGATATGATTTAGGATTATTCATATTGTTATTAATTTATTGCTATATTATTTATTGGTATATTTTATTTGGTTTATTTATTATCTTGGAACTTCAAATATTGCAAAGATTATATCTTTGCACTGGCACTTTACACAGTATGGCATATGCAATATTTTCCATGCTAATGCATTTGCCATCTTATATGATGAAATGTGATATATATTTCAATACAAAACACTTATCATGGTGTTTTGGTAAGTTTTGTACTTTAGTTTAATGCTTTATGTATTTTTTACATGTTTTTAATCCACGTTTTGCCACAAAGACTATAGGCTGCTTTACACACAACGACATCGCTAACGAGATGTCTTGGGGTCACGGAATTCGTGACGCACATCTGGCCTCGTTAGCGACGTTGTTGTGTGTGACACATATGAGCGACCGCTAACAATGCAAAATACTCCCCAAATTGTTGATTATTGACACGTCGTCCATTTCCCAAATATCGTTGCTCATTTTGGACGCAGGTTGTTCGTCGTTCCTGAGGCAGCACACATCGCTACGTGTGACACCCCGGGAACGACGAACCTGTGTCCTCCGGCAACAAGGATGGCGTGACTTTCATGCCACTGCTCTCCGCCCCTCCACTTCTATTGGAGGCCTGCTGTGTGACGTCGCTGTGACGCTGCATGAACCGCCCCTTTAAAAAAGAGGTTGTTCGCCGGCCACAGCGACATCGTTAGGAAGGTAAGTACGTGTGGTGGGTACAAGCGATATTGTTCGCCACGGGCAGTGATTTGCCCGTGACGCACAAACGACGGGGGCGGGTGCGATTGCTAGCGACATCACTAGCGATGTCGCAGCATGTAAAGCGCCCTTATTGGTACTGATTCACTTAATATACTGCATTGATATTATTCAGTCTGTATAGATACCTTTTGTCTTTTTTTGTGTGTGTTCTACCTCAACAAACCACCTCTATGGGCAATGATTGGCTGCAGCTACTATGTGTCATACATGCTGGAAAAGTAAGCAAACTCATAACCCTTTTAGGATTTTATTTCAAAAAGTTTTTTGTTATAAAAATAACTAGATTTTACAATGGGACACTGGAATCTCCTACTTTCCTCTGAGGAATTAGCCAAACAAGATGCAGAACCTTCTTTATGTTCACTTTGAACTAATCCTTGTAAAGCAATATATCATGGATGTAAGGAAAATAAAGAAAGAAAGAAAGAAAGAAAGATAGAAGGAAAAAAAAAGAAAGAAATGAAAGAAAAGGAAAAAGAAAAGGAGAGAGAAAGAAAGAAAGAAAAAAAGAAAGAAAGAAAGAAAAAGAAAGACAGACAGAAAGGGAAAAAGAAAGGGAGAGAGAAAGAAAAAAGAGAAAGGGAGAAAGAAGGAAAGGTAGACAGAAAGAAAGAAAGAAAGAAAGAAAGGAAAAATAAGAAAGAAAAAGAAATAAATAGAAAAAGAAGTAAGAAAGAAAAAAAGGAAAGAAAGAAAGAAATATAGGAGATAGTCATAGACTAGGCCAAGATAACACACAAACAAAATCATAGCCATTGTAGAACTGTCTTTGCAATGTATGGAGTGACGGACATTATACATGTTATTTTCCTTACTATTCCTATGTATTCAGTCCCATGCTATGAAATAACATATTCTCTCAGTTTTGAAAATTCTTTTAATCCACTTCTAACATTCTGGGGAAAACTTCTACAGTACATCTTCATTGAATGTTGCCCAGGAGATGCCAGCTGCATTGACAGTGCCAAGCTCAGTCATCCACAGGGGAAACAAAAACGCATTACTAATGTAGAAAATATTGGTAGCAATCTTGCCCCAAGAGAGGTTCAGGACAAATAAGCATTTGCTGCAGTCACAGAATAGGAACAGGATCAAAATGTGGAAGTAGACGCAGCTGTGACTCCGGCAGATGTGTGGTTCTAGTTTATTTTTCTGTCATTCTTTTTCATATTCTACTTTAAAGATACAAATAAATGGTGATGTATCAATGTTACTTTATATATATATATATATATATATATATATATATATACATATACACACACACTGTATACATATACGGTATGTATATGGTTATCTACCAATCTTACAATCTAAATATATATAAACAGATTGATATACTGATATACTGTACATATACCGTGTATATATATATATTTTAAAAAAAAATATATATTGTAGCTATGCACATAAAAAATTCCTGTGTGCATCCTCATATATGTGCAGATTCATTCATGTATATAGTCATGCATTTGTATATATTTTATGTGCACTTACTTGTAGATGTCATATCTGCATATGTATATTTGTGCACCACAATTGATATGTCAGAATTTATATACATTCCTAACTTAGTCCAGAAAACTATTGATACCTGTATTGTATTTGTATTTGTATTTTATTTTACATGTAATAACTTTCATGGTAACTTTATTTTCGAATATGTAAAGTGCTTAAGTGATTTAAACATCTGTTCTACTAATCAGCATTTGCATATAAACGCTGTAGCGCCGTCTCTCCAGCATCATGATTAAGGGTGAGTGTTTTCACCTGAAACGCGTAGTGCTGGTCATGTCATTCTGTGTCTGCATGATGAAATAAAGACGTGATTCTTTGCCTGAAGAGCTGGACATCCTCTTTTTTCTGCATTTCATTGGGCTGTGGCAGTGCCTGTCTGTGCTCCAGGACGGAATCGGGATTGAGCCTTATACGGTGAGCTGATTCATACAAATTGGATATATATATATATATATATATATATATATATATACATATATATATATATATATATATATATATATATATAGATATAGATAAATATATATATATACAGTATATATATATATATATATATATATATATATATATATATTTGTATATAGAGGGATAGATATGGACATACACTAAACAAAAATATAAACGCAACACTTTTGATTTTGCACCCATTTTTCAGGAGTTGAACTTAAAGATCTAAGACTTTTTCTATGCACACTAAAGGCCCTTTTCTCTCAAATATTCTTCACAATCACAATCGTTCCACAGGCCACAATTAACACAATGTTTATCCAGTACTATCCCCTGAACTTGATGCCAGTTGTCATTTAACAACTGACATAAACCCCAAAAGTATTACCCCAATTACCAACACACCAGAGCAATCAGAAACAGCAAGATAAAGTGCCAGAATTGGTGAATTTAATTGATGCACCGCTTCTGGGGCGGCTGCTGGCTGCTACTTTAAGGCCAAAAACTGATGCTCTAGCAGGATACAGCTAAACCCCCACTAAGTGGAGACATCACAGGTGCAGGAGAAGCACATCACACACACACCTTCATGGAATGGAGGGGAGGTGACTGCTAGATGATAAAACTGCACACAAGTGGCTTGCATAGAGCGCTGTTCACATGCAGATGACACAGTCACAAACCCGCAGCCTATTAGGTAACGCCCTTCTATTAGATCAGGCGGGCTGCCAAGCCGTACTCCACTGTATATCATGCACGGACAGACACTCTACAATGCAAGGCCCAACAGAAAGGGGCCTGGCTGTATCCTGTACAAACAAAAAAAAAAAATATGAGGTTTTTGTTGGTATTTATGGCCATAAAACGTAAGCCTACACCCTCGTCAAGGGACCTCATGTCTGTAGGTCCCTACACTAAATATAAAAAAAGCAACAATAAGAGGATAATGTCCTCCAAAAATCAATAGAAAGGGCGTTACCTAATAGGCTGCGGGTTTGTGACTGTGTCATCTGCATGTGAACAGCGCTCTATGCAAGCCACTTGTGTGCAGTTTTATCATCTAGCAGTCACCTCCCCTCCATTCCATGAAGGTGTGTGTGTGATGTGCTTCTCCTGCACCTGTGATGTCTCCACTTAGTGGGGGTTTAGCTGTATCCTGCTAGAGCATCAGTTTTTGGCCAGGGCGATGTACACACTGCAGCCCAACTTGCTGTGAGTAATACTTGATTTTTGGAGGACATTATCCTCTTATTGTTGCTTTTTTTATATTTAGTGTAGGGACCTACAGACATGAGGTCCCTTGACGAGGGTGTAGGCTTACGTTTTATGGCCATAAATACCAACAAAAACCTCATATTTTTTTTTTTGTTTGTACAGGATACAGCCAGGCCCCTTTCTGTTGGGCCTTGCATTGTAGAGTGTCTGTCCGTGCATGATATACAGTGGAGTACGGCTTGGCAGCCCGCCTGATCTAATAGAAGGGCGTTACCTAATAGGCTGCGGGTTTGTGACTGTGTCATCTGCATGTGAACAGCGCTCTATGCAAGCCACTTGTGTGCAGTTTTATCATCTAGCAGTCACCTCCCCTCCATTCCATGAAGGTGTGTGTGTGATGTGCTTCTCCTGCACCTGTGATGTCTCCACTTAGTGGGGGTTTAGCTGTATCCTGCTAGAGCATCAGTTTTTGGCCAGGGCGATGTACACACTGCAGCCCAACTTGCTGTGAGTAATACTTGATTTTTGGAGGACATTATCCTCTTATTGTTGCTTTTTTTATATTTAGTGTAGGGACCTACAGACATGAGGTCCCTTGACGAGGGTGTAGGCTTACGTTTTATGGCCATAAATACCAACAAAAACCTCATATTTTTTTTTTTGTTTGTACAGGATACAGCCAGGCCCCTTTCTGTTGGGCCTTGCATTGTAGAGTGTCTGTCCGTGCATGATATACAGTGGAGTACGGCTTGGCAGCCCGCCTGATCTAATAGAAGGGCGTTACCTAATAGGCTGCGGGTTTGTGACTGTGTCATCTGCATGTGAACAGCGCTCTATGCAAGCCACTTGTGTGCAGTTTTATCATCTAGCAGTCACCTCCCCTCCATTCCATGAAGGTGTGTGTGTGATGTGCTTCTCCTGCACCTGTGATGTCTCCACTTAGTGGGGGTTTAGCTGTATCCTGCTAGAGCATCAGTTTTTGGCCAGGGCGATGTACACACTGCAGCCCAACTTGCTGTGAGTAATACTTGATTTTTGGAGGACATTATCCTCTTATTGTTGCTTTTTTTATATTTAGTGTAGGGACCTACAGACATGAGGTCCCTTGACGAGGGTGTAGGCTTACGTTTTATGGCCATAAATACCAACAAAAACCTCATATTTTTTTTTTTGTTTGTACAGGATACAGCCAGGCCCCTTTCTGTTGGGCCTTGCATTGTAGAGTGTCTGTCCGTGCATGATATACAGTGGAGTACGGCTTGGCAGCCCGCCTGATCTAATAGAAGGGCGTTACCTAATAGGCTGCGGGTTTGTGACTGTGTCATCTGCATGTGAACAGCGCTCTATGCAAGCCACTTGTGTGCAGTTTTATCATCTAGCAGTCACCTCCCCTCCATTCCATGAAGGTGTGTGTGTGATGTGCTTCTCCTGCACCTGTGATGTCTCCACTTAGTGGGGGTTTAGCTGTATCCTGCTAGAGCATCAGTTTTTGGCCAGGGCGATGTACACACTGCAGCCCAACTTGCTGTGAGTAATACTTGATTTTTGGAGGACATTATCCTCTTATTGTTGCTTTTTTTATACTGCTACTTTAAGGCTGGGAAGGGCCAAATAATCATGAGCCCTCCCACCCTGATAATTCCCCATGACAATTTCATCTACTTTCTTTACTGAAACTGAAATTTCTCTTACCAAAATGTGCACAAAGCTGTGGATAAAACAAGTGAAATAGGGTCTTACTCAATATAAAGGGAATGGGTGAAAAACGGACAGCTTATCTTGTGAGGTTGTGTGACACACAACGAGTATAAAAGCAAACTCAGGTGTCACAAGGTCCACGAGCCCCAAAGGCTGAAGGAAATTAAAAGGAACTTGGTAAAAACGTGGCTCAATCAGTCTTGGTGCCTATTCTGTGGAAGAAGTGAGGAATATGTCACGCTACTCTAGTGGGTGCCCTGAAGCTAGCTGGAGAGACAGCTTCAATATGCAGTAAGCAGACAAGCCCACTAAAGGTCGATAGAATACAATAGAGTAGTCAGCAAGCCAAGTCAGAATCAAGATGTCATGTCAATACCAAGGAAAAAGCAAGTCATGGTCGGGTGAAAGCCAGAGGTCAGATACCAGGAAGTCTAGTAAATAACAGAAGGGAGAAACGGAGCCAAAGTCTGGAATAATCAATGTCAGAAGCCGGGAGGTCAAAACCGCAAGCAGGGGTAGAGAAGTCACAGGACAGGACCGGGGTCAGACAGACAGGGTAGAGGAAAGACAGGATAGAATCTGGCAGTCAGGGGAATGGGATAGAGGAGCAGAACAGTGAGGAAACAGATCAGGACAAGGTAGCTAAGAGGAAGGATGGATCAGATTATACGGAAGCCAGACACTCATGCTACAGAGCAGGATTATTACTGGCGTCGTTCCGGAGGGAGCAGCACCAAGATATGGTGGCATGACCTCCGGAACAAGGCAGAATGGAACAAGCCCATCCCATGAGACCAGTACCCCTGGAGAGTGGATACATGCTACAGCTCAGCAGCGACTGGGCCAAGCATAGATCATAACAGAATCCCTTTGAAATGCTTCAATAAAAGCACCTTGTCCTTTATTCCACAAAGTGGTCCATCATCTTATTCACAGCAGCACAGATTGAACCACATTTTTGCCAGGTTCCTATTCATTTCTTACCAAAATTTGGAGTATCTAAATTTCAACAAACTGACTATGTAACTATGATCCACCACTGGCCATAGGCACTTAGGTACCCCAAATGCCCTAGTGTTATATACACCTTTGACGGTTCAAGATCATATTGTGACTGGAAGTAACATATGCTGTAGTTTATTGTCATGCCATGACCTAATTTTACCTGCCACATTAGTGGATAGGATATATATATATCCTCTTTTCTGGTGACTCCATAACATTCACTGACTATAAAATATTTGAGCACAATCAGTACATAGGAAGAGTGTTACGTACAGTAACAAGCATGAATACATAGATTGAATGCACCCGTTCTCTGTAAACCATCTTCTTTGTGTCCAGATTTGACTCCATTGAGAAAGCACCAGGTGCATTTTAACTGGCAAAATTGGGAAACATTCAGCGGTTTAATGGTATCAATTAGCGCCACCAAAATGAATGCCTAGATTGCTTCTAATTAAGCAAAGCTCCATTTCTAGGGTAATGATCTCATTTAAATTGTATCCAGAACACTTTAAAAAAATAAACTTGAGAGCTTTAAACTATTATTCATACGTTATTACGTTCACAGAGACTACAAACAAACAACAGCGAACGCAGAGTGCGTTTCCTAAATCATCATAGCGCACTCAACAGCAGCATTTGCCATCTGAATAGCTGAGTGGCACAGCTGCAGAGGACCTCATTTACGCCCAAACATCCTAGAAATGACTTAAAATCCCACTTAAGTTATACAGCTGCTCTGATAAAAATTATGCACACTCTTGTAACCATTTCTAGCGCTCCAAAATTGCTACATTTTAATCTAAACAGTTAAAATTTTCAAATTTTGAAAGTGTACAACACTTGTATGCAGAGGCATGTGTCTCTATGGTAACAGACTACAAACAAACGCTGTGTAGTCTGATTTTGTAGTCATGTGTTACTGATTTTACATTTATGTGCTATTCTGCCCCCTCTTCTTGATCATCTATGAATTGTTGCAGTGGTGGAACTTGAAGCAATTGAAAATCACAAACAGATTCCCTAATTATCTAAGGTTTTAAATATTTTTTTTTTCAAATAGGTCAAATGGACCTTTTGGTCCCATAGCCTCCAAGGGTGCTATTGCAACCCCTTTAACCTATTAAGCCTGCTTTACACGTTGCAATTAGTTGTACAATCGCATTTGCGATGTGTCACGCCCAGGTTGCATACGGGATCTTATGAGATTGCACGTAGGTCGTTCATTTGCTGTCACACGAGCGTTAGTAGTCTATGTTAAATTGATCAATTTTATGTGCGATCCTTTAGATCATGTGTTCTGTGACGTATGCATTGGGCACCTTTTTTTTTTTTTATTTATTGACTTGAAAAGCGTGTGTAATGTGTAGGGATGCGTTTTTACTATGTCATCTGCCATTCAGCTCTGCTACATGGCCGCTGACAGCAGACACAGACAGAGCCGCACTGTCAGAATGAACTCGGGTGAACTTCACCCGACTTCATTGTCATACTGCGCTGTCTGTGCCGCGTCCCGATTAGCGGTCACCAGTGAAGGACCCACCGGTGACCACTAAACTCCTGAGTAACTGAATTGAGCAGCCCTCTCTCATATACTCACCGATCCCCGATCCCCGGCGCTGCACGGCATTCACACTGCTCCGGCGGCTTTTACTATTTTGAAAAAGCCGGCCGCCTATTAAACAATCTCGTATTCCCTGCTATCCCCGCCCACCGGCGCCTATGATTGGTTACAGTGAGACACGCCCCCACGCTGAGTGACAGGTGTCTCACTGCACCCAATCACAGCAGCCGGTGGGCGTGTCTATACTGTGTACTGAAATAAATAATTAAATAATTTAAAAAAACGGCGTGCGGTCCCCCCAATTTTAATACCAGCCAGATAAAGCCATACGGCTGAAGGCTGGTATTCTCAGGATGGGGAGCTCCACGTTATGGGGAGCCCCCCAGCCTAACAATATCAGCCAACAGCCACCCAGAATTGCCGCATACATTAGGTGCGACAGTTCTGGGACTGTACCCGGCTCTTCCCGATTTGCCCTGGTGCGTTGGCAAATCGGGGTAATAAGGAGTTATTGGCAGCCCATAGCTGCCAATAAGTCCTAGATTAATCATGTCAGGCGTCTATGAGACACCCTCCATGATTAATCTGTAAATTTCAGTAAATAAACACACACACCTGAAAAATCCTTTATTAGAAATAAAAAACACAAACATATACCCTGGTTCACCACTTTAATAAGCCCGAAAAAACCCTCCATGTCCGGCGTAATCCAGGATGCTCCAGCGTCGCTTCCAGCGCTGCTGCATGAAGGTTACCGGAGCTGAAGCAGACACAGCCGCTCCTGTCACTTCCACACAGCAACTGAAGACTGCCGCGCGATCGGCTGAGCTGTCACTGAGGTTACCCACTGTCACTGGATCTAGCGGTGGCCGCGGGTAACCTCAGTGACAGCTCAGCTGATCGCGCTACTCACCGCCGCTCCTCTCACCTCCACGCAGCAACTGAAGTGAGTAGCGCGATCAGCTGAGCTGTCACTGAGGTTACCCGTGGCCATCGCTGGATCCACCGCTGGATCCAGTGACAGCGGGTAACCTCAGTGACAGCTCAGCTGATCGCGCGGCTGTCTTCAGTTGCTGTGTGAAGCTGACAGGAGCGGCGGTGTATTCTGCAGCTCCGGTCACCTCCATGCACCAGCGCTGGATGCGTCGCTGGAACATCCTGGATTACGCCGGACATGGAGGGCTTTTTGGGGCTGATTAAAGTGGTGAACCAGGGTATATGTTTGTGTTTTTTATTTCTAATAAAGGATTTTTCAGGTGTGTGTGTTTATTTACTGTAATTTACAGATTAATCATGGAGGGTGTCTCATAGACGCCTGACATGATTAATCTAGGACTTATTGTCAACGCACCAGGGCAAATCGGGAAAAGCCGGGTACAGTCCCAGAACTGTCGCATCTAATGTATGCGGCAATTCTGGGCGGCTGTTGGCTGATATTGTTAGGCTGGGGGGCTCCCCATAACGTGGAGCTCCCCATCCTGAGAATACCAACCTTCAGCCGTATGGCTCTATCTGGCTGGTTTTAAAATTGGGGGGGACCGCACGCCGTTTTTTTTAATTATTTAATTATTTATTTCACTACACAGTATAGACACGCCCACCGGCTGCTGTGATTGGGTGCAGTGTGACACCTGTCACTCAGCGTGGGGGCGTGTCTCACTGTAACCAATCATAGGCGCCGGTGGGCGGGGATAGCAGGGAATACGAGATTGTTTAATGGGCGGCCGGCTTTTTCAAAATAGTAAAAGCCGCCGGAGCAGTGTGAACGCCGTGCAGCGCCGGGGATCGGTGAGTATATGAGAGAGGGGGATAGACTGACATGGACAGAGAGTGAGGGACAGAGATAGTGACCGACTGACAGAGATTAGTGAATGACAGACATTGTGAGGCGCTTCAGAACGCAGCTTTTCAGCTGCGCTCTGAAGCGGACCTTTTTTAAGCTGCGGTGCAGAGCGCACACCTGCGCACATAGCATCAGACACCAAAATCGTATGAGGGATGTCACACGTTACAATTGACTAGGTTCGTGCAACAAAACGCTCAATTCTAGACAAAGATACGATGTGTTTGCGATCAACGGTTTTGCGTTCAATCCTGATCGCATGGAGATGTCACACGCAGATACCTCACAAACGATGCCGGATGTGCGTCACTTACAACTTGACCCCAACGACGGATTGTGAGATATATTGAAGCGTGTGTTGGGGGCTTTAGGCTATGTGCCCATGCTGCAGAAAATGCGCCGAATTTGCCGCGATTTTTTCACGGAATTTCCGCAGATTTTTCAAAAATCCGCAGTACAGCGAGTACCCAGCCATTTTTATGGCATTTGGGGAGTGCTGTGCCCATGCTGCATTTTTTTCCGCAGCGGAAATAATGCGGATTTCCCTGCGGAAAAATCTGCAGCATGTGAATTATTCCTGCGGAAAAATTTTTCCGCAGAATCCCATACTTACCTGCCTTGATTGAAGACACCGGAGTCACTTCCTCCGGTACAGAGGAGCGCAGTGGAGCCAGGAGTAGGCGGTGGGCGGGCCTGCATGGGCTCTGGTCATGTGACAGCCAGCGCTAGTTTAGGCCCGCCCACCTTCTTTTGCAAAGTGCCGACAGACACGGCCGGAGAGTGAAGTGCTGCGTGATGGAGGTAAGTATGAACCCCCCCGATCACTGCAGCACTTGTTCTGCATTGAGAATGCAGTGCCGAAGCCATGGTACTATATACTCAATGCAGAATACCGCAGCATATCCGTAGGACATTCCACAATACATCCATGCATTGAAACAGACAAAGTTGTGGTGCGGTTTTCTGGGAGCTCCTGCGGAATGTCCTGCGGATATATCCGCAGGACAGTTTCAACGTGGGCACATAGCCTTATAGTTTCAACATTGGGGAGTAGATGAGAAGTCCTGTATATTAGGAGAGGTTATCTACTGTATCTTATATCAAAAAAACTGACCCGCAAATCCAACAGGTGTGAATAGGTGATGGCTGAAAACACAATATAACTACAAAACACATACAGCTGCACTCTAGAATGCTAACAATGAATAAGGGAACTCTGGTATTGCATTACTGCTATAGGAAAATTTGAAAAAAGAGATAATTAGCTTATGTATTGGCCAATGCATGCGAGCCCGGTAACCAATGGTAAGGTGAAAAAGCACTGGGATTTCATGGTGCTATATAAGTATGTAAAATAAATAAAAATCTGCAAAAAGCAGTTTAAAAAATACCCTTTTATCTAGAGGACCTTAAAAGAGGATATACATGACTCCTTTTGCTTGTTTTACCGTTGTTTTACGATTGAACTGAAGATTGGGCATCGCTATTCTGAGCTGCTTTCCTATCAGTGGACATTGTTAGAAAGTGGGGTCCCCTTCAATCACATTAGATTGTCATACTCTTGACATCATTGGGTTCTGTGGCCAATTACCCCATGTCTATATCGAAAGTCAGCCATACATTTCATAATACTGCATCTATTGAACGGGGGATTATCACCAATATTTTGCCTAGGACCATCCATCATTCTATAACCAGTTCCACATATTTGTAGACCACGGTCTGGGTCAGCAATGAGTCTGCTGACCCAACTCAACAACCTCCTAAATATCTAGAAGGCTAGGGTCACACAACCGTATTTTCTCCATCTGAGAAAAATGGTCTGATTATGCAAATCAGAATTTGATCAGACTCTAATACCAGGTTGATCTGAGTTTGGTCATAGTGGACCCGTTTTTCTCAGATGTGGAGAACAGCAAAACACAAAAGCATCCTCTCCATTCTGTTAGTCTGTGAAAAATCGGAGTGCCCTCGGATGTTGTCTCAGTGTGGTCTGAGAGGTCAGTGTGATGGGCACATACCATAAGAGGGACAATATGTGCAACAAATTTTGTGCAGGGAACACAATGAGGAGCAATTATTTAATTCAGTGGCACAGTGTAGGGCAGATATCTTTATTCAGGAGCACTATAATGACACTGCTATTTTTAAGGGTATAGTGCCAGGGTGTGCTGCACAGTGCTAAAGAAGATGGAAGTCTGCAGAGATGAGCTATGGATGTGAAAATTCATCATGGCAACTGGACAAGATGAAGAAAAGAAATAGAACAACTTCAGTCAGAGACTACATCAACTATAAGGTATCTGGATGTTAAAATTTATTTACAATACTGACTGATTCTCATCACTACTGTAGTTCCTATATGGTCCACAGTTCGATGATGACTGATAGCAACAATGTCCAGTATTTCCCTACCATTGTTAATGACATATTGGAAATTGTAGGTTCATGTAGAACAAATGTTTATGGGTCTGATCTGACATTACATAGAGGTTAAACCTGGCTCAACCTATCATAATTGTAGGTGCTCTGGAGAAAAAACAGTCAATATAATACATATACTCCGGCACACTGTAGAGAAATGCGAAGAAGAGTCCAATATGATGCTCAAAAAAATGTCTTTATTATAAACGTAAGATTGTCCAACGTTTCAACCCAATTAGGGTTTTCTTCAGGGACTATGAAAGCTAGAACTAGATTTCTTAAACGAGCACCAAAACACGGTGGGTGAACCGACTAATGGTATCCGTAAAGGTACTAAATAGGACCAGTGGTAAGATCAAGGCATCAGATCAAGTGGGCACTGTAGTGAAGGAAAAACCTTCGCCGCTCTTACAGATGTGATAGGTGTATCAATCCCTCAGGGGTCATAAAGCAAAGTAGTTCTCATGGGTGAAGTCAGTGTAAAAAAAGGGGAGGGTTCAGGACCACATCCAGATCTGCCTGACTTATGTGAGTGGATGGTCAGTGCTACAGATTAGGGAATGGGCTTCAAGATGATTCTTCAAGAATTTGAAAAAACAGGGTGATACACAACCAACCTCACTATAACAAGTAGACCCGGACAGGTTATGCTGTATCTGGTCTGGCGCCTTACACGTGGCTGAGATATATGACTGCACCTTCCATTAAGAGCCTTTGGCCCGCTCCCACTTACACCTTATACGCAGACGACATTAGGTCAGTTCATTATGCATACACATACCCTTGGATCTTGGACGGATACAGCACTGACTTCACCCATGAGAACTACTTTGCTTTATGACCCCTGAGGGATTGATACACCTATCACATCTGTAAGAGCGGCGAAGGTTTTTCCTTCACTACAGTGCCCACTTGATCTGATGCCTTGATCTTACCACTGGTCCTATTTAGTACCTTTACGGATACCATTAGTCGGTTCACCCACCGTGTTTTGGTGCTCGTTTAAGAAATCTAGTTCTAGCTTTCATAGTCCCTGAAGAAAACCCTAATTGGGTTGAAACGTTGGACAATCTTACGTTTATAATAAAGACATTTTTTTGAGCATCATATTGGACTCTTCTTCGCATTTCTCTACAGTGTGCCGGAGTATATGTATTATAATGATCTGACATTACAACTGATGTAGCATGTACTGATGGTCGTATTGGTAATATATTCCTGTACTGATTTTGGTTCTTGTAATGAATTTCTGCACTGATAGGGGTTCTGATAATACATTTCTGTACCTCTCATGGTTCTGATGATGAATTTCTGTACTGCTGGTCGTTGGGATAATAAATTTCTGTACTTCTCGTGGTTGTGATGATGAATTTATGTACTGCTGGTGGTTTTGATGATGAATTTCTGTACTACTGGTGGTGGGAATGAAGAATTTAGGTACTGCTGGTGGTTCTGATGATGATTTTTTTGTACTGCTAATGGCTCTCATGATGAATTTCTTTACTGCTGGAGGTCTAGTGATGTATTTCTATACTGCTGATGGCTCTGGGGATGTGTTTCTGTACTGATGATGGATCTGGTGATGTATTTCTGTACTGCTGATGGTTCTGGTGATGTATTATTGGGCTGTTATTGGTTCTGATCCTGTAAACATGTAAGAATTCATAACTTGCAATATTGCGTAATACATGGCTATGTTAATAAAGTGTTGTGCTGTCTGACAAATTAAGGGTTGCTATGCTTTTAATTACGTAGGAGCATTAAAGGGGTTGTCAAAGTTTGTGATGAGTGTGCAGTCACTCTACGTGTCACTCTATGTGCCTGCAGACTTCTGAATTTTCAAAGTGTACTGTACGTTGTCAGGATTCTCTAGTGCCGTCGATGAGAGTGGAAGGTCACGACATGTAGACATGAACAGTGTAGACATTCATGGCCTCGCTTAACGAAAATGAATTGAGCGATGCCGGACACGTCTAGTCCATATGTGAATGGTAGTATGCAACATGAAGGTCCACTCTTGCCACTGGCAAGGGAGAATCCTAGAAGTGTGCAGTGCACCCTGTGAGAATTCAGAAGCGAGCAGTCACCTAGAGTGACTGCAGACTTTCATCTCAAACCTAGACAAGCCCTTTAATTATAAAATGAAGCATTATAGCATGAACAATCTTTACGGCCAAGTCACAACTGGCTTTTCTTTTTGCTTCTCTCAGTTTTTCACTGAACATTGAGAGAAGAAGGAAAAGCATCTGGTCTGCACATGACTGTAAGCGTGCATATCGTATATAATGATTGATCAGATAAGGAGTACCTAATCCGCTTGTGGGGGGAGAGGAGGGACACCAAACTAAATTTTTGCCCTGCGTGCCGAAAAACCTAGATACACCTTTGTTAGGAGATGTCATGGTGGTCATTTAGTGGCTTGAAAGAAGCAGTGTAGAGGAACCACCTCAGGTTCTTAACTATGGACCATGATGGAGTAATATTCATTAAACTAATATAGCTTAAGAACCTTGTCAAAATGAGTTCCCTTACTATTGGCCTGTAAAGTTTCTCTTATTTCCCTTATTTCAGTAGTAGTAAATATTTTGTTAGTCAATCGGCACAAAACAAATCTGTAGTCCATGTGGAGTGGTTGGAGATGATTGTGAACGGTATTTGCTCACATTTCTTATGCTAGTTCTTCTGATTACACTAAATCCTTAAAATAATTGAAGCTGAAAAGAATGTTAAACTTATTGCCTTCCTAAGTGAGATCCATCAGAATTCACTGTTAGCGTAATTATTTATGCCCAAACTAATTATAGGAGTTTAAGCCGATTTTATGATGTTTTCAAATTCATTTTTTAATAGACTTTTTCTTTACATAATGAAGTCTTCAATGTTATCTTATGATGGAAAAATGCTTAGATTAGTTAGTTTGTTTTTACATTCAATAGGGAAATGCATTAGTTCTTAGAATAAGTGGGATATCCATAATAAAAATGTCCTCCTATAATCATGTGACGTCCCATCATGTGATGTGTTAAGCAGGGTTTACACGCAGCGACATCGCTAACGAGATGTCGTTGGGGTCACGGAATTCGTGACGCACATCCGGCCTCGTTAGCGGCGTCATTGCATGTGAAACGTATGATTGACCACTAATGATCAGAAATACTCACCTTATCGTTGATCGTTGTCAGGTCGTTCTAATCCCGATTATCGTTGCACGCAGGTTGTTCGTCGTTCCTGAGGCAGCACATATCGCTACGTGTGACACCCCAGGAATGACGAACAACAGCTTACCTGCGTCCTCCGGCAACGGGGTGGGCATGTCTTTCCTTTGGCTGCTCTCCGCTCCTCCGCTTCTATTGGCCGCCTGCTGTGTGACGTCGCTGTGATGTCGTACTAACCGCACCCTTAGAAAGGAGGTGGTTCGCCAGCCCCAGCGACGTTGCAGGGAAGGTATGTATGTGTGACGGGGCCTAACAATATTGTGCGCCACGGGCAGCGATTTGTCCGTGACGCAGAAACGATGGGGCAGGTACGATCGCTAGCAATATCGCTAGCGAGATTGCAGCATGTAAAGTGGCCTTTATTTGACTATAAATTCTTTATTGCTACCACAGTTGTCCTAATAAAATGTCTGAATTGTTTTGGCCTGATAAAAAGATTGTCTGGTCTATCACATCCATTTTCAATTAATTCTGTATTGCTTCATTCTCTTGTACACTAATCTTATCTTCTACCTAGAAAATGAGGTTATTTACACTTTGGGCTTCTTAGGACTTCAAAGACGGTAGTGTGGTTGGTCTTAATTGCCGTTATCATTTAAAGCAGTTAAAGAGCACCGATAAAAGCTTGCTCCAAATTATGCTGCAATGGGCAAGTGATGGTAGTATTTTTTATGCATGTAGGTCAGTTGATGAGCCAACTCCATGAATACACATCTGTACATCTGTTATGCTCACAGGGCGAGCACTGTATTAGTGGGTCCACTGGAATGGTACAGTGAATGGTACCACTGGTACCATTCACTTGCCCTGGAAAAAAAACTAGACCGGCCACCAAGTCTTCTCTACTGCCACTGGAGGTGGTAGCAGGTACATGCACTGGTACGCAGCCAGCAGAGGACAGCACCAGGTGATCAGTCGTTCTCCGGCAGCTGGCAGCACTGACAGTACAGTCTTTACATAGAAGTTGCAGCCGCAGAAGACAAAGTATTGGATCCGTCCAGGATGGACGGATGGAAGATACAGCAGCAGTGACCAGCGTGGATACTTGCAGTGGCGAGTATCGTGTTAGTGGGCTGGTGTGGATGGTAGCAGCAGCAGATCAGAAAACTAGCACAGCGCTGAAATATAAACCAATGTCAGCAGCACACAGCACAATATCAGCAGCAGCAGTAAGGGACCTGACAACTAGCAATGTGACTAACTTGTTGCCTAGACACTTTCCATTAGGGAGAAGTGCCTTAAATATCTGCAGCCTATCATCTAAGCTGAGAGGCACTTCCGGGTTAGGGTGCACTGACTGGTCCTTTAATAAAAGAGACATGGCCTCGCACCCACCCTTTGGGCAGAACTAGGAAGCCTGTAACATGCATACAAGCTCTGTACAGGGAACAGGGCAGTCATCGCAGGGGATCCAGACAGATGAGAGGACCAATATCCCCACCGGGGAATGAGGGCTGGACAGTGCAGGGATAGCAGCATGGACGTTACAACATCCACCATATATGTATGGTGTGAATATCAGGAAGTGGTAAAAGCAGACCTGTTACCAGATTTCACAATACAAATTGCATAATTAATAAATACATCTATTAGACATGATGAATCTGGTGTACTTACTTTGAAGATCCTTGTCATGATAACTGTATGAGTAAAGCCTGCTTTACACCTTATGATATCACATATGATATCGTATGCGATCGTACCCGCCACCATCGTATGTGCGGCACGTTCAATTTGTTGACCGTGTCGCACAAACGATTATTTGCCGTCACACGTACTTACCTTCCATACGACCTCGATGTGGGCGGCGAACATCCACTTCCTGGAGTGGCAGGGATGTTCGGCGTCAAAGCGACATCACGCGGCAGCCGGCCAATAGAATCGGAGGGGCAGAGATAAGCGGGACGTAAACATCCCGCCCACCTTCTTCCTTCCGCATTGCCGGCGGGAGCCACGGGATGCTGGTAAGATATGTTCATCGTTCCCGGGGTGTCACACACTGCGATGTGTGCTGCCTCGGGAACATTGAGCAACCTGACGTTCAATTTTAAGGAAATGAACGACGTGTATGCGATGAACGGTTTTACGTTCAATCGCAATCGCATGTAGCTGTCACACGCTACAGCAACACTAACGATGCCGGATGTGCGTCACATACGACGTGACCCCGCCGACACATCGTTAGATTTGTTGTAGCGTGTAAAGCCCGCTTATGACTAAATGGTTTATCAATCCCAGAATATTCATCCTCCACTCACTCTGCTTTACAGACAGCTGCAGCTTATACCAAGCAGTGTGAGATCTTACCAGCAGTAGGGAGGAGGGACACTGATGATCATTCATTCAGGCTATGTGGAGGAAAATTGAGTTAAAACTTTGAGAAAGCATTTTATAGTCTTCTGATTTCATTTTTTCAAAGATTGTACATAAGCCTATAGTCATGGAATATTCCCTATGTAAAAAATACCAATACCAGTTACCTTGAAACTACTACAATCTTGTGAAGAACCTGAGAGTCCACACAAAAATTATGGCAGGTTCCATCAAATGCCATATTGTAGAGTTATTCTCCATCAGAAAGTACATTGCTTTATTAAGGCACAACAAGGAAGACAAAGTGGAGAACCACCATGATGATGGTTTATGTGTTTCATGGCTGAATGCCCCTTAATAATAACGAAATTATGACCAGGTATCTGGTTATGGTTAAGAGGTATTCACCTTGAAATGTGTAAACCAACATCATGATGGTTCTCCACTTTGTCTGTTTCCATTTTTTTGTAAATGTATAAACTGATGGAATAAAGTCTACCCATTTAGAAGTGCTGGATCCTCTTTTTTGGACTTATCTAAGCTGTTGGAAATTTTTGATCAGGAGAACTAGGTGGATAGATGAGTTGGACAACTCTTTGGATTTCTCTATGGAAACATACAGTGATCAAGTGTTTTTGATACTGACCCAGGTGGAACTTAAAATCTACTGTATAAGTTCCATGCATGCAAGTGCATGTGCACTGATAGTATCGTCGTCACCAAATGGATATGTCATACTGATAGTATCATAGTCACCTTTTTTGAAATTTAGTCCAAGGACTCTGTCTGTTAAAGGCTGTTCGCTACAAACGTTTACTGTGGAGAGACTTATCGCTAGCCACTCCATTTAGCAGGTTCCAGAGGAACCTACGTTTTAAACTTTTAAACCTTATGCAGAGATATTTACTTAATGGGTCCTCCAAGTTTTGTACAAAGAGTAACCGCTGCGTGGATCAGCTTACCTAAGCTAAACATTGACAAATTAAGCCAATTAAGTATAAGAATGAACAGAACCAGGAAAAGCATCCATAGATTAAAAAGGCAAAATAACAGCTGGGGTCAGATGCCAGGTTTTCAGAGGAAGCAAAATATAGCTAGCCTGGGTCAGAGTCAGGTGGGATTACAATTAAAACAAAGTCAGGGTCACAAGCTCAGTTTATATCAAAAAGAAAACTATTGGACTAATGGTCCAGTCACATATAACGACATCGTTAACGAGATCGTTACTACGTCACAGTTTCCGGATCGTTGTTAAATCGTTGGTGAGATCGTTGGTGAGATGTCACACAGTCATTTTCCCAACAACTTTAGTAACGATGCAGCGACCTGTATAACGATCTCATTGGTCATTGAGACCCTGTCACAGAGCAGCTATGTAACGATTACGACCTCGAATAGGGGCGTAGTGTTTGACGCTGTGAGCCACGTAGGCATGCATATGAGTCGCTTTTTCCACACACCTCCGCTCTGATTGGTGGCCAATACTGCATTCTGATTAGGCAGCCGGCCTAGAAGGCAACTTTGTATCGCTTCATCCTTTGTCCCTTTGCAAGCAAGCAAACAAAGTACGAATGAATCCGGGTGTAGTCGCAGGTTCTATCCTCAAAGCAAGGCTCAAAAAGAAACAAAGCATGAAGCGATATCCAATCTGAATGCAGTACTGTTCTCAGCTCC
This sequence comes from Anomaloglossus baeobatrachus, assembly GCF_048569485.1. Classification (NCBI taxonomy): domain Eukaryota; kingdom Metazoa; phylum Chordata; class Amphibia; order Anura; family Aromobatidae; genus Anomaloglossus; species Anomaloglossus baeobatrachus. The sequence continues at coordinate 136,076,282 of NC_134363.1, read as the reverse complement.
AACCAATCGGTGCAGTGGGGGCACGGAAAAGGTGATGCAACTACATGTCTACGTGTCACAATTTTATGTTCTCATCTAGGTCGTTAACGAGATCTTTGGTAAGTGTCAAAAATACAGATCCTTCCTGCCCAGCAGGAATCCAACGAGCCAAAAATGGCCCAGGACATTCAGCAACGACCAACGATCTAACACCAGGGGGCGGATCGTTGGTACGTGGCAAACATAACGAGATCGCTGGTGAAGTCGTTGTTTCGTTCTAGAAACTGTGACGTAGCAACGATGTCGTTAGCGATCTCGTTATGTGTGAGGTGGCCTTAACACTATATCTCAAGGAAAAAACAAACAAAACTTGCATTTCCCATCATTATGCTGGGAGTTTAAGTAGGGTGTGGCTCAGCCCCATTGGCCACAGAAGGGAGTTGATTATTTTAGTTGAGCTGCTGGACAGAACATATACTTATTCTGCCCAGGATAAGATTAGCTGTGATGTCTCCTCCATCAATAGCACTGACGGTAGGCTGAAATACAACAGCACATGACAACAGAGGCAGATATCTTTGGAGCAGGTCCAGGTAGATATGCAACAATGAAGAAATATTTTGAAACTTCTTGCATCTTACTACTCAAAAAAAGTCAAATGTGCTGTATTTTTTTTCCAGAGTTATAATGATGAGTTTTCATATTTGATGTCCTACATTTATTATTCTGTGCCCATTGCACAAAGGTTTTGTACTCACAAAGAGCAAAAAACTTCAATTGCACCACGTGAAAAGGGAATTGCTAAAGTTTACATAATGAAGGCAGAAAGACCTTTCACTTTATTGAGGCTATGCGGGAGAGGACTTTTAACGAACTTTGTGAATAGCAGTATCTCCGGGTTCAGTGTATTCACAGAAGTGTCCTAAACTTTTCCTATGCACCACTGGGAATTTGACAGTGTGTCAGACATTGCTGGGGAAGCGATAAAACCTAAGCTCTATGTAGCGGCAGCCTAATTATCTGAACTGTGCGACAGCTGAGGCTGCAGGTTGGATATTCGAGATGTCAGATACCTGTGTTCTATTTTTCCTTGTGAGCTCCGGTTCATTCGAGGCTATGAGTTGCTCGTCCACAATTTTCTGTTTTCTTGATTCTATGAAATAGTCTTGAGTAAAACTTAATTTCATAGGTCAATGTCTCTTTAGGATAACATTGACTACAAGACCAAAAGTTATATGGACATGGGATCGGGAAATATCACAATCATGAATCTTGACATGGAGACATGGCGGTCTGCTTGCATTCCCTTCTACAACCCTCCCGTTGTCCATGACCGTGCCAGCACAAATTGGTGCCATTCATATGAGTTATCCATTGTTAAAATCGGACCAATTTGTGATAAAAATAAAAGCATGTCGGGGTTGTTTTCATGCATCCAGTACCTATTAAGGCTCTAAATAAGTTAAGGACCCACTCAGAGGTTCGCTGTGACGTGGTAATGGGCTTCATACAGTCTGATCAGAATATTAAACTAAGAACCTCATGTTCAGGTGTATACATTTTTGCCTGGAGGCATTAGATCAAAGTATGATTTTTGGATGAGTGGTTCATGCCTTTTTCTCCAGCTATGTTGCCTCCAGTAGCTAATATTTGCTGCCATTTAGGATTGTATGGGTCTGATTTGACCCAACATCTTGTTTTTCGTAAGAATGATGTTGGGTCAAATCAGAGTCAGAGTATGAACATATCTTTTCTTAAGCATGTTACTTTTTATAAATTCATGGAATAAAAGTTTTTGATTTTTACAAGTCCCTGGTCGAGTTGCTGGAATACTAACCAAGAGTTGTGTCTCCATGATTATCCCGAATCAAGTTCCCTGCACCACCCTGGATTGATTGGATTCCTCCAGACATTACCTGGCTCACCGAACCACATGTAACGTCTGGAGGAATCCAATCAATCCAGAGTGGTGCAGGGAACTTGATTCGGGATAATCATGGAGACGCAACTCTTGGTTAGTATTCCAGCAACTCGATCAGAGACTTGTAAAAATCAAAAACTTTTATTCCATGAATTCAAAATAAAGTAACATGTTTAAGAAAAGATATGTTCACCAATATGGAGGTACGCTTACGTGTTTCGGACTAGAGAGTCCTTACTCATAGCTATGAGTAAGGACTCTCTATTCTGAAATGCGTAAGCGTACCTCCATATTGGTGAACCATATGTTTTTTTAAACATGTTACTCTATTTTTAATTCGTGGAATAAAAGTTTTTGATTTTTACAAGTCCCTGGTCGAGTTGCTGGAATACTAACCAAGAGTTGTGCCAACATCACTCTTACTATGCTTTAAGTGATCACTTGATGTTATCTCCTTTACATTCATAGTCCTCAATGAGCATTGCATATATACAGGTCAAAAAGGCAGAAGCAGTACATATATAATCAGAATGAAGCCTTTAATAATTGACTTGATACAAAATGTATCAGTAGTTTAAGAGGTTAAAGATTTTAATATAGGATATACGTCAATTTTCAGAAATAGTTCCTGCAGTGTCGAGGACTCGTGTGACCCAGTTGCCCAGTAGTTCGTCTCTGCCTGCCTGTATTATGCGAGATTTCTTCCAGTTCCCTTTTCTTTGAAGGCTTTCACTCCTACAATAATGTCATGCTGTTGGAGATGTTCAAATAAATTACAAGCTGCTATAGATCCCCTTTGCAACAATTTTTCATTATATCTTATGTTCCTGGATTCCCCAGGTATTTTCTCCTTACCGGAGACCAAAGTATATTTTTATAATGATCCGAGAATCTCTAGCCCTGGCATTGACTGCTCAATGGATGATACAAAGTGCACCGTATATTGAAGCTATTAATGATGTACAGCTCAATAAATCTGGGAAAAAAAAACCTGAACTGTTCCGTAGATGATAGACAGATGTAATAAATTTACCCTTTAGGGATTCAAATGTAGCAGTTTATTACCGTTTCAAGGGAGTTTAGAAAAGACAACTGTAATAAATAAAAACTGCAATCACTTAAACAAAGTTCTAGAATTCTGAAGACATCTAGCAGTATGAAAACATAAGACTCGGTGAAATATTCTGTCTGGCTACTTTGTTCTAAACTTTTTCTATGACACTTTACACTGCATTAGAATAAATGTAAAAAAAATTGGATCCTCACTTTAACCCTCCCATCCGTTAGGCAGCACAGAGAGATACTGCCAACATCATGGCCATCCATTTAGTTATGTAGCTGTAACGCTCACGGCTGGTGTAGAGGCAGTGAGCGGGATTAGTGGACCCACTGGACCACAGGGGGACCTGGGCTTATCCCCTAGAGGGAGGGGCTTAACTAAGCATCAACCTCATGGCGTATGCCAGGTGCCTCATACAGTGCAGTCACCGGGACTGTGACAGCTAAGCCCCAGGGCAGGTGATAGACTCACAGGTACAGGCGGGGTGACTGAGGCAGGATGGCCAGGTGGATACTGACAGGAATGGTGGGCACAGCAGGGATAGACAGGTATGGGAAGGCAGGTACTGGAGACAGACATAGGAACAACAGGGCAGGAGCACAGGACCTGACGACTACCTAGGTAGCATACTAGAGACTGACTGACTAAGTAGAGGTGTTCCGCAGGCACCTTCCCTAATAGGAGGATGTCTTTAATACACAGCCATAGGCTGAGAGACATTTCCTGGAAATGGCATGCTGGCCCTTTAAGAGGAGGGCCGTTCTGTGCAAGTGCATCTTAAGTACACTCCCATGAACCTTGGAGGCAGCAGCACACGTGGATGGCCAGGGGAGTGCGGGAGAGGACGCGACCCGGCCAGGTCGGTGAGTAAATCGGCGTTTCTGCAGAGATGCCGGCGCTACAGTAGCTAGCATGTAAAACTTAATTTTTCCTGTAGTGCCCACTTTAAGAGAAAAAATGGGTATGTTATCAGCTTAAGTGGTAACTTTGGCCACAACACAGGTTGCATAGTCAAAGATTTTTTTTGTGACCACTTCTCTCCTGGTGCCAGTGCGCGCGTGCGTTTGCCTCGGGTGCGCTGTGCCGCTATGTGCGTGTCCTTTGGGCTCCTTTCATGGTGATCTGATCACCATGGTTGGGGCTGGACGCGCTTGTGGCGGCGCGGTGCTCCCGCGGCATCCGCCCGCGCGCCATGATTGGCTAACCGGGACAGAATGATGATCACAATATATTCTATATGTGTATGCAATGATGTGTTAGGGTTTAGCGCCATTGTTGGTACTGCTTATACTGACTTCGATAAATTTATTATAGTTGGATATGTTTACATAATGATACTCATTGCTGTATACTTTATGGGTGCTTTTGATCGCACCTATGATTCTGCCAATTGAATGCTACCCCCTTTCGTGTACCAGCATCAGACGTGGCTGTGGAGAGGGGTGGATCTTTGCTGGGCTTTGTATTGGTTGCCATGGTGCCTGGTCCGAGGATTCCTATAGGTTGATTCAATGTTATACATACGCTTCCCCATGTGGCGCGGTGGATACACCTCCTAATCGATGACGCGGTGCCTGTGTTTGGACGCTTCCGGTTTCGCGTCATCGAGTGGGGCGTGGTCTAACCGGTCACAGGGCCGTTCTTTAATATTGATAGGATGGCCCCGTATACATCTTTGATGTGACGTAGTTGACATACGCCCCCTAGCTGATGCTGTTACATTGCCCACTGCGGCGCCACGTCAGGTGGGGGCGATGCTTGGTTTGAAGACTCCTATAGGTTGGTTTAATGTCATACACACGCTCTCCCACGTGGCGCGGTAGACACACCTCCTAATCGATGACGCGGTGCCTATATTTGGACACTTCCGGTTTCGCGTCATCTAGTGGGGCGGGGTCTAACCTGTCACAGGGCCGTTCCTTAATATTGATAGGATGGCCCGGATACACCTTTGATGTGACGTGGCTGACATACGCCCCCTAGCCGATGCTGCTACATTGCCCATTGTGGCGCCGCGTCAGGTGGGGGAGTGACGGTGTGACTTGTATTTGCGGGGCCGTCTGCCAATGCTGATTGAGCGGTGTGTATACGCCCCTTGTATTACGTGATGGGCGCGCCCCTTGGTTAGTGACGCGATGCCCATATTTGGAAGCTTCCGGTTTCGCGTCATTCATGGGGCGGAGCCTGATTCGGCTCCTTGAACCATTCACTAATGGCAGACGCTGTTATAACATGTCCTGGTGGGATAATATATTATTGGACGTTTTGATTGGCCGGGACTGATATGGTTTAGGATTGGATGAGTCTTATTTATAAGGACGCTCTTTTTATTCTGAGACCTACCCCCGGAAGAAGGATTACGAAACCTATAGGTCGGGGTGCCTTACTCTCATACCACACCTCAGGTACGATATTGATCTGTATTTTGATACCATGTGCCACTAGCTATAACTGCACTTTGGGTCTTTACTGGTATTATATAGGGTGTTGGCACATGATATCTCTAGCAGTCAGTAGCCTTTACACCCCTTTTGATTGATCACATGGCTGCCTTTGTGCTGTTTTGCATGTATGACTCCGTTTCTTTGAGCGGTAATTACACTGCTGCAACTAATAGCCTTGGTGATTTGGATTAGGACTCCCATAGGCTGACTATATGTTCCACACATTTATATTTGCATAACGTGGTGGATATTTCATAGTGGGTCAGCATAATGGGGGTTGATGCCCTGTGACATCAGTCACACATACATTTGCTGTGTGAACAAGATTACTATTTCAGCACAGGGCTTATGCAGCAGCATGTTTGCATCCATGTTGATCATTCGCTTTTTGACCAGCTAGTTTTTGCTTTTTTGGCTTTCTGACTGCCCTTAAACATGTAAAGCGTGCCAGGTTGGTATGAGGGTATCATTGGTGGCTATCATCACCTGTCTCTACAAATTTTAACCACAACAATCTTTTGTCTTTTGTAATTTGTATTTAATAAAATTTGTATCTATTTCAACTATAAAGTCTCTGTACAGATTTTTTCCTTCATTATTTCATAGTCAAAGATCACCAGATGCCGCTGATATTGCAGACAAATTGGGTTGCATTGAGACTCCCAAGGGTGTCTTGACTGCAAAATACAAGTCATGAAAAGTCAGACCCAGTTGTGGTTGTGGTACCCTAGGGGTCATAATGAGTCCTCATTGACATTTACACTGAGATGTAGCAGCAGCGGTGGGCAAACATGTATAGCTGGTGGGACCTGTGCCGAGCCCAAAATTTTTCCAAGCTGTTCAAGCTTAAAGTCGATTAATGGTGGTTTTAGTTAGAAGATAAATGGAAATCTCCAACAGTAGGAGTACATTAAAAACAGTTGTTGTCCAAATTAGACAAAAGTTAGAGGCAAACCTTAAAAAGGTGCATTAGATAGTTAAGGTATGTCCCCTGGGTTTGATAAAAAAAAGATTTGCATGAACCTGGTCCAACAGTTAAGATGGTAGACCAGGGCCATCAGACCAAAACCTACCGAATCTCCTGATGTCTTCAGGCATGTCTGATTAGTTGGTTCGGTGCCATATCATCATAACAGGTATATGAAAAGGTTTTCCAGAGCTTTGTCTGGAGGCCAAGACTGCCATCATGGGCATTGAACCAGCATATAAACCCCTTCACACAGTGTTATATACGTCCACAGCCCCTCATGCAGTATGATGTTGCCACCACAGCCCCACACACAGTATTATGTCCCCACAAAGCTTTCCATACAGTATGAAGTCCCCAAAAGGCCCCCCACATAGTATGATGTCTCCATGAAGCTCTGTGTGCGATACATCAACCCACATTTCCTTATACAATAGGGTGTCTCTACACAGCCCCTCGTGCTGTATATTCTCCCTACATAGCATGATATCCCCATAATTTCCCACAAGTACTAACAATTAAAAAAATAAAATGATTCACCTAACCCAATTTCCACAATGCGCTGCTCTGGACTGTGTTGTGTACTGAGGCACCGCACAGCAGTCGCAATATCGTAACAGTATTATGCCTGCTGCTCTCTCAGATGAACAGAATCAATGGTGGAAGAGGGAGCTGATGGCTCCCTGTTCCATCATTATTTTCAAGGGTATCTGCATCCTGAGGGATGAACTCCTCAGGGATACTTTGCATGTTGCGACATCGCTAGCATCGGCTAGCGATGCTAAGCGCGATAGCACCTGCCCCCGTCACACATGCGATATCTTGTGATAGCTGCCGTAGTGAACATTATCGCTCGGCAGCTTCACACGCACTTACCTGCCCTGCGACGTCGCTCTGGCCGGCGACCCGCCACCGTCCTAAGGGGCCGGGTCGTGCGGCGTCACAGCGACGTCACACGGCAGGCGGCCAATAGAAGCAGAGGGGCGGAGATGAGAGGGACGTAAACATCCCGCCCACCTCCTTCCTTCTGCATAGCCGGTGGAGGCAGGTAAGGAGATGTTCCTCGCTCCTACGGCTTCACACACAGCGATGTGTGCTGCCGCAGGAACGAGGAACAACATCGTATCTCCTATTGGTGCGACATTATGAAAATGACCGACGCTACACAGATCACCGATTTACGACGCTTTTGCGATCGTTTATCGGCGCATCTAGGCTTTACACGTTGCAACGTTGTTACCGGCGCTAGATGTGCGTCATTTCCAATTTGACCCCGACGATATCGCAGTAGCGATGTTGCAACGGGCAAAGTACCCCTTTGAGGAACTTATATATGGAGATAAATGTTGATTTTAGTAATAATATGGAATTCCTTTTAACAGTAATTATATTTAGTGAATCTAAACTAATATTTCAAGATGTGGTGACCATTGAGTGACCTCAGTGTTTACCCATAGTGGGAAAAGTTACGTCACTTTTTATTTCATATTTAAGACCTGACGCATACATTGACATTAAATGAAGAATGCAAGAAGGATTTTACTTTCCATTTTCCTATCATTTTTCTTTTTAGAACTAGCTAGCAGAATGCATTATCAGCCATCTGGAGAATCCATCATTTACTTTCAGTTTTGGCTTCAATATTCTATTTTAAATGCATTCAGCTCCTTATGTACTTATCACGCGTAAAACAGAAATCATCTAATGTGTGGATCAGCAGCAGCTCTTAAAGGGAATTTGTCAGCAGGTTTCTGCTGCCTCATCTCAGAGCAGCATGATGTAGGAAAATAGGCCCTGAGTTCAATGATGTATCACTTAGATTAGTGGCTATAGCCGTTCTGACACAGTGAAAGATTTGAGATTGTGCATGTAGCAGAGCCATGAGAGCTGACCCTGTCCACACCAGGCTTTCAGTGCACATTTCCATAGAGAGAAGCTGCTAATCACAGATAGAGGTGGAATCAGACTACAACTCACTGGCTGCTGAGACCCACTAAGGATAAGGATAATAGGCTTAAGCTAACATTGCTGGTAAACAAAAAGGCACCACAGGACTTCACATGGAGACTGAATCCATATCCATCCCGCAGGAGTTTCTCCCACCTTTAAGTACAGGCATGTAACTGATATCTTTTACAAGTTTCCTGGTTATACCTTTTTGCTCATGACCAGGACATAAAGATTCTGCCACATCTCCACTTCAGCCTGAAGGGACATTGTCCTTATTCTGGATTTGCAATACACTGTTCTCATATAAGGAAGCATACTTGTCATATGCCTCATGTAAGGACATTTATCCATTCCTCTAGTCCTATACACATTTCTTACTACCATACACGCAACTTCCTGGTAGATTTTGTGGCTTCAGACGTCTTAATCACAAAACTTTGGATGGTTTGATCCCTTTACAACATATTAACATTGGTGAATAGCAAAGGCATCCATTACCCATCCCTGGATTCCACACACATGAGAATACTCATTTATTCTATTAGCGGTCACATAGATTATCTCTGATGAAGGCCCGAGATTGGGGCCGAAACGTTGGAATTGTGTATCTCAATTTTTTTCTGACCTTTGCACCAATAAAAAACAAGCAGACTGAATTTCAAGCATCACCTCGACTTTATTTTTTCTTTCTCTGTGTGCCCGGGTTAACTTTCCAATATTGCTATATTTCCTCGGTGGCACCATCCATAAAAGTGAGACAGACTCTAATTTTTTCTACTAGGTAAATAAAACGAGACTGTGAAATAAGAGGCAGAGCTGACCTGTCTCTTTTAACTTTTGCAGCATGCTGTCTTCAGATTACACTGTAGAAACCTGCTGTCAGAGTCCTTTTAAAGAGACTCTATCATGTTTTCTTTTTGCACCTAATTTAGGGGTGTGTAATGTAGAGACCGAGACCCTTATTCCAGCGATGTGTCACTTACTGGGCTGCTTGCTGTAGTTTTGATAAAAAAATTGATTTATGAACACCAGATTATCATTAGACTAGTAAACCTGCTATTGTATCTATTGTATAGTCCTCCATATTCACATGTCCTGTATAACCATGGTCTCACCACTGATTGGTAACTTTCTGCATATTCACAGGGTACTCAGAAATCTGCCAATTAATGGTGTGGGTGGGGTTATACAGAGCTCAGCATTCAGAGAACTGCTAGATCTGCAGATGATAAAAGAGGGATTTTATCAAAACTGCAACTAGTAGCCCAATAAGTGACACCCCTGGAATCAGAGTCTTTTTTCCAACATCATGGTTCTCTTAAATGGGTAGCAAAAACCTAATGTTAGATTCCTTTTTAAAGATAATGAGTCATTAGAAAATTACCTATCACTTACAGGGTTATTTGCATTTAATTTCTTCTCAGGGATTATGGATCAGCATTGTGGAGCTCAATTGGCTTTTTTGTGGAGTCTCAGAAACTTTTGGGCAATGCATAAATGCAAATTATTATTAAAATCTAGTTTTATTGTGTAATATATTTATTAAATGGTATATTTTGTTTTTAATTAAAAATAAATAAAACGTTAATATCTTGCAGTATTCACTTTGGACACTGAGGCGGGCTTTGCACACTACGACATCGCAGGTGCGATGTCGGTGGGGTCATGTCGAAAGTGACGCACTTCCTGCGTCGCTCTCGACATCGTAGTGTGTAAATCCTAGATGATACGATTAACGAGCACAAAAGCGTCGTAATCGTATCATCGGTGTAGCGTTGGCGAATTCCATAATTACGCTGACGCGACGGTCCGATGTTGTTCCTTGTTCCTGCGGCAGCACACATCGCTGTGTGTGAAGTCGCAGGAGCGAGGAACATCTCCTACCGGCGTCACCGCGGCTCCCGTCGGCTATGCGAAGGAAGGAGGTGGGCGGGATGTTTACATCCCGCTCATCTCCGCCCCTCCACTCCTATTGGCCGCCTGCCGCGTGACGTCGCAGTGACGCCGCACGACCCGCCCCCTTAATAAGGAGGTGGTTCGCCGGCCAGAGCGACGTCGCACGGCAGGTGAGTGCATGTGAAGCTGCCGTAGCGATAATGTTCACTACAGCAGCTATCACAATGATATCGCAGCTGCGACGGGGGCGGGGACTATCGCGCTCGGCATCGCAGCATCGGCTTGCGATGTCGCAGCGTGCAAAGTACCCCTGAGACTCACAACAGACTGAAATCAGAATGAAGAAAATGTGAACTGCTCCAAACTACTGTGTCTGCACTGTATACACACACCGTATAGTGCAGCAGAACACTGTGTGCATCTATAAATATGCAAACAATGAATATAGGAATTTACATCATCAGTAGAACATTCAGAAAAGGGAGAGAAAATCTAGTCAGCATATGAAAGCCAACTTGATATGGTAATTGAGGGGATATCCTGCCATTGTGCATAATGCACACTATTAAGGCTACTTTACACACTGCGATATCGGTCCCGATATCGCTAGTGTGGGTACCCGCCCCCATCTGTTGCGCGACACGGGCAAATCGCTGCCCGTGTCGCACAACAGCCGTCACACATACTTACCTGTCCGGCGACGTCGCTGTGACGGGAGAACCGCCTCCTTTCTAAGGGGGCGGTCTGTGCGGCGTCACAGCGACGTCACTGAAGCGTCACTGAACCGCCGCCCAATAGCAGCGGAGGGGCGGAGATGAGCGGGACGTAAAATCCCGCCCACCTCCTTCCTTCCGCATAGCGGCCGGGAGGCAGGTAAGGGGAGCTTCCTCATTCCTGCGGCATCACACGCAGCGATGTGTGCTGCCGCAGGAACGAGGAACAACTTCGTTACTGCTGCAGTAACGATTTTTAAGAATGGACCCCCATGTCGCCGATTAGCGATTTTGCACGTTTTTGCAACGATGCAAAATCGCTTATCGGTGTCACACGCAACGGCATCGCTAATGCGGTCGGATGTGCGTCACCAATTCCGTGACCCCAACGACTCCGCATTAGCGATGTCGCAGCGTGTAAAGCCCGCTTTAGAATTCACCAATTTAGAGTCACATAGCATGAGTGCAGAATCTTAAGGGTACGTTACACGCTACAATATCACTATCAATATCGCTAGCGAGCGTACCCGCACCCGTCGGTTGTGAGTCACGGGCAAATCGCTGCCCGTGGCGCACAACATTGGTAACACCCGTCACACGTACTTACTTTCCTAGCGACGTCGCTGTGACCGGCAAACTGCCTCCTTTCTAAGCGTCACAGCGGCGTCACTAAGCGGCCGCCCAATAGCATAGGAGGGGCGTAGATGAGCGGGACGTAACATCCCGCCCACCTCCTTCTTCCGCATTGCCGGTGGACTGGTAAGGATTGCTGGTAAGGAGATGTTCGTCATTCCTGCGGTGTCACACACAGCAATGTGTGCTGCTGCAGGAACGAAGAACAACCAGTGGCATGCACCACCAACGACATTATGAAAAGGAACGACGTGTCAACGATCAACGATTTTTGACGTTTTTGTGATCATTGATAGTCGCTCCTTGGTGGCACACGCTGCAATGTTGCTAATGGAGCCGGATGTGCGTCACTAACAACGTGACGCCGACGATATATCGTTAGCGATGTCGCAGCGTGTAAAGTACCCTTAAGGCTATGGTGCATAATGCACACTGTTATGATTCCCTAAGCCTGAGTCACATAGCATGACTGCAGAAACGTAAGGTTATGGTGCATAATGTACACTGTTAGAATTCAACAATCTAGAGTCAAATAGTAGGGCATCAAAAATTTAGGCTATGGTATATAACGCATACTGTTAGAATTCATCAATCTAGAGTCACACAGCATGACTGCAAAAACTTAGGCTATGGTGTATAATGCACACTGTTAGGATTCACCCAGTCTAGAACCACATAGGATGACTGCAGAAACGTATGCTACAGTGCATAATGAACACTGTTAGTATTTACCAATCTAGAGTCACATCGAATGACTGCAGAAACTTAGGTTAAGATGCATAATGCACACTATTAGGATTCACCAATCTAGAGTCACATAGCATGACTGCAGAAACTTAGGCTAAGGTGTATAGTGCACACTATTAGGATTCACTCAATCAACAGTCACATGGCATCATTGCAGAGACTTAAGTTAATGTGCATAATGCACACTGTTAGGATTCACCAATCTAGAATCACATAGCATGACTGCAGAAACTTAGGTTAAGGGTTTGCTCACATGAACATGTAACATGATTGAGTGCCATCCAATGTCTTTTTGGATAGCACTCAGCTCAACGTTATACTATGGGGCAGAGCTGACTTGTGTACTTTTCCCATGCTGATGATCAGATAACACCTATACAAGTGTTTTGGTGCATGCAAAACAACCAACTGCACTCGGATGTCTTCACAGACAATGGAGAAGATGGAGAGATTGATACACCTTTGATACAATTCTCTCATTTGCGAGAATCAGATCACAGTAAATGACCCTCGGCTCAAACTCTGATCAGACCCGAGAGTCATTAACACAGTTGGCCTATTCTCTCGCACGTAAAGCGGGCTTTACATGCTGCGATCTAGCTTGCAATGTCGCTGCTGATCGCACCCGCTCCTGTCGTTTGTGCATCACGGGCAAATCGCTGCCCATGGCGCACAATATCGTTAGGCCCCGTCACATGTACTTACCTTCCCTGCGACGTCGCTGTGGCCGGCGAACCGCCTCCTTTCTAAGGGGGCGGTTCGTGCAGCGCCACAGCGATGTCACACGGCAGGCGTCCAATAGAAGCGGAGGGGCGGAGAGTAGCCGAAGGAAAGACACGCCCACCTCGTTGCCGGAGGACGCAGGTAAGCTGTTGTTCGTCGTTCCCAGGGTGTCACACGTAGCGATGTGTGCTGCCTCAGGAACGAAAAACAACCTGCGTGCAACGATAATCGGGAATAGAACGACGCGTCAACGATCAACGATAAGGTGAGTATTTTTGGTCGTTCGTACGTGTCACATGCAACGACGTCGCTAACGAGGCCGGATGTGCGTCACTAATTCCGTGACCCCCAACGACATCTCGTTAGCGATGTCGCTGTGTGTAAAGCCCACTTAAGGTTTTACCAAATAATGCCTCAAACTGGAAAACTCTTGTTCTCCTAAAGTGGTTAATATACGGTATGCACATTTTTAGGACTTTTCAAACAAGTTAATAAAAGTACCCCGGATTCCATTAATGACAGGACAGCGGTGCTTTTAGAGTCTACGCTGGTCTATTTCCAGGCCTGAAGTATATTACTATTTATTTCTCTCACTTAGTAATAAATAGTTCAATTAACTTTGGTATTGTTCTCATTTTGGGTGAATAATGCTATTTTTTTCTACATTTTGGCATATTTTTCTATGTAATTAGAAATTGCAGATCTATTTTATCCGAACAGTGTCATGAGAGGTAACCACAAACTAATGCATTTGCTAAAATATTAAACCTCATTTGCATTTCTATCTCCAGTGGTGCAGATTCCATTTTCTTTAATTTTATTCATATCTTCACGCAAAGTACGTCTCAAAGAGCCTGGAAGGGAATAATTCTCTGCTTCTAGAATGCCATGAAGATTTCATCAAGCCATTGATTACAATAAAATGTGGCATTGGACTTTTTGCAATGTAGTCTTTGAGCGGAATGACTCGTATTCTTTACTAATGCAATGTAAATCTTTGTGAATAAAAAGGTTTTTCTTTTTCTTTTTGCACTATTTTACAGCACAGAAGTGATTTAAAGAGAAAATCAGAAAGTATTTTTTTTAATTGATTTATATAAAATTTACAGATTCAATAGCCACAGGACACTTTTATTTTTCGGTCCTTAAGAAAATAGGTACTGCTCCTAAATGCATGAAGGTGTCACTTCAAGAATACAAATGTATCTCAATAAATTAGAATATCATCAAAAAGTTAATTTATTTTGGTAATTCAATACAAAAAGTGAAACTCATATATTATATAGAGTCATTACACACAGAGGGATCTATTCTTATATATTATATAGAGCCATTACACACAGAGGGATCTATTCTTATTTATTATATAGTGATTACACACAGATGGATCTATTCCTATATATTATATAGAGTCATTACACACAGAGGGATCTATTCTTATATATTATATAGAGTCATTACACACAGAGGGATCTATTCTTATATATTATATAGAGTCATTACACACAGAGGGATCTATTCCTATTTATTATATAGAGTGATTACACACAGATGGATCTATTCCTATATATTATATAGAGTCATTACACACAGAGGGATCTATTTCTATATATTACAGTCATTACATACAGAGTGATCTATTCCTATATATTATATAGAGTCATTACACACAGAGGGATCTATTCTTATATATTATATAGAGTCATTAAACACAGAGGGATCTATTTCTATATATTATATAGAGTCATTACACACAGAGGGATCTATTTCTATATATTAAATAGAGTCATTACACACAGAGGGATCTATTCCTATTTATTATATAGAGTGATTACACACAGATGGATCTATTCCTATATATTATATAGAGTCATTACACACAGAGGGATCTATTCTTATATATTATATAGAGTCATTACACACAGAGGGATCTATTCTTATATATTATATAGAGTCATTACACACAGAGGGATCTATTCCTATATATTATATAGAGTCATTACACACAGAGTGATCTATTTCAAGTGTTTATTTCTGTTAATGTTGTTTATTATCTCAGAAAATTGGAATCATTACCACAAAACACCTGCAAAGGCTTCTTAAGCATTTAAAATGATCCCTTAGTCTGGTTCAGTAGGCTACACAATCATAGGGAAGACTGCTGACTTGACAGATGTCCAGAAGGAAGTCATTGACACACTCCACAAGGAAGGTAAGCCACAAAAGGTTATTGCTAAAGAAGCTGGCTGTTCAGAGAGTGCTGTATTCAAGCATATTAATGGCAAGTTGAGTGCAAGGAAAACGTGTGGTAGAAAAGGTGCACAAGCAACCGGAATAACCACAGCCCTGATAAAATTATTAAGAAAATGCCATTCAAAAATTTGGGGGAGATTCACAAGGAGTGGACCCTGCTGGAGTCAGTGCTTTAAGAGCCACCACACACAGACGTATCCAGGACATGAGCTACAAGTGTCACATTCCTTGTGTTAAGCCACCAATAAACAACGACAGAAGTGTCTTACCTGGGCCAAGGAGAAAAAGATCTGGACTGCTGCTCAGTGGTCCAAGGTGTTGTTTTCAGATGAAAGTAAATTTTGCTTTTCATTTGGAAATTGCGGTCCCAGAGTCTGGAGGAAGAGTGGAGAGGCCACAATCCAAGCTGCTGAGGTCTAGTGTGAAGTGTCCACAATCAGTGATGGTTTGGGGAGCCATGTCATCTGCTGGTGTAGCTCCACTGTGTTTTATCAAGACCAAAGTCAGTGCAGCCGTCTACCAGGAAATTTTAGAGCATTTCATGCTTTCCTCTGCCGACAAGCTTTTTGGAGATGGAAATTTCATTTTCCAGCAGGACTTGGTACCTGTCCACACTGCCAAAATACCAATACCTGGTTTACTAACCACAGAATCACTGCGCTTGATTGGCCATCAAACTCGCCTGACCTAAACCCCATAGAGAATCTATGGAGTATTGTCAAAAGGAAGATGAGACACACCAGACCCAACAATGCAGACGAGCTGAAGGCTGCTATCAAAGCAACCTGGGCTTCCATAACACCTCAGCAGTGCCACAGGCTGATCGCCTCCATGCCACGCCACATTGATGCAGTAATTCATGCAAAAGGAGCCCCGACCAAGTATTGAGGCATTTACTGTACAGACTTTTCAGTAGACGGCAACATTTCTGAGTGTAAAATCATTTTTTCAATTTTTTTCAATATTTTAATTTTCTGAGATAATTTTTGGGTTTTCATTGACTGTAAGCCATAATCATCAACATTAACTGAAATAAACACTTGAAATAGACCCCTCTGTGTGTAATGACTCTATATAATATATAGGAATAGCTCCCTCTGTGTGTAATGACTCTTTATAATATACAGTTAGGTCCAGAAATATTTGGACAGTGACACAAGCTTTTTTATTTTAGCTGTTTACAAAAACATGTTCAGAAATACAATTATATATATAATATGGGCTGAAAGTGCACACTCCCAGCTGCAATATGAGAGTTTTCACATCCAAATCGGAGAAAGGGTTTAGGAATCATAGCTCTGTAATGCATAGCCTCCTCTTTTTCAAGGGACCAAAAGTAATTGGACAAGGGACTCTAAGGGCTGCAATTAACTCTGAAGGCGTCTCCCTCGTTAACCTGTAATCAATGAAGTAGTTAAAAGGTCTGGGGTTGATTACAGGTGTGTGGTTTTGCATTTGGAAGCTGTTGCTGTGACCAGACAACATGCGGTCTAAGGAACTCTCAATTGAGGTGAAGCAGAACATCCTGAGGCTAAAAAAAAAGAAAAAATCCATCAGAGAGATAGCAGACATGCTTGGAGTAGCAAAATCAACAGTCGGGTACATTCTGAGAAAAAAGGAATTGACTGGTGAGCTTGGGAACTCAAAAAGGCCTGGGCGTCCACGGATGACAACAGTGGTGGATGATCGCCGCATACTTTCTTTGGTGAAGAAGAACCCGTTCACAACATCAACTGAAGTCCAGAACACTCTCAGTGAAGTAGGTGTATCTGTCTCTAAGTCAACAGTAAAGAGAAGACTCCATGAAAGTAAATACAAAGGGTTCACATCTAGATGCAAACCATTCATCAATTCCAAAAATAGACAGGCCAGAGTTAAATTTGCTGAAAAACACCTCATGAAGCCAGCTCAGTTCTGGAAAAGTATTCTATGGACAGATGAGACCAAGATCAACCTGTACCAGAATGATGGGAAGAAAAAAGTTTGGAGAAGAAAGGGAATGGCACATGATCCAAGGCACACCACATCCTCTGTAAAACATGGTGGAGGCAACGTGATGGCATGGGCATGCATGGCTTTCAATGGCACTGGGTCACTTGTATTTATTGATGACATAACAGCAGACAAGAGTAGCCGGATGAATTCTGAAGTGTACCGGGATATACTTTCAGCCCAGATTCAGCCAAATGCCGCAAAGTTGATCGGACGGCGCTTCATAGTACAGATGGACAATGACCCCAAGCATACAGCCAAAGCTACCCAGGAGTTCATGAGTGCAAAAAAGTGGAACATTCTGCAATGGCCAAGTCAATCACCAGATCTTAACCCAATTGAGCATGCATTTCACTTGCTCAAATCCAGACTTAAGACGGAAAGACCCACAAACAAGCAAGACCTGAAGGCTGCGGCTGTAAAGGCCTGGCAAAGCATTAAGAAGGAGAAAACCCAGCGTTTGGTGATGTCCATGGGTTCCAGACTTAAGGCAGTGATTGCCTCCAAAGGATTCGCAACAAAATATTGAAAATAAAAATATTTTGTTTGGGTTTGGTTTATTTGTCCAATTTCTTTTGACCTCCTAAAGTGTGGAGTGTTTGTAAAGAAATGTGACAATTCCTACAATTTCTATCAGATATTTTTGTTCAAACCTTCAAATTAAACATTACAATCTGCTCTTGAATTCTGTTGTAGAGGTTTCATTTCAAATCCAATGTGGTGGCATGCAGAGCCCAACTCGCGAAAATTGTGTCACTGTCCAAATATTTCTGGACCTAACTGTATAGGAATAGATCCCTCTGTGTGTAATGACTCTATATAATATATAGGAATAGATCACTCTGTGTGTAATGACTATATAATATATAGGAATAAATCCCTCTGTGTGTAATGACTCTACAATATATGTGTTTCCCTTTCTGCATTGAATTACTGAAATAAATTAACTTTTTGATGATATGCTAATATTTTGAGATGCACAACACATGTATGTAAAGAGAAGGACCTGTCAATATTGCTGGGCCAGACAGGGTGAAGATGATGGGAAGCAGACCAAAGACTGATCTTATTCTCAACAAGGTCTTAAACTAAACACGAAATCTCAAGTATTGAAGTTACAGTATCTCCTATCCATTGGAGAGGGAATAACTTCCAGTTTGCTAGAAATCCTACTGGTGGGACCATCGCCAATTCCAAGTGACGGGGCTTTGAAGATCTCCGTGTGAAAGAAGCGTGGTCAATCATGTGCACCTCAATTCTTTTAGTTTTAACGGGACCACCAGAGATAGCCAAGAACTGCACTCAGCTGGTGTTCGGCACTCCAGTAAGAATGAATGGAGTGGCAATGCGCATATTCGACCTTGGCTTCATTGTCTTCAGAGCCCTGTTTCTCAGGAAAGATGGGAGTCCAAAAGTCAGACCACTAATGATTGGGAAGTTATTTACTATTCCATGGATAGAAGAAAAGTTTCAAATTTGAGAATATACAGTTGAAACCAGAAGTTTCCCCCTCCGCTCCCTATAAAGACACATCTGCAGGTTTTTCCCTCAGCTCTCTATAAAGACACATCTGCACGTTCCCCCCCTCGCTCTCTATAAAGACACATCTGCAGGCTTTTCTCACTATCTGACATGAAATCAGAATAAACTCTTGCCATTTTAGGTCAATTAGGAACCAAAATTATTAATATTTGCCAAATGCCAGAATAATGCGAGATAGAGAAATGTTTTAAGGCATTTTTATTACTTACCACAAAGTCAAAAGTTTACATACATGTCATTAGTATTTGGTACCATTGCCCTTACGCTATATGACTTGGGTAAAATATTTTGGATCTCTTTCCTCAAGCTTCTCACAATTGTCGGTAAGAACTTGGGCCAATTCCTCTTGACAGAACTGGTGTAACCGAGCCATGTTTGTAGATCACCTTGTTCTCACCAGCCTTTTCATCTGTGCCCATAAATTTTCAATAGAATTGAGATCAGGGTTTTGTGATGGCCATTCCAAAACATTGACTATTTGGGCTCATTCCTCCTGACAGAACTGGTGTAGTTGAGACATGTTTGTAGGTCGCCTTGCTCTCACCGGCCTTTTCATCTGTGCCCATAAATTTTCAATAGGCTTGAGATCAGGGCTTTATGATGGCCACTCCAAAACATTGACTTTGTTATCCTTAAGCCACTTTGTAACCAGTCTGACAGATTCCCTCTAAATCTCATTGGGACTGATGGTATGTTATGACTTTTTTGAAACCTTTATAAAACGTTGGCCTTTTTCCAAAAGTGGAAAATAGACAATAAAATAAAACAGTGCTTAATCTAAGTTACTCATCCGTTCCTAGTTCAGGTGTAACATTTTATTTAACAATGCATGAAAGAATACATTGAAAAGGTTCCAAAAATCTGCAATCAATGCTGTAATTACCACAGAAGTTCAATACATAGAACTATTGGTCTAAACTGGTTCAATGGGAAATGTGTGAAATGGGGATTCACGATGCTTAAACATGTGACATGAATTGGCTTCTCACCTGTAATTTTATGCAAATCAGAATCAATTAAAGGAGAGCATTACACTAATTAAAGGCAATGAAATGTTTAAAGATAAGCATGTGTCCGCCTGAGCTCATCCATAATTATTAGGTATTTGGAAATATATTCAAAGTTATTTGAAGTCATGCATTGCAAATAGTAGATATTATCATTGCCAATCTGCAGTCTCCTAAGTCAAATTACAGGGGTGCAACAGCGCTACATCAGACCTGATCATTTTATCTTTTTTTTGCAAGTGAGAAAACTCAGTAAATATGCCGTACATGTGTCTGGGCTTATCAAGTGTGGATGTTGCAGTTAAAGATCAGAAAAATATTCATAGGCTTAGTCAGTCTTTTGGAAGAGAGTTGGCTTTCTCCCGCCATAGACAAAATGCACATATTTTGGAGCAAAAATAAGTTTTGTGCTTCAGTTTCATTAAAAGTTTTGCAACATTTGGCTTTTACTCAGTGGCATAATTAGAATTCGATGGGCCCTGGTGTAAGATTTGGACCTGGGCCCCCAGCCGTTCCTGCAGATTGGTATATGTACAGTATGTATACATTTAGCATTGTAAATACTATAAAGACATACAAGTTGCCATTCCTCCCATTATGTAATAATGTCCCCCATCATGTCCTAATGTACCCCACCTTAGGCTCCTTCCTGGTGTATATGTTCCCTATCCTGGAATATATGCCCCCCATTGAGCTAAATATGTCCCCCATCTTGGTATATATGTCCACCATCCTAGTATATATGTTCCCCATCTTGGTATATATGTTTCCCATCCTAGTATATATGTCCCCCATCCTGGTATATATGCCCCCATCCAGGTAAATATGTCTTACATCCTGGTACATATGTTTCCCATCCTGGTATGTATGTCTCCCATCCTGGAACATACTGTCACCCTCCTCATATATACAGCAATCCCTCCTGGGCCCCTCCTGGTATATACTGTCCCCCTCCTGGTATACACTGTGCGCCTCTTGGTAGATACTGTCCTCCTCCTGGTATACACTACTCCCCACTTGGTATATACGGTTCCCCTCCTGGTATATTTGTTCCTCTCCTGGGCCCCTCCTGGAACATACTATCTCCCACCTGGTATATACTCTACCAGATGGATCTATGCACTGCGATGCATTTCAACTGGATGTGCGACCTTTTAAAACGGTTGCTGGGGCGAACAGGCCCCCTACACCCCCGGGTCCAGTTGTGGTCACAATTCCTGGGACTGTAATGGTTCTGCCCTTGATTTTACTGATGTTTTGTTTCTCTGCCTATTGTTACTGCTTAATGAGCTAACTGAGAATCCTTTAGTTAGATCATTCTGAAGTTTTGATAACGTGATTTTAACTTTGTCTCTTTCGGAGCTCCTCTCAACTGGTTTATGGCCACAACGTTCAGCTTATCTTTCATGTGGTTATAAATCAGCTTAGAAGAGCTCAGAAAAAGAATTATAGGTACCACATCAGGACTAGAGTTGAGCGCGGTTCGCGGTTCGTGGTTCTCCAGTTTGCGGTTCGAGTGATTTTGGGGGCTGTTCTAGATCGAACTAGAACTCGAGCTTTTTGCTAAAGTTCGATAGTTCTAGATACGTTCAAGAACGGTTCTAGCAGCAAAAAGCAGGGCTTTTTACAGCTACAGTGTGCAGGAACCATCGCTGGCAGCCTGCCAGAAGCTGGTAACCAAGATAAACATCGGGTATCCAAGCAAAGCACTTTGGTTAGTAACCCGATGTTTATCCTAGTTACGTGCAGGAAGCCCACACTTCCCCGCTCAGCTCGCTCCGCCCCCTCCTGCCTGCGGCATGTACACACACACACACACACACACTCTGCACACATGGCCCCGCTCGGCTTACCTGCGGTGATGAAGTCCCGACCTCAGCGCTGTCACTGTCCTCCATGGCCGCCGCTTGTCACATCACCTTCTCTCGCTTCCGACCCGAGACTGACTAGCGGTGACGTCACGGGCCTCTCGCGATACTTGGCTGTGAAGGCGGTGGTCATTGAACTCAGTGACAGGTGCTGTCAGTGTGCTGGAGATCAGCGCAGGTAATGCACCTCGCTGACAGCAGCACTTGTCATGCCCTGCAGTGACCTGGGCTGACCCATTGATGTTAGCTCAGGTCACTGCATTGCTCTCCCAGCCAATGGGGAACATTCTGCTCTTCATTGACTGGGACAGTGTGGATCGTCATGGCAACCCCTTGGATTACACCAGACCTGGATTTGTTTTTCTTTCTAATAAATTGGTTAAAGAGGGAATGTTTTGGGGAGTGTTTTTTCAAATAAAAATGTGTTTGTCGTCTATTTTTTTTTATTACTGACTGGGTTGGTGATGTCGGGTATCTGATAGATGCCTGACCTCACCAACCCCAGGGCTTGATGCCAGGTGACATTACACATCTGGTATTAACCCCATATATTACCCCGTTTGCCACCGCACCAGGGCGCGGGATGAGCTGGGGGCGAAGCACCAGGATTGGCGCATCTAATGGATGTGCCACTTCTGGGGCGGCTGCGGCCTGCTATTTTTAGGCTGGGGAGAGTCCAATAACCATGGACCTCCCTAGTCTGAGAATATCAGACCCCAGCTGTCTGCTTTACCTTGGCTGGTGATCCAATTTTGGGGGGACCCCTACGTGTTTTTTTTTTTTTAATTATTTATTTAATTTAAAATAACAGCGTGGGGTGCCCTCAGTTTTGGATTACCAGCCAAGGTGAGGTTGCCAGCTGTGGTCTGCAGGCTGCAGCCGTCTGCTTTACCCTAGCTGGCTACAAAACTAGGGGGAACCCTACGTCTTTTTTTTTTTTTTTCATTTTTTTGGTTAAATACAAAGCTAAGCACCCCTTCGTGCCACATGAAAGGCACCAAAGGGTGCAAAATTACAAAATGCAGGAGAGTGGGACATTATGTGTCTTTCTGCCATTATAATGACAGTAAAGACTGATATGAAGTGCACAAGCACAGGAAAATCACCAGAACGCTCTACGCTGTGAAAAGCAGTAGAAAAGGGCACTGGAGTGAACATGTGACCGCCTCATGTAGGATGAAGCTATGGATCCTGGGTAAATTTATGCATTTACCCTCCTTCAGTTTTTTTGCAGTACACAAAAAAAACGGAAGGCACACGGATGACAAACAGATGACATACGGACCGTCTACAGAACGGAAACGGATGCCACACGGATGCACCCGTGAAAAAAAACGGACTGTTTTTTGCAGACCGCAAAAATGGATCGGTCGTGTTAATGTAGCCTTATTCTGATCTGCCGTTTATAAACAGCAGGCAGAAATAAGTGAATAACGCCCCCCGGCGTCAGAAAATCTCCGGGGTTTCAGGGCTAGCTGAGACCCTGGAGATCATGATTCAGGACGGTTTTTCCGGTCCCCGCTCACGTGATCGCAGGTATACACCGTACACCGATGATCACGTTACAGTAAATGACAGCGCCGGTAAAAAATTATTTATCTCCCATCTGGCATGAACAAACACTTCTTCTCCACTTCTTCTCCACTTCTCCACTTCTTCTCCACTTTTTCTCCACTTTTTCTCAATTTTTTCTCCACTTTTTCTCCACCTTTTCTCCATTTTTTTCTCCATTTTTTCTCCACTTTTTCTCCACTTTTTCTCCATTTATTCTCCATTTTTTCTTCACTTTTCTCCACCTTTTCTCCATTTTTTCTCCACTTTTTCTCCATTTTTTTCTCCATTTTTTCTCCACTTTTTCTCCACTTTTTCTCCACTTCTCCACTTTTTCTCCACTTTTTCTCCATTTTTTCTCCACTTTTTCTACATTTTTTTCCACTTTTTCTACATTTTTTATCCACTTTTTCTCTACTTTTTCTCCACTTTTTCTCCACTTCTTCTCCACTTTTTCTCCACTTTTTCTCCACCTTTTCTCCATTTTTTCTCCATTTTTTCTCCACTTTTTCTCCACCTTTTCTCCACCTTTTCTCCACTTTTTCTCCATTTTTCTCCACTTTTTCTCCACTTTTTCTCCGTTCTTTTTCTATGGTCGGTCTACCCATTAGCTCTGCCATGCATAGTGTAGCTCTACACCTACTGCACATGTTACTTTATGATTGACATCTCTTTCGTACCAGAGCTGTCTAAGCCTACTCTGACCCCATATTTGTCATTACTATATTGTCCTTGTACTGTATTATGACATTTGTATCATGTGTTTCATTTCTTGCTGTGTTGCAATTTTTTTGCTGCATCCCAATTGTACCTCTACATTGTTCGAGTTTATGTTATTGTTCTCTCACTCTTATGTGATACTGATTATTGTCATTTTTCATGATTACATGCAGATAAGTCCAATTTGACGAAGGCTCAGGCCGAAACGTCATTTGTAACTTGTTTTGGACAAAAACATATATGCTTATGAAAAAATTTTTTTTCTTAATACGGACCAATAAAGAGTGATTTTGCATTACTATCCGTTGTGACTTACTGACTTAGTCTGGGAGATTTAGAGTGCCAAGGTTACTCACTAATTTTATCTATTATTACCTCTGAACACCTATATACCAGTGAGCAGAGCTTCCTCTACGGTAGTTCTCCTGATTAGGCATGTCCTTACCTCATGAGCAGGGCATTGCAGCTTTGTCCATTACGACATGGACTCTGCTGCTGTGGACCCGGGGAGAGTGAGTGCAGATTCATTGCACCCACACTCCTCACATGAAGGGTCCGCACTCCTAGAAAATGGGGGATACGTTCCCTGAGTGTCTCCCCCCCATATTCTAGATGATCCAGAGTCGTCGTGGGACCCCTTTATTTTTTTTCTTACAATAAATTGGTGAAAGAGGAAATGTTTTGGGGACTGTTTTTTCAAATAAATTTCTTTTGTCAATTTTTTTTTGTTAGTACTGACAGTTTATGATGTTGGGTATCTAATAGACGCCATGACATCACAAACTGCTGGGCTTGATCTCAGGTGACTTTACAGCTAGTATCAACCCGATTTATTACCCCGTTTGCCACTGCACCAGGGCACGAGATGAGCTGGGGTGAAGCGCCAGGATTGGCGCATCTAGTGGATGCGCCACGTCTGGGGTGCCTGCGGCCTGCTATTTTTAGGCTGTGAAGGCCCAATAACTATGGACCTTCCCACCCTGAGAATACCAGACCACAGCTGTCTGCTTTACCTTGGCTGGTGATCCAATTTGGGGGGGACCCTACTTTTATTGTGTAATTATTAATATTTATAAAATAATTTTAAAAAAGAGCCTGAGGGGACCTCCACATTGGATCCCCAACCACGGTAAAGCTGCCAGCTGTGGTTTTCAGGCTACAGCCGTCTGCTTTACCCTAGCTGGCTATCAAAAATGGGGGGACCCAACGTCATTTTTTTTTTAACTATTTTTTAAATAGAAAAAATTAATGGGCTTCCCTGTATTTTGATTGCCAACCAAGGTAACGGCAGGCAGATGGGGGTGGCAACCCATAGCTGTCTGCTTTATCTGCGCTGAGAATCAAAAATACCGCGGAGCGCTACGTCATTTTTTTAAAGATTTATTTTTACAGCACTGTGATGTCCAGCAATCAAAATATAGGGAAGCCCATTTTGTTTTTAGTTATTTAAATAAATAATTAAAAAAAAAAATATATGGGCTCCCTGTTACGAACCGGCGCCGCCATAGCCGCAAGCAGCCTGCTGCGGTTCCTGTTGCGCCCAGGCGCCGGCTGCCGTTCTTGGCCGTGCCTCGGGTCATCCAGTTGGCTGTTCCTTCCACCACGTCTAAGTGTGGAGAGGCGGCTAGTGCGCATGCGTGCGCTGATTTACCCCAGCCAGAGTTTAAGCCCGGTGTTTTGCCTAGTGAGCATGCTCAGCCTGATTGTGTTATGTCTGAGACTAAGTCCTCAGTTCAGGCTACTGAGCATGCTCCCACAATTAACCCTAACAGCCTCTTTGCACAGGTACTTGGACTTCGTGCTGTGTCTAAGTTCTGGGATGTGCCTACTGAGCATACTCAAACTGATAGTCTGCTTTCTGAGCCTGTTGCTCAGGCTACTGGGCATGCTCAGACACTTAGTGCACCAGAGGCTAGGTCCGGTACGGACCTCACTGAGCATGTCCGTGAGGTGGCAGGCCCTGATAGGGCAGAGGGTGTCAGGTGTCCTGATGACGTGGCAACTCCGGACTGGCTCGCAGAGGCCCGCCCCTATGATCTGGCACCTCAGTATTGGTCGTCAGACGATGACTGGTGAAGTGTTTGGGGCGTGGCTGCCATGAGGTCATCAATGACGTGGTGGTTCCGGATAGGTCGCATGTGACGTCACTGATGACATGGCACTCTGCTATTGGACCTTGGTGGTTCCACCCTGGGTTTGGGGCGGACCCAGGTTATAAAAGGGGCTGGAGACAACATGGAGGTGCGCAGTCTTCACTTTTGCTCAGTCAGAGCACACCTCCATGTTAGAGCCTCATTGCGGCATAAGCCTATGTTGGGAAGCGGTAGGTAGGGTTAGGCAAACGGTGCCTGTCACGCCAAGATTCGTGGCTCGGCACATCAGGGTCAGGCGCCGTGCTTCCCTCCTGCCGTTCCAGTCTTGCTATAGCAGCCCAGTGGCGTTAACTGGGCTGCGGCTGCTGTGCTTCCTGTCCGATTGTGCCCCCTACGCACACGGACAACGCACCTGCTGCGCCACCTGTCCGATTGTGCCCCCTACGCACACGGACAATGCACCTGCTGCGCCACCTGTCCGGTTGTGCCCCCTACGCGCACGGACAGCGTACCCCAGGACCCCTGTGGAGTTAACAGGGTGTTCCTTATCCTCCTCGGCTTCCCGGTCAACGCTACTGGTGTACCCATCTGGCCTGACGTGTCCTACACACACGTGGCCAGTCGAGAGGTGGTCAAAAACGCTAATCGGAGGACCGCTCGGCCTGACGTGTCCTACACACGTGGCTGACAGGGCGCTTTCGTGGCGGTCTTCCGGTCAACGCTACCTGGTTACCACCCGGCCTGACGTGTTTCCTGCACACGTGGTTGGTGTAGCGCTAGGTGCACCAGAACGCTAATCGGGTTGTCGTCTGGTCTGACGTGTCCCAACACACGTGACCGGTTCCCAGAGTTCCTGGGTTATCTCAGAGCCATCCAGCTCTATAGACTCCACCTAACCCTCAGGTGCCAGCAGCTCCTTTGTCATCTGGAGCACGGTGGGCCCCGACTGGCGATTAGGATATATACCCCCTGGTCCTAATCTGCCGGTCCCCCCGTAACACTCCCGCTGCATTTTTTGTATTGCTAGCTAAGGGTAATCGAAGCAGCTACTGGCTGCTAACCCCCACTGCTTAGTGTTACCTTCACTGGCAATGGAAAATCCAGGGAAGCATTTTTTATTTTTTTTTGCCAAAAAACTCCAAAAAATGGACGTGAGCTTCGCCATATTTTTGTATGCTAGCCAGGTATAGCAGGCAGGTGCTGGAAGAGTTGGATACAGCGCCAGAAGATGGTGCTTCTATGAAAGTGCCATTTTCTGAGGCGGCTGCAGACTGCAATTCGCAGCAGTGGGGCCCAGAAAGCTCAGGCCAACCTGTGCTGCGGATTCCAATCCCCAGCTGCCTAGTTGTACCTGGCTGGACACAAAAATGGGGCGAAGCATACGTCATTTGTTTTCTAATTATTTCATGAAATTCATGAAATAATAAAAAAGGAGCTTCCCTTTATTTTTGGTTCCCAGCCGGGTACAAATAAGCAACTGGGGGTTGGGGGCAGCCGTACCTGCCTGCTGTACCTGGCTAGCATACAAAAATATGGCGAAGCCCACATAATTTTTTCAGGGGGCAAAAAACTTCTGCATACAGTCCTGGATGGAGTATGCTGAGCCTTGTAGTTCTGCAGCTGCTGTCTGTCTGTATGGAGAAGAGCAGACAGCAGCTGCAGAACTACAAGGCTCAGCATACTCCATCCAGGACTGTATGCAGAATTTTTTTGCCCACCAAAAAAATGATGTGGGCTTCGCCATATTTTTGTATGCTAGCCAGGTACAGCAGGCAGCCACGGGCTGCCTCCAACCCCCAGTTGCCTATTTGTACCCGGCTGGGAACCAAAAATATAGGGAAGCCCATTTTTTTTTAATTATTTCACTTATTTCATGAAATAATTAAAAAACAAATGACGTGGGCTTCGGCCCATTTTTGTGTCCAGCCGGGTACAACTAGGCAGCTGGGGATTGGAATCCGCAGCACAGGTTAGCCCGAGGTTTCTGGGCGCCTCTGCTGCGGATTTCAGTCCGCAGCCGTCCCAGAAAATGGCGCTCTCATAGAAGCGCCATCATCTGGCGCTGTATCCAACTCTTCCAACAGCCCTGGAGCCGGGTGGCTTGTTGGGTAATCATGAGTTAATACTGGCTTTGTTTTACTAGCCAGTATTAAGCCAGAGATTCTTAATGTCAGGCACGTTTGACCCAGCCATTAAGAATCTCCAATAAAGGTTTAAAAAAAAGACACCACACAGAGAAAAAATACTTTAATAGAAATAAATACACAGACACATTAGAGACTCCATGTTTATTACCCCCTGTCAGCCCAATAAATCCCCAATAAACCAGCGCTGATAAGAGGTTTTTTTTATTAATATGTTATACTTTTTATTGCTATCCTTGTTTTAGACACAAATTTATTCAAAACAATTCACACAATAGAACAAGGAAAAAGAAAAAAGAATAAACCACATATGGTAGAAATAAAAATAAAAGTAAAAATAAAGAATAAGTAATTGATAGTGCAGCAAACAGATACCAGGTGTCTGGTTGCAGTACCCCGGCCGGTAGTAGAGCAATTATTAAATCTAGTATAGTATATTAAGTGATGCTTCAAGGCATATGATATTTAATGCCAATTGAAACTATCACTGCAATATGATTTTTCAGATACCTGAAGAGTTTTTTTCAATCCATAAGCAAAAAGGTTTTTAATAGAGGCTTAAATTATAAGCAGCAATTTCAGCGTTCCAAGTGCCTTTAAATGAATTTGAAGAAACTGCACTTCAGGATTGTAGTGAGGATTGTATTGAGGATGAGGTGCCCCAGCTCATCACTTGATGAGCTGGGGCACCTCATCCTCACTACAATCCTCACTAGTGTAGTAGTAGTGACGATTGTAGTGAGGATGAGGTGCCCCAGCTCATCACTTGATGAGCTGGGGCACCTCATCCTCACTACAATCCTCACTAGTGTAGTAGTAGTGAGGATTGTAGTGAGGATGAGGTGCCCCAGCTCATCACTTGATGAGCTGGGGTACCTCATCCTCACTACAATCCTCACTACAATCGGGAAGCAGCGTGCAGCCTTCACTCCGTGAGAGATCAGTGCTGCTGGCTGTCAGCGGTAACAGCGGTAACGCATAATAGCAACGGTGCTCTCGGAGCCGCGGTTAGCGGTGACATCACCGCTAACTGCGTTGCTATGGCAACGGTGATCTCCGTTAATGACCGGCTGTGTCAGCCGGTCCCTAACGGAACGGGGAGTCGACCGTGTGCTAGAGCATGTCGCCGATACACGGCGATACACAAATGTGCACCGTGTACCGGAGAGTGCAATGACAGGTCCTACATGACGCGTCATAGTCATGTGACCAGTCTGTAGCCAATGAGATAATAGCCACGTGACTGGTCACATGGCTATTTTGACGTCACGATAGGTCCTGCTTCTCTGCTGGTAGTGCCGGTCACCGGGAGGATTCAGCGATCATCGGATGGAATAGCAACAGGAGACAGAGTGCAGGAGGGATCGCAGGGACCGGTAAGTGTTATGGCAATGTTTATTAACTGTTTGTGTACATTTATCATGCATTTTTATGTGTTTGTGATTGCCTCCCATTATAGCCTATTGGTTCGAGTTCGGTTCGTCGAACGTTCGACGAACCGAACTCGAACGGGAGCTCCTTTCGGCGAACCGACCTCGAGCCGAACCGCGACCGGTTCGCTCATCTCTAATCAGGACCAGTTCACTGACAGGTACTCAGTGAACTCATTCTGAAGCCAGCAATGTGCAGGAAACTAAAAGACCCTGTTAAAGGTTAACAGTGCAGAATTTATAAATAAAAATGAATTGCAAAACTTGGGAAATTAAAAAAAAAGTAAAGAAAAATTAAAGAAAATAAGAATGAATCAAGCACTTCATACTTATTTTCCAGCGCGGCTGTAACTGCTCCGCTCATTCTTGTTAATCCATATGCACTGCTTGCCCCGCCCACCGGAAGCTCTGGCATCTGTGATTGGTTGCAGTCAGATGTGCCCCTAGCCTGTGTGACAGCATGTCTGACTTTTGTCTGCAAGTTTATATCGTGGAGTAAAAATAAATCAATTTAAAAAAATTGCGTAAAGTCCCCCCATATTATGATACCCAGCACAGATGAAGCTTATGGCTACAGGCTGCAACCCCCAACCATTTGCTTATCTTGGCTGTGTATCAAAATAAGAGGAACCATATACCGATTTTTTTTTAAATTATTGAAATAATTTAAAAACCGGCGTGTGGTTCCCCCAATTTTGATACCCAGCCAAGATAAATAAAGCCCGACAGCTGGGGCCTGGTATTCTCAGGCTGGGGAGAACCATGCTTATTGGGCTCCCTAACCTAAAAATAGAAGCCTGCAGCTGCACATGATTGCCACATCCATTAGATGCGACAGTCTCGGAACTCTAACTGGCTCTTCCTGATTGCCCTGTTCCGGCAGCAATTGGGGTAAAAAAGAGTTAATCGCATCTCACATCTGCCAATAAAGTCCTAGATTAGTAATGGGAGGTGTCTATGAGACCCCCCATTACTAATCTGTAAGTGAAAAGAAATAAACACAAACACCTAAAAAATCTTATATTTGAAATATACAAAAAAACCCATCCTCTTTCACCCCTTTATTAGTTTAAAAAACACCCAGGTTAGACAAATTCCACACAAAATCTCACGACGATTCCAGCTCTGCTACATTTGAACTCACAGCGAGCAGCCATAGAACAATATCTTTTCAATTACATTTTAGTTATGGGGGTCTATTAGATGCCTCCTATTACTAATCTAGATCTTAGTGGCAGCTGTGACCTGTTACTAACCCCTTATTACCCAGATTTCCACTCCACTGGGGCAATTAGAAAGAACATCAAATGGATGCGGCAATTCTGGGCAGTTGAAGGCTGTGATTTTTAGGCTGGGTGTCCCAATAAGCATGGGTCTCCCCAGCCTGAGAATTCCAGCCCACAGCTATCAGGCTTTTTCATGGCTGGGTATCAAAATTGGGGGGATGGCACGCTATATATTTAAATATTTATTTATTTAAAAAAAAAAAAAAGCCGCATGTGGTTCCTCTTATTTTGATACACAGCAAACATAAGCTCATAGCTGGGGGCTGCAGCCTGTAGCAGTATGCTTTATCTGTGCTGGGTATCATAATATGGGGAGACCTTACACCAATTTATTTATTTATTTTTAATCCAATCTACAGTGACCTGCAGACAGCGTCTGTGATTGCAAGCAGTCAGACACTGTCCCACAGGCGGGGGGCGTGTCTGACTGCAACCAATCACAATGCCTGGACTGCCGATGGGTGGGGGAAGCAGTGCATGTGGATGAGCAATAATGAGCTAGGTTCCCTAGCATTATAATCTACAAATGTAAATCATAGGTTTGGAAAAGAGGCATGGGCAATATGTCTGCCTCACAAGTCTCACATCTCCCTTCTGTGGTACAAGTAACAAGAATGAGCTGTTTCCCAACAACAGTGCCAAAAAACATGGAATAAACAAAAGCTGTCGACACAAGAAGGACTAATCTCCTTTTTCTCTTAGCCTGCCTGCAAAACAATGAAAGGGATGAACCTCATCCTACCAGTAGGAAAGAAAAATTAACAAGAATTTTGAGTGCTGCTGGATCTTGCAAACGAAAGACACAACAAGATCCAGTAAATAATTAATAAATGCAGCAATCCATTTCAGTATTGGTCTGATACCTTTGGGTTGGCCAGATGGTGTTATCAGACCGATACCGAAACACATTGAAACATACAATAATGGTAATTTTCAGTTCTTGATCACTGTGCATCACATCATAATGTCGCAGCCTAGACATTGCAGTAGATGCTGAAGATACCATAAGCTGAAAGCAACCAGGCACTGGAAGACCGAATTAATCACTGGACAGAAGAATGTGACTGGTCCCAATTAGATGAGTGCTGGGCAAAAGTGATTTCAGAAAATAATAATGTACATGACTTTTGGATATGGGATGAACCCCTGATTGACTTTACCATTGCGACATCCTTCAGGTTGGCCACCAAAGCTGAGCCTGTTCACCACCATGAGGTTTTACATCCTCTATTAGTTAAAATTAGTCCACCTTAAAGAGGACCAACCACCAGGATTTTCCTATATAAACTAAAGCCAGTGCTGTACTAGTGCTATCATGCTGACTCTAAACATACCTTTAGTTGTGAGATGGGATGTACACTTTTTTAAATACAGGCAAGTAAAGTTTGTGAAATACACTACTATTTAATGATAGGTGCTCCCGTGGTCACAACAAAAGCAGAGGATGCGAGGGCACATGAGCTGCCCTTGCATAGGCCACAAACAATAAGATGATGTCACACTGTCTTCAAAAAGATGACACCAGAGATAAGAGCTCTGCGCAGTTGCCAAATTCACCGCTATTTTTGTCAAGAGACTTAAGCGAGCTTTACACGCTACAATTTATCCAACGATGTGTCAGCGGGGTCACGTCGTAAGTGACGCACATCCGGCATCGTTAGTGATATTGTAGTGTGTGAAACCTCCGTGCGATTGCGATTAAACGTTAAAACATTGATCGCATACACGTCGTTCGATTACTAA
This sequence comes from Anomaloglossus baeobatrachus, assembly GCF_048569485.1. Taxonomy (NCBI): domain Eukaryota; kingdom Metazoa; phylum Chordata; class Amphibia; order Anura; family Aromobatidae; genus Anomaloglossus; species Anomaloglossus baeobatrachus. The sequence continues at coordinate 136,043,620 of NC_134363.1, read as the reverse complement.
AAATTGAACGTCAGGTTGTTCAATGTTCCCGAGGCAGCACACATCGCTGTGTGTGACACCCCAGGAATGATGAACTCAGCTTACCTGCGTCCCGCGGCTCCCGCCGGCAATGCGGAAGGAAGAAGGTGGGTGGGATGTTTACGTCCCACTCATCTCCGCCCCTCCGCTTCTATTGGCCGACTGCCGTGCGACGTCGCGGTGACGCCGAATGTCCCTCCCACTCCAGGAAGTGGATGTTCGCCACCCACATCGAGGTCGTATGGTAGGTAAGTATGTGTGACGGGAAATAATCGTTTGTCCGACACGGTCAACAAATTGAACGTACCGCACATACGATGGGGGCGGGTCACATCGCATACGATATCGTATGCGAAATTGTAAGGTGTAAAGCAGGCTTTAGTATATCTATGATATGCTGTAATCACCATAAATAACAGAGACAGAGGAAGGAAGGACAGGCAGGCAGAAAAGGGTGTAAATAACTAAAAAAAACGTAGTCAAGCCACCTGCAATGTATACAATGTCTATGTTTTATGTGTCATGTGTAATGTTATTAAGTAATGTGAATTAAGGTATAAGTGGTATGTGGTAGTTAGATAGATGTTAGGTTGGAGACATATTTTAACATGTAACAGAGGACAGAACTATTTTACTATAGGAATATTGTCATTTAGTGGTTAAAGGACAAGTTTATATACAGATTTAGATATTAGAGGGTTAAACGTGGGTTAGAGGAGGGGTTTAGAGTTGAAGAGTGTGGCCATCGTAGCTAGAGAAAAAAGAAGACTTCAGGCAAGAAAGAAGGAAGGACCTGGCCTAGGTGTGAGGGCTGGTCCTGAACCCTGAGACCAATCTCTGTAGGTCCGAATCCCATAGCTTGTCTCGACAGGCTTTGTGGAGCCATCAGGGTTATAAATGGACAAGGAGTTAGAAGAGGGTAGATGGGACAATTGTGGAGTATTGTAGACCCTGGTAAGGAGAACTAAGGGTTACTTATGGACAAAGGAGAATTACCACTACACCCATAGTGAGAGTTCATAGGGATCGAGAAGCTGCTGATGCACCCATAATGGGAGATTATAAACAAGGAAGGAAGGCTTCTGCTGCACCCATAGAGGGAATGTTATAGGGGAGAGAGTGCCTTAGTGAGGAAAAGAGGATGCCGAATACCATGTCTGATATGAAACTGTTGAATGCAAGTAAATAAAGTTTTGTTAAGAAAGCCCTTGTGTTGCTTGATACGTACATGGAAGCTCCTGCGGCAAGAAGTATAGATGAGCAATCCTGAGGTTAGGTTTTTGGAACTGAACACCAAATTTAAAATTCAAGATTCGGGTTTGGGGATTGGGTGCTCTACGTGCGAACAAAACGTGTGGCGCAATGCTTTGCTCAGGTATGCTTGGTGCTCAGCCCTGTGAGAGCCGCTTGTAGTGTTTGAATGGCTCGCACTGGAGGTAACAACAGCTTGATCGGATGTAGTGAAAAGTTTGAAAAAGTTTGACCACCCTCCTCCAGAAGTGATCTGTTTATGGTTGGCTGAATGTAATCAGAGACTCAAACTGCCAATCAGTGACTGGATCCGGGGTTCGGGTCAAGCTGAAGTCTGTGGAGCTAGGCTCATTTGCTGCCGGCGAACCGCGCATCAGCTGAACCGCTCATCTCTAACGAGGAGATGGACACCGACTCAGAGGAACAGGTGAGTGTCATTCACCCCACACAGGATCACATAGGCACACAAGGATCCATTAGTAAAGCAGCGCGGCACCCAAACGGCCATGTGCCTTTCTTTATGGGTGAGCCCTAAGAGTGCATTCTTCTTATTGGTGGGTGTCTCTGGGGAAATTAGACCATCATCACCAATCACACCTTGATGGCATATATTCTAGGAAAACCCCTTTATTGTTATTGGTCCATTTATTCCACATACATAGTGCCTACAGAAGTGATCTGTTTATGGTTGGCTGAATGTACGCGGAGACTCAAACTGCCCATCAGTGACTGGATCCGGGGTTCGGCTCAAGCTGAAGCCTGTGGAGCTAGGCTCATTTGCTGCCAGCGAACCGAGCATCGGCTGAACCGCTCATCTCTAACGAGGAGATGGACACCGACTCAGAGGAACAGGTGAGTGTCATTCACCCCACACAGGATCACATAGGCACACAAGGATCCATTAGTGAAGCAGCGTGGCACCGAAACGGCCATGTGCCTTTCTTCATGTGCGAGCCCTAAGAGTGCATTCATCTTATTGGTGGGTGTCTCTGGGGAAATTAGACCATTACCAATCACACCTTGATGGCATATATTCTAGGAAAACCCCTTTATTGTTATTGGTCCATTTATTCCACCTGCATAGTGCCTATATAAGCCGTATGTCTGTATTTTTTAACAAATAATATACAATATTATGTATCAGTAAGAAATATGTACAACAATACAAAGTCGCTGCCGGTGACAGATCCATTGATATTCATTATTTGTGAAAAATAAAATGCTGAGCTGTTTACCAATGGTTCATTAGTTTTAGCCAAATTCTGAATAAACATAATTATGTCTATAAACTGCTGTGACAGGATTACGAAAAGGAGAATGTAGACACTTGAGACAAGCTCTCCAGGGTGGAAACTTTACTGATGAGGTAAATTATCACATCTTATACGTCCTCGGGGATTAAGGTATATCTAAAAAATATGAAGCAATTATAAGGTGTTAGTTTAACAAATCTATTCGCTCAGCTAATCCTTTTTAACATCGTTGTAGGAGTTAAAAAAAAACAACTTCATGTTTTAAAATCAAAGTTTATTCATTACAAGATGAAAAGTTTTGAAATTTACTTAGATATTTTCTTTATAAATAGTGTAATAGGGAAGACAACCTATCAGAATGGAGATAACTTCTACTCAAACGTCTCCTGAACGGACTGGGAGTCAGAATTATTCCTTGTTAATGTCAAGCTGCCAGCAGGGGGAGCCGGAGCTCTGCAGCAGAAGACACTAAACGGAGCAACGAGAACCAGGAAGTAGATACACAGTGTGTGCTTGTACACTGCCTCACAGCACATCTGGGGAGCAGAGCTGCGGGGCGTGCGAGGAATAGTCAAGCGAGCCGGGTCAAGCACAGTACGGGCAGAAGGAGGACCGGAGAAAAGAGCAGAAGCGGAGTCAAGGTCAGGCCGAGGTCAGTACCAGAGGAAGCAACTGAGTGGGGAGGTAGGAGAGGGTACAGAGAACTGGAGGGACGACCAGGGGACGGAACACAGACAAGGGCACGGGGGCACAAGAACAGATGGATCAGGATATCACTCACAGGACCAGCAATCACAGGCAAAGCAGTGCTAAGCTTATAGCCAGCGCTGGTTCACTGGAAATGTCAGCTTTTAAGGCATCCAGGCTCCGGAAGTGAGGCCTGAAAGAATGCTCCGTCCCCTATGTGGATGGGGAGGCGAACCATGACAGTTAAGTTAAAGAATCACTCCAACATTTTTTAATCTAAGGTGCTTTTAAATTTACGTTCCCTCCTTTTAATCATATACTCAGCCGCCTCCGTCTTTATCTGTGTACTGCCGTCAGCTCCAGTTTTTTAAGGAGGACGCCGGAGGTCTCTCTTCAATCCAAGTCCATGAGAGCCTCGTTCTGGCCTCATTCTGGTTCTCATAGACTTACATTGAGCTCTTGTGATATATATTCTTACTGCAGGCCAATTAAAAGTTGCAATCACAAGATGGCGCCGCTGGACCGGAGGGTCGTCGATAAAAGGTGACAGAGTTTAAGAGCAAGGGCAGGCGGCCCCCTAGATTAGAAGCGCCTCTGGAGCGATGGCAAAAAAATGCTGGAGTTTTGTGCTTTAAGACGTCAGTTGTTTCCTTGGGGGTATTTTGCTGACAAGAAAGGATGAATCATTTTTTATCAGTGTGCTAGATCAAATTTTTCATCCATTTCTGGTCTGTGTGTCCTTCAGTTTTTCTAATATGCAAAAATGTGAGAATCTAATGGTGATAAAACCTTCATTGTATAGAAACAACAGCACACAGTCTAATAAGTTACATATTACTGTAATCAGTGTCTCATTCTGTCCTCAGATTACATAGCAAAAACCTGCTGATAAATTCCCTTTAAGAAGATATTCTCAAAATATAATTTTGCTACAACTGAAGTCTGACTTCCAATGCAATTCTTTATTCTATCTAGACCACAGGTTTTATTTGGTGGTCAAGAGAGTTTACTGTGGCTTTGTTTTGGGATCTACAAAGATCAAAGAGGCATGCAGCTGACTCATTGGGCCACTGGGACAAGGCCTGGCTTGTTTTATGGTATTATTTTTTTTATGTACATAACACCAATATTTTCCACCGGTCTTCACAAACATGATCACAATCTACATTACCTATAACTAGGTCTTTGGAGTGTGGGAGGAAACCTACGCAAACTCCATGTATATATATATATATATATATATATATATATATATATATATATATAAACAGTGCCTTGCGAAAGTATTGGGCCCCTTTGAATCTTTCAACCTGTTCCCACTTTTCAGGCTTCAAACATAAGGATAAAAATGTTAATGTTATGGTGAAGAATCAGCAACAAGTGGGGCACAATTGTGAAGGTGAAGGATGTTTATCGCTTATTTTAAACTTTTATAAAACATAAATAACTGAAAATTGGGGCGTGCAATATTATTCGGCCCCTCTAAGTTAATACTTTGTAGCGCCCCCTTTTGCTGCGATTACAGCTGCAGTCGCTTGGGGTATGTCTCTATCGGTTTTGCACATCGAGAGACTGAAATTCTCGCCCATTCTTCCTTTGTAAACAGCTGGAGCTGAGTGAGGTTGGATGGAGGCGTTTGTGAACAGCAGTTTTCAGCTCTTTCCACAGATTCTCGATTGGATTCAGGTCTGGACTGTGACTTGGCCATTCTAACACCTGGATACGTTTATTTGTGAACCATTCCATTGTAGATTTTGCTTTATGTTTGGGATCATTGTCTTGTTGAAAGACATCTCCGTCCCAGTCTCAGGTCTTTTGCAGACTCCAACAGGTTTTCTTCAAGAATGGTCCTGTATTTGGCTCCATGCATCTTCCCATCAATTTTAACCATCTTCTCTGTCTCTGCTGAAGAAAAGCAGGCCCAAACCATGATGCTGCCACCACCATGTTTGACAGTGGGGATGGTGTGTTCAAGGTGATGAGCTGTGTTGCTTTTACGCCAAACATATTGTTAAATTGTTATATTGTTAAATTTAAAGTTAAATTTTGGTTTAATCTGACCAGAGCACCTTCTTCCACATGTTTGGTGTCTCCCAGGTGGCTTGTGGCAAACTTTAAACAACACTTTTTATGGATATCTTTGAGAAATGGCTTTCTTCTTGCCAGTCTTCCATAAAAGGCAGATTTGTGCAGTGTACGACTGATTGTTGTCCTATGGACAGACTCTGCCACCTCAGCTGTAGATCTCTGCGGTTCATCCAGAGGGATCATGGGCCTCTTGGCTGCATCTCTGATCAGTCTTCTCCTTGTATGAAATGAAAGTTTGGATGGACGGCCAGGTCTTGGTAGATTTGCAGTGGTATGATACTCCTTCCATTTCAATATGATCGCATGTACAGTGCTTCTTGGCATGTTTACAGTTTTGGAAATCTTTTTGTAACCAAATCCGGCTTTAAACTTCTCCACAACAGTATCACAGACCTGCCTGTTGTGTTCCTTGAGCAGGTGCATTTATACGGAGACTTGATTACACACAGGGGATTATATTTATCATCATCAGTCATTTAGGACAACATTGGATCATTCAGAGATCCTTAATGAACTTCTGGAGTGAGTTTGCTGCACTGAAAGTAAAGGGGATGAATAATATTGCACGCCCTAATTTTCTGTTTATTCTTTTTTACAAAAGTTTAAAATAAGCAATACATTTCATTCAACTTCACAATTGTGTCCCACTTGTTGATTCTTCACCATAAATTTTTTTCTTTTTTTATCTTTATGTTTGAAGCCTGAAATGTGGGAAAAGGTTGAAAAAAATCAAGGGGGCCGAATACTTTCGCAAGGCACTGTATGTGTTTATAATAAAACAACGCATTTCGGCCCTATTAATAGAGTCTTCAGGTTAAAAATATGTAAAAGAATGAATAATGTGCACCTCAGTGCTATAACGAAGTCAAATTGAATCATATCAGGAGGTTGGACATATATAACAGGAAGGATCCCAGGATGAGGGACATATGTACCAAGATGGAGGGATATACGTATACCAGGAAGGGGCCTAGGGTGGGAGATATGTATAACAGGAAGGGACCCAGGATGAAGGACATATATATCAGGAGGTTGGACATGTATACCACGAAAGAGCTCAGGATTGGGGATATATGTACTAGGATGGTGGACATATATACTAGGAAGGGGACAAGGTCGGTGGACATGTATACTAGGGAGGGGACATATATACCAGGAAGGGCCGCAGGATGGGGGACATACAAATCTAAACAGGATCCAGGATGAGGGACATTTATACCTGGAAGTGGCCCAGGATGGGGGACAATAGTAAAAAATGATATATGTCTTTTTAAGATATAGGGGTACTTTCCACACTGCGACATCGCTACCGATATATCGTCAGGGTCGACATCAAAGCGTGTGACACAAATGAGCGACGATCAACGAGCACAAAAACGTGAAAAATCGTTGCTCGTTGACACGTCGTTCATTTCCTTGATATCGCTGCTGCCACCGGTACAATGCTGTTCGTCGTTCCTGCGGCATCACACATTGCTATGTGTGACACCGCAGGAGCTACGAACATCTCCTTACCTGCGTCCACCGGCAATGCGGAAGGAAAAAGGTGGACGAGATGTTACGTCCCTCTCATCTCCGCCCCTCCGCTCCTATTGGCCGGCCGCTTAGTGTTGCCGCAGTGACGTCGCTATGACGCTGAACGCCCCTCCCCCTTGAAGATGGGATTGTTCGGCGGTCACAGTGACGTCGCTGACAAGGTATATGTCGCTGACATATTGCACACACAACGGGGGAAGGTGCTATCGCGCTCGACATCGATAGCAATCGCTAGCGATGTCGCAACGTGTAAAGTACCCTTTAGAATGGTACAAGGTCCATAAACCTGATGAACATGCAGGTGGGGGCCCAGGTCCAAATCTTGCACTCGGGCCCTTCGTACTTTAGTTACGCTACTGGAGGAAATCATTCATGAGCGCATGTAAGTTCCATTGTTTTGGCAGAATCTTGTTTAACGACAGCACATATATAAAATTTATGTGCAGCTAAACAAATTTGCTTTAGAGCCTCTTTGTCCCATAATTGGTATTGGGACTCTATCAGATTCTGGTTGATTTATATGTAGAAATGTTTTTTCTGTTCTTAAAATCTTGCTGGCAGCAAGATACCTAATTAACAGCAGAGCTTTCAAAGACCCTCTAACAAATGCTTTCCTGCATTTTTACGCACAAGAACTCTCATTAGCGGAGCGGCGCTTTGTGATTATTTATACCACTTCTATAATTAAAAATTCTGAAAGCTAATTACAATTATCCATCAGTTTTTCAACATGCCAGCAATGGAGGTCTTAACCTCTTCACAATTCACCTCCACCCAGTTTTGTCATTGCAACTTCTGTCTTTGACATATCGGGAACATTAAAAAAAAAAAGCAAAAAGCTAAAGCTGAAATTAAAGACTAAAGAGAATATTTGTGCTCTAATGCATACAAGGAAGCAGTAAAAAATATAAATAAAAAAAACACAGGAAATAATTCACTAATAAAAATATAATAGGTCTGTTTAGCAAAAAGTGCGCCCCACAAAAATGGAGTACCTGAAACATAGTAAAATGTGTTTCAGATGTTTTTTCGATGTACAACTGTTTTTACAGGAGTTATGCTTAGATATACTACAAAGAAAATTGGTATTATATATTAATATAGAACTCTGCTTCTTCTTCCTCCTAAACTGTTCATTCATTGTAAAAGATCTTAAATTATGGGTACAATCTTTCTTCAGTGAATATACAGTCCCTGACAAAGGTTCTGTCGCTTATCCATGTTATGGAAATAAAAGCTTATAACCTGACTTTAAATTCATCTATTGGTTTTATAAATTACTCCTTTGAAAGATGAAATTACTTTCTGTGGGAAACCAAACTTTTGTCTTGCCAAAATCTGACCTTTCTGTGTTCATTAACTCATCAATATTTCAGCTTTGTAACAACTTTATTTTCATAATCTAAACAAAATTTGGGAGGGTTTCAGCTTTCAAAAGAGTAATTTATAAAACCAATGGATGAATTTAAAGTCGGGTTATAAGCTTTTATTTACATAACATGGATAAGCGACAGAACCTTTGTCAGGGACTGTACACTTTCCAATCACTGAGATAGGGGAGATGACAGTTGGTGCTTATGAAGTTCTATGCAGACCTGTAACAGTTATTTCAGGAGAATTTACAGCAGAATTTCTGTGTCGGCCTCTAGCTCCTCCTCAGTAGGTAGAATTTTAAAAACTGTCATCTTTTATCACAGCTATGGAAAATTCTGTCTTTCTTTAACACAAATTTTACAGTTTTTACCTACAAATTCAGAGTGAAAGTTCAGTCTAGGAGAAGAAAGAAGCTGATTTGTCTGATAAAATATATTACAAAGTTTCTTATTTTCCTGTGTAGTATTAATTTATGAAATAAGAATTAAATGATGTTACTCTATAGAAAATTAGGTATTAGGTAAGTAAATTAACCTCTCCCCCTCACCATTAATATTTGTTTTCATATATCAAAAATGATTAAGGAAACATGTATAGATATCCACTTTTGTACTCAAATACTTATGTCCAAATATTGTGGTGCCATACCCTTGCAAGAGAGTTAATAAAATGCATCTTCCATATCTTACAAAAATGAAATGCTCATACAATTTAATCCCATTTCCTACTGTTCTGTTCTGAATGGTCCAGGACTAATTTATTGGTTGCCACATGTGATAATTTACCCTGTTGATGTGGAGATAGCACATGGTTACGTAATTTACAATGTTGGAAGGAAAATTACATATTTATACTATTATAGTGCCTTATAAGTTGTATTATTTGCTATGTCTAATATTTAGCTATGTTGTGCCTGCTGTGCACAGCCAGCTAGGTAAGATTGCTAGATATTATTACGTCATTTAATTTTATTTGTTCTAGAAAAACCATACAAAATTATAAGAACCCCATTACTATGTGTATGATGTGAAAAATATGTGTAAATGTGTGATACTATACATGCTGCATAAGTGATATACTGTAAGTGAGTGCTGATGTCAGAGTAATACATGCGAGATATGCCCTAGGTCATAATAAAGGTGTGTTTACACTACTGAAAGTGAGATTTTTGTTTGCACAGCCACTGCAGGACTCTACTACTATAAGAGGTGACCAAGAGATGGTCTGTGAGAGTATGTGCTGAGTTGCATTGAGTGTGATGCACCCACGGGGTCTCTGGGGGTAGGGTTACCAATGACCGGGCCGGTTTGGGATGTCACAGCTGCCAGGCCCGGCTCCATGATCCCTCAGTGTCAACCAAATGAAGGGGGAAGATTATGGGAGTAGTAGTTATTCATGACGCCACCTGTGGTATGTGGCCAGGTATTAGCCGCCGCTATGAGAGGTCTCTCTTCTGAGGCAGATGGTGGTGCAGCTTGGGTGTTGCTGTGCTCCACAAATAGAGCTAGGGTTTGTGGAAGGATGTGGGGAGTAGTTATCCACTCTAATGAAGGAGCGCAGGGCGCGTGAAGGATCAAACAACACAGCGGTTTCAGTTCAAGTTCTTTATTCACTGAGATGTCACTGCCTTCGGGCTGCCGAACTCCGCCGTCATGGGCTCCAGCCAATCTCGGATAGTTCGGAGGTCAGAACCGGTGTTTCTTTCAGGAAGTCCTTCCTCCCTGCGCCGTGTTATGTGGGTCCCTGCGGCTTCAAGCTACGCTGGGACGCGAGTCCTGTTCCCCGTCTCGTATAGCAGGCAGCACGAGTCTGTAGATGGAGCTGCCCTATGGTCACGACTCCTGGCTCTATATGCTGCTTTGCCCGGGCGCTGTGTGTGGGCCAGAAGACTTGAAATCATCTGACCGCCGAATTCTGCTAGTGGGTCTTGCAGTACCCACAAGCCTAGGGTTCCACACCCTGAGGTGGGTGCCGGCCCACAGGGAGCATCAGCTCTCCCCTCAGCAACCATGTACTCCTGCATCTCACTTGTTTCCTGTCCTGAACTAGACTGCTTGTAAGTGTGTGTGTGTGTGTGTGTGTGTGGCCTTGCTCCCCAGTTTCTAGCTCCCCCCCGGGTTCCTGAACTAGTGAGCAGAAGTTCCACTACATTAGTGATGGCCACCCTGCAATGTCTCTACCCTAGCCCAGTCCCAGTGAGAGGGCTCCTAACTGTGTTTTGGTGGATTGTGGTGGTTTTACTGGCGATGACCTCCTCCATAACCAAGATGAATACTGCACCTCTCGTGAGGTGCAGTACCCTGTGGCGACTGAAACCTCAGGGGCGCCACATGTGTAACACAGAAAATGTGTCAAATAGGAGGAAGAGCTGCTGAAGACATTGCCAGCAGGCTGTGGAATTTATTTGCCAATTGTCTATTCTGTTCAAAACAATGTGTAGCCCTTTTTGAGACTGTTAAATCCACCCTCAAACAAAGTAACCATCAAGTGTGTTGCCTTTCAAGGGCTAAATTTGTTGAATTAGACATTTAAACTGTATACCCCTTTATTCCTTAAATTATCCTTGTGTGGGGAATCACTCTATGTCAACACTTTCTACATCCTATTTTATATATAAAGAGGCACACTACCATAGATATCCAAGCAAATATAAATTATATTCATACCACACTGCCATTCAGACTTCCATGTAGTTTCCAAATACACTAATATGTATTCGCCATTTGTTTCCCATAAAAAGATACCATTCAGTGGTGTCTAAATAATACATCCAAATTATGCCTAAATATTATATGTGTGAAATTCCTGGAGGCTCAGGGTAATGAAGGTTTAAAGTGGGCTTTACACGCTGCGATCTCGCTAGCGAGATCGCAAGCGATCGTACCCGCCCCCGTCGGTTGTGCGACACGGGCAAATCGCTGCCCGTGGTGCACAACCTCCCTTAACCCCATCACATGCACTTACCTGCCCTGCTACGTTGCTCTGGCCGGCGAACCGCTTCCTTTCTAAGCGACGTCACATGGCAGGCATCCAATAGAAGTGGAGGGGCGGAGATGAGCGGGACGTAACATCCCGCCCACCTCCTTCCTTCCGCATTGCCGGTGGACGGAGGTAAGGAACGACGAACAACATCGCTAATAAACAGAAAACGATTTTTTGTTTCAGGACGACCTCTCCGCGGCAAACGATTTTGACCACTTTTGCGATCATTTAAGCTCGCTCATAAGTGTCACACACTGCAATATCGTTAATGACGCCGGATGTGCGTCACAAACACCGTGACCCCGACGATAATTCATTAACGATATCGTAGCGTGTAACGCCCGCTTAAGTGCTTCACTTAGATTGCCTCGTTGGGTCAAGTACTTGGAGACCTTAAGAAACCAGAGGCCCTGGGGATTGCCAGGTTTGCCAACCCTACGACTAACCATTCTATTGCATTTCAGATCCTATGTGCAAATCTTTTGTTTAGCTTTCCTTTTTACATTAAAGCTAATTGCTGCTTCATGAAATCTTTTCATCTTAATCTTTATATACTTTAGTATTAATCTTCTAATAACTATAATAGCCCCGGCCCACATGCAGAATGCTAATACCTTTCCCTTCTACTTTTAGAGGTGAAATGATTCTGCAACGTGCTTCCACTTCATCAAGAGCTTTACTGCATAAGCAATCAATATTCCTCAATTAAGATATGGAAATTTCACTTTCAGGAATGGGTCAAACACAGTTTAGCTGCATTGTAGTTAATGTATTCTTTTATTACATGACTTTACTGATTTATTTAGATACAAGATCTTATTGAGTCCAAGCCGGTGTATTATTGCAACACAAAGAAGCAAACATTAAGAAATCTTTTGACTTTTTCAATATGTTCAGTAGGTTTGGAATATAGGAAACATCTTCCATTAGTCCTACTAATATATTGGGTCACAATTAATACCCAACTCAAGGAATCTGTGATAAAAGATGCAAAAAATGTGCATTAAAAAGTTGCCTCAATTGAACAATCCTTATTAAATAAAGCCATATTGGTCTAGTTTCTGCTCTAACAGTATTAGTTTTGGGGAGCTTCAAACATATGCAAAACACTCACCAATTTTTTGGTCCGAATGTCCAATTTTACTATATTTTTTTCCTTACATAAAACATTTTTTCTAAAGCTAATAAAATTAAACAAATGTGTAAACTGGACAGCACACCGGGGGCATCCAAGAGCTGTTCAATTTATTTTGCAGACCTATAAACTAGCATTTAAGAGTTTCATCCGTGATTTGTACCAAAATTACTCTCAAGTCTCCTTGTTTTGATGTAGACCCCTCATTCTGCCAAAAAACCTTGTGTGAAAAGTCCAATGACTATACTGGATGCAAGAGAAATCTGTGAAAAATACACATATAACTCGTAAGAGAAAAATTGATGTCCGAATGAGCCATTATCTGGCATAAGTGAAGAATGAATATCCAAAAATGTTTTTCTAGCAGACTTAGTTGTATAGGTTGGTAGATTACCCTGGAAAAAATAAAAAAAATGTTTAGAATGCTATCTATATCCCCACAGCATAAGAAATGGTGAGCGCATTCAGGCCAACCGAGGTTTGACGCACAATGAAAAACACATGTAAAAAACACCACAGACAAGGGGGAAACACTCCCAGAGAATCTGGTTCCAGTCCTTTTACTGGACTCTGTTAGATCCTTATTGTGCATCTCCTAACCAACTCAGTATAACTCTACAAACTGGTCTTTAGCTCTCGTCCTTCAACTGGACTCTATTTGATCCTTATTGTGCATCTCCTAGCCAACTCAGTCTAACTCTATAGACTGGTCTTTACCTCCAGTCCTTCAACTGGACTCTACTAGATTCTTATTGTGGATCAACTAACCAACTCAACCTAACTCTACAAACTGGACTTTGTTCGATTGCTAGATGACTCTGCTTTGATGCAATTCTGGCTTTCTCATCTGTCAGCCCACGTTTTGTCTCTGTCTTCTTTCTCAACTCCTCCAGTCTTCTTAGACTTTATTGTTCCAACCAAACAATTCTGCTGCACCAGTGTCATCTGTCCATGCTACAAAACAAATGCTCATCCAGACCGAGAGCTTTGAAGATCCACCACCCCAGGTGAGACCTTGCCGTGGTCACAATAGATAGAACATCTTATAAAATTATGCTTGGTAGAGATGAGTGAACCTTAGGGTCGAGGCTCGGTGTCTGGGCTCAAAAAATGATGATAAAATCACCAAGGTGAGTATAGCGCTATGCTCGTGTGTGAGTGGTGCCTTGCATTGTGCATGCTGTGGCTAGTGTTAGTTTGGCTCAAATTTGGGTTAAATTTGGTGTTCTCAGATGTCTTGTTCACAAAGAATTAAAAAAAAAATAAAAAACACCACCCATCTCCGGAAATGTTTTGATTTTGGCCCATAGCAAAACATTTCCGGAGGTGGTTGGGTGGTGTTTTTTTTTTATTCTCTGTGTACAATACATCTGAGAACACTGAATGTAAGCCAAATTTGAGCGGATCAAACACTGCCCACAGCAGTGCCTCACTGACACATGAGAACAGCGCAATACTCACCTTGGTGATTTTCACGTCATTTTCCAAACCTAAACACTGAGCCTGGAGCCTAAGGTTCGCTCATCTGTAGGTAAAATTACTTTTTTTTTTTAGTAAACTTCTAAGTATTTACCGTATAATACATATGCAATATTTTTTAGCTACAAATATTCAGACAAACCATTTGCATTTATATCATAAGTACTAGAAAGTGCTAAATATCAGACATAATTATCTGCAAATGTAGTCATTGTGATAGGGAATATTCTTAGCCTTTACTTTAACCCATGACACAAACATTAATCATATAAAATTACTGCTTCCAGCTGGTACATATTAAATGAGCAGAAGTTACACTTAAGAGTTCATTAAGTTTGTCATTTAAATTTTTAAAAAATGACATCACCGGGACATCGGCTATTTTTGGAAAATTATTGGATTTTTTCTATTTTGTGTGAGGATTAGTGGATGCTTAATTTGTGATGAGTTATGAATCTAATGAAAGTTAAAAAAGAAATGTAACTAAATTTATTAAACAAGGACAATATCCACATGAAATTTGTATAGTCCCAAAGTATTTGTGAGGGTTTCCTCTATGTACTCCGTAGCTCGACGGCAGATCAATGGCGCTAGCCACAGCGACACCCCCGAGCCCGCAGTATTGCTGAACCTCCATCCACTGAACCTCCTGAGCCACAACACCTCCTCCTCCTAGCCCACAGCATCGCCGACCCTTCCTCCTATGACCTTTCTGAGCCGCTCCACCACCGCTTCCCCCGGTGAGCTAATATAAGACACATTAGGATTATAAGACGGACTCTCATTTTAACATTAAAAATTATTTTTTCCTATTTTCCTCCTTTACATTTGGGATGCATCCTTTAATCCAGTGCCTCTTATAAAACGAAAAATATGGTACTTTTCCAGTATTTGTCATGAATAATGAATTTAACCCATGCACGACCAGACGATTTTGCGCTTTCCATTTTTTTTCGCCATTCTTTTTCCAAGAGACGTAACTTTTCTTTTGCAGTCAATATGGTCATGTGGGAGCTCATTTTTTGCAGAATGAGTTGTACTTTTAAATGAAACCATGAGTTTAACATATAGTGTACTGGAAAACGGCAAAAAAAAATTCCAAATGCGGAAAAATTGCAAAAAAAGAGCGATTGCACTATTGTTTTTGAGATATTTTATTCACTGTGTTCACTAAATGTTAAAACTGATTTGTTAGTGTGATGCCTGAGGTTGGTGCGATTTCGTAGATACCAAACATGAGTAGCTTTACATTTATCTAAAGGGTGCTTTACACGCTGCGACATCACTAACGATATATCGCCGGGTTCACAGTGTTTGTGACGCACATCCGGCGTCGTTAGCGACATCGCAGCATGTGACAGCTAGGAGCAACGATCAATGATCGCAAAAGCGTCAAAAATCGTTGATCGTTGACACGTCGCTTCTTTACATAATATCGTTGGTGGTGCATGCCGCTGTTTGTTCGTCGTTCTTGCAGCATCACACATCGCTATGTGTGACACCGCAGGAACAACGAACATCTCCTTAACTGCGTCCACCGGCAATGAGGAAGGAAGGAGGTGGGTGGGATATTCCACCCGCTCATCTTCGCCCTTCCGCTTCTATTGGATGGCTGCCATGTGACGTTGCTGTGACGTCACACGAACCACCCCCTTAGAAAGGAGGCGGTTCGCCGGCCACAGTGACATCGCAGGGAAGGTAAGTCCGTGTGACGGGTGTAAGCGATGTTGTGCACCACGGGCAGCGATTTGCCCGTGACGCACAACCGACGGGGGCGGGTATACTTGCTAGCAATATCGATAGCAATATCGCAGCGTGTAAAGTGCCCTTTAGGGGTTAAAAAAAAACAGAAGTTTGTCCAAAAAAAAGTGGTCTAAATTTTGCGCCATTTTCCGCGACCTGTAGAATTCTCATTTTTCATTATATATTGCTCAGTGATGGCGTATTTTTTGTGTCTCGGGCTGACATTTTTAATGGTACTATTCTTGCACAGATGCTACGTTTTGATCGCCTGTTATTGCATTTTGCGCAAAATATGCGGAAACCAAAACACGTAATTTTGGCGTTTGGAATTTTTTTGCCGCTATGCTGTTTACCGACCAGATTAATTGATTTTATATGTTGATAAATTGGGCATTTCAGAACGCAGCGATACAAAATGCGTGTATATTGGTTTTTTTTAACCTTTGAATTTTCAATGGGGCAAAAGGGGGATGATTTGAATTTTTAGGTTTTTTTATTTTTTTTTAATTTTTCAAACTTTTTTAAACTATTTTTTTTTTATTTTACTAGTCCCTTTAGGGGGCTATAAGGATCAGCTGTCTGATCACTCATTCATTTCTTCTGATCAGATCAGCATTGCTCAGAACAGGAGAAATAATCATCTCTTGTAACAGCCAGTACTCGGCTGTTTCTTATAGGACCTGAGTCATGTTAGCTACAGGAGTAATCACATGACCCTGTGCTACCATGACAACCACAGGATCCATGTCATCACGTCAGGTGACTTCCGGTATCGGGCGGTGAGTAAACGTCTACGGCGATCGCTGTTAAAATGTCGCTGTCACATGTTGACAGTGTAATTTAAGAGGTTAACAGGTACGGGTGGATAGCAATTTCACTCGTACCTGCAAGGTACACATGTCAGCTGTACAAATCAGCTGAAATGTGCACGGATCCCCGCCTGCAGCCCGCAGCAGCAGGTGGGGATTAACACTATGACCGCAATTACGTGATATTACCGCTTAAGGGGTTAAGGAAAGTAAATGGGGAACTCGAGCATTTTTTGGGGGAAAATCTAGTATTCGGTATTCGGATCGTATTATCCAAACCTGAATACTTCACTATTTGCAAAAATAAAAAAAAATATTAATAGTGATCCTATTATAAGACCAAGTTTTAAATGGAGAAAAAATATACATATAGAAAGGTAAGGGTTTTGGCATTTAGTGTTATGTTATATTAAAAATAAACAGATTTATCAACCTTTGGAGAGAAATATTGGAAAGAGAGACATTCAGAAGAGTGTTGGGGTATTATGGTTTCATTAACTACAGTTTATTCATTATATAATGGAAAATGTTCTATGTTAATATCTTTCAGTTGTTAAAATAGTTTGTTCTGCAAGATAAAAAGTTCTTTAGTTGTAAGTTTTCTAAATAATGAAAACGATATTGTATGTATTCTATTTTTGAATTCTTTCCTTTTCTTGGTTACAGAGCTTCCATGACACAGGCTATGTAATGACAGAACAGGGGCTCCTAGGCTGACCCTCAGATTCGAAACCCTGGGCTATTCCTTATCATGGAGGTAGGCTTGATGGTAGCCAGGTCTGAGCCCCCAGCGTGACCCTAACTCCTGTCCGAGGTCTGATCTTACTCCCCCCTCCCAGGGAGCGGGCCAGAAACCCAGTAACAAAACTCCACAGAAAAGACATGGACATTGGAGAATAAAAACTCGTACACACTGCATTCACAAACTAAGGAGAGACTATATGTGTACAGGGGAATAAAGAAAAGAGGAGGAAATAAACGCACTACAGGAAAAAAAACAAACCATGCAAAATAGTATCTATGGATCACCATGGATGGGATAACTACATAGACCGGGATCGCTGAAGCTATCTTCGGCGATCTTCTAACACACTCTCCAGACTTAAATAGGAAGAGACCAACTGTGGATGGCATTCAGCAGCCTGACTCTCAAAATAGTTGCTGCTAACTGCTCCAAAAAGAATAAACTCATGTTCAGCTGGGAGCAGTGAAAATAACTCAGCCGACACCCAGCAGAGCTGAGCATTTAAGAGAAACCAGGTTGCCTGTCAGACTCTGCAATTTGATCAGGGTCCAACGCTGTGAGAGCAGATTCGGACAGTGTATGACACTTCCCTTCTACAATTGTTCCAGCCCAGGCTGGAAAGATAAAGGGAACTGGATGTGAGGCTCATTTCATTACACAAGATAATCACATACTCCTTCATGGCTGACGCAGAGATAGAGAAGTGGGTTGTCTTAGCTAATAAATTAGGCCAGACAGACAGCCTCCTTCATCAAGTGCTAAAACATGGACAACGTAAATTAGAAAATAAATTGTTGGCCTAATTTTTAGACTCCTTCTCTTGGTACAAGAACCTTTGTTCGTTTCAACACCGGCATGTTTAAACAAAGGCTCTGATACCAAAATAAGTAGTCTGCAATTGCGCCAACAATTTATTTGTTAAAAAAAACAAAATAATTTCTAAAATAATATTTCTTTAAATCCAAACTCTCGAAAGGCAATCAAAATACAAAACACTATAATTTGTAAGTTCCAACTTCAAAACTCAATTTGGGTTTCCCATCATCTTCCATTTGCTGAGATTCATCATTTTAAATGTAATTCAATAAAAATCTAAAAGCTGTCGGTTTCAGTGGTTCCAAGGTTAATTGAGTTTAAATATGCCAATATATAATAGGAAATATTGAGTACTTTCCAAAATGAGAAATCATTGTACTACTGAGGGAGATGGATCGCTTGTGGATCCTTACTACATTCCTTCATTTTGATTTTGTCATCTAACATGGCATAGATTATATTCTATAGTGACCTGTAAATCTGTTGAAATTTGGAAATCAGCTCTGATCACTTCTGTTTATGCTTTTAATGCCTATGTCAATAGCTGATATCTGAAATTAAGGCATATTCTGGAGGGAACGCTGTTTTATGGACCCCTCGTACACATTGATGGGTTACAATGAATTACAGCTTTGATTTATCCTTGATGTTATATATACAGTATATACTGTGGGTATATATATATATATATATATATATATATATATATATATATATATATATACATATACATACATATATACTAGCTGTACTACCCGGCTTCGCCCGAGTTAATAACTGCTGTTGACAAAATAAAATGTATTAACAAAAAATGATTCTGCACACAAAAACCACAAAACAAATAGATGGAAATGTAATTATTAAAAGGCAAAAACTAAGCTAATAGAAACATTTCACAACATATATTTCAACACCACAGATATTCCACACAGATTTAACTAAATTGGCCAAGTAATGTGCTCCGTCTGCCTCTTTACAGGACTGTCTCTGTCCCCGTCTGTCTCTTTCCCCGTCTGTCTCTTTCCAGGTCTGTCTCTTTCCAGGTCTGTCTCTTTCCAGGTCTGTCTCTGTCTGTCTCTTTCACCGTTTGTTTCTGTCTGTCTCTCTGTCTGTCTCTCTCTATCTGTCACCCCACCAACATCTTATTACCTCACATATAAGCTTCTTATACTATGAATGTATTTTGTTCCTATAGCAACCAATCACAGCTCCTACTAATAACCTGTAGTTTCAGGCTCCATTTACGTTAATGGAGGCATGTTTTTTGGAGAGTAACTGTAAAGCGCGGGGTTAAATTTTCCTGTCAAAACATAGTCTACAACGTTCCCTGGGTCATATGAGGTGTCTGTGCAAAATTTTGTGATTGTAAATGCAACAGTGCGGACACACTTTTCGTTTCACTTTTTTCCCATTATGTAGATAGGGGCAAAATTGATTGGTAAATTTAGAATGCGCGGGCTTAAAATTTTGCCTCACAACATAGCCTATGATGCTCTCGGGGTCCAGCACCCGGCGCTGCCCGGGATAGTAACTGTCTCTCTGTTTCTCTCCCATTCTCTGTCTGTCTCCCCCTCTGCATATCTCTCTCTGTCTCTCTCTCTATCTCTTTGTCTGTATGTCTCTTTCCATGTCTGTATCTGACTGTCTCTGTCTCTTTCTCTGTCTGTCTCAATTTTTTTCCCTGCCTGTCTATCTATCTCTTTCCCTGTCTGTCTCTGTCTCTTTATCACTTTCCCTGTCTGTCTCTTTCCCTGTCTGTCTCTTTCCCTGTATTTCCCTGTCTGTCTCTTTCCCTCTTTCCCTCTGTCACTTTCCCTGTGTCTGTCTCTTTGTCTGTCTCTTTTCCTGTCTTTGCCTGTCTCTTACTCTGTCTGTCTCTTTCCCTCTCTTTCCCTGTCTGTCTGTTTCTCTGTGTCTGTCTCTGTCTCTTTGTCTGTGTCTGTCTCTTAACCTGTCTCTCTCTTTCCCTCTCTTTCCCTGTCTGTCTCTTTCCCTGTCAGTCTGTCTCTTTGTCTGTCTCTTTGTGTCTGCTCTTACCCTGTCTATGTCTGTCTCTTTCCCTGTCTGTGTCTGCCTCTTTCCCTGTCTGTCTCTTTCCCTGGCTCTGTTGTGACACGCCAACATTCCATTTAAGGGCGTGGCTGCACATTCTTCTGAATTTCTGGCTGCACTGTGGCTCCCAACTCCATTCGCTTTAATGGAGGCAGGTTTTTGGTGAATAACTGTAAAGCGCGGGGTTAAAATTTCCCCTCAAAACATAGCCTATGACGCTCTCGGGGTCCAGACGTGTGAGTGCGCAAAACTTTGTGGCTGTAGCTGCGACGGTGCAGATGCCAATCCCGGACATACACATACACACACACACACACACACACACAGCTTTATATATTAGATATGTATATATATATATATATATATATATATATATATATATATATATATAAAGAGAGAGAGAGAGAGTTAATATACATATATTAATGTATGTAAAGCGCTGTGGAATTAATAGCGCTATATAAATGAATAAAATTATTATTATTATATATACGTATATATATATATATATATATATATATATATATATATATATATATATATATATATACATATATATGAAGAAGGGGTGATTCTATTTTTTATATTTCTATTCTTTATCTGAATATTTCTGTAAACGTTGAATCAATATATCTTCTTTGATGGTTTCTTTCAAGTACTACAATATTACAGTATTGTGTTCTGTTGTATTATATATATACAGTATATATATATATATATATATATATATATATATATAAAGCTGAGTGTATGTATGTGGGTATATCCACTAAAGGAATCCGCACCGTCACGTTTACAATCATAAAATTTTTCTCAGACGCCTCACTTGACTCAGGAAATATCAGAAACTATGGTTTGAGGGGAAAATTTAACCCTGTGCTTTACAGTTTTTCACCAAAAAACCTGCTTGCATTAAAGTCAATGGGGCAGGAAGCTACAAGTCATTAATAGCTGCTCTGATTGGTTGCTATAGGCAACGAAGGGCATTCTTAGTATAAGAAGCTTATGTGTGAGGTAATATGATTTTGATAGAGACAAACACACACAGAGAAACACAGAGACAGAGACACACAGAGACAGACACACACAGAAAAAGACACACACAGAGACAGACACACAAAGACAGAGACACACAGACACAAACAGAGACAGAAACAGACAGACTCACACAGAGAAAGATACAGAGAGAGAAACAGAGAGACAGACAAACAGAGACAGAGACACACAGAGACAGAAACGCATACAGAGACACACAGAGACAAATATAAATAGAGGCAGAGACACACAGAAACAGAGATAGAGACACACAGAGACAGACACACAGAGGCAGACACACAGAGACACAAAAAGACAGACAGAGATACACAGATACAGACACACACAGAGACACACACAGAGAGACAAACACAGACACACACAGACATAGACACACAAAGACAGACACAGAGACAGGCACACACAGAGACAGACACACACGGAGACAGACAAAGACACAGAGACACACAGAGACAGAGACACACAGAGACAAACACAGAGTCAGAGACACACAGTGACAGAAACAAAGACAGAGAGCACAGACACAGAGGCACACAGAGACACACACACAGAGACACACATACAGAGACACAGAGACATACAGAAAAAGAGAGACAGCGTGGGAGAGTGAGAGAGTTGGAGAGAGGGAAAGTGAGAGAGACAGAGAGACAATTAGTTACTACCCCGGGCAATGCCGGGTACTACAGCCTGTCTAGTATATATATATATATATATATATATATATACATTATAAATATTACAATATTACAGTACTGTGTATATATATATATATATATATATATATATATATATATAGTCATATGAAAAAGTTTGGGCACCCCTATTAATGTTAACCTTTTTTCTTTATAACACTTTGGGTTTTTGCAACAACTATTTCAGTTTCATATATCTAATAACTAATGGACTGAGTAATATTTCTGGATTGAAATGAGGTTTATTGTACTAACAGAAAATGTGCAATCCACATTTAAACAAAATTTGACTGGTGCAAAAGTATGGCCACCCTTATCAATTTCTTGATTTGAACACTCCTAACTACTTTTTACTGAGTTACTAAAGCACTAAATTGGTTTTGTACCCTCATTGAGCTTTGAACTTCATAGGCAGGTGTATCCAATCATGAGAAAAGGTATTTAAGGTGGCCACTTGCAAGTTGTTCTCCTATTTGAATCTCCTATGAAGAGTGGCATCATGGGCTCCTCAAAACAACTCTCAAATGATCTGAAAACAAAGATTATTCAACATAGTTGTTCAAGGGAAGGATACAAAAAGTTGTCTCAGAGATGTAAACTGTCAGCTTCCACTGTGAGGAATATAGTAAGGAAATGGAAGAACACAGGTACAGTTCTTGTTAAGCCCAGAAGTGGCAGGCCAAGAAAAATATCAGAAACTCAGAGAAGAAGAATGGTGAGAACAGTCAAGGACAATCCACAGACCACCTACAAAGACCTGCAGCATCATCTTCCTGCAGATGGTGTCAATGTGCATCGGTCAACAATACAGCGCACTTTGCACAAGGAGAAGCTGTATTGGAGAGTGATGCAATAGAAGCCGTTTCTGCAAGCACGCCACAAACAGAGTCGCCTGAGGTATGCAAAAGCACATTTGGACAAGCCAGTTACATTTTGGAAGAAGGTCCTGTGGACTGATGAAACAAAGATTGAGTTGTTTGGTCATACAAAAAGGCGTTATGCATGGAGGCAAAAAAACACGGCATTCCAAGAAAAGCACTTGCTACCCACAGTAAGATTTGGTGGAGGTTCCATCATGCTTTGGGGCTGTGTGGTCAATGCCGGCACCGGGAATCTTGTTAAAGTTGAGGGTCGCATGGATTCAACTCAGTATCAGCAGATTCTTGACAATAATGTGCAAGAATCAGTGACGAAGTTGAAGTTACGCAGGGGATGGATATTTCGACAATGATCCAAAACACCGCTCCAAATCTACTCAGGCATTCATGCAGAGGAACAATTACAATGTTCTGGAATGGCCATCCCAGTCCCCAGACCTGAATATAATTGAAAATCTGTGGGATGATTTGAAGCTCGGCGACCATCAAACTTAACTGAACTGGAATTGTTTTGTAAACAGGAATGGTCAAATATACCTTCATCCAGGATCCAGGAACTCATTAAAAGCTACAGGAAGCGACTAGAGGCTAGAGTTGAGCGCGGTTCGCGGTTCGTGGTTCTCCAGTTCTAGGCTCGAGTGATTTTGGGGCTGTTCTAGATCGAACTAGAACTCGAGCTTTTTTGCAAAAGCTCGATAGTTCTAGATACGTTCGAGAACGGTTCTAGCAGCAAAAAGCAGGGCTTTTTACAGCTACAGTGTGCAGGAGCCATCGCTGGCAGCCTGCCAGAAGCTGGTAACCAAGATAAACATCGGGTATCCAACCAAAGCGCTTTGGTTAGTAACCCGATGTTTATCCTAGTTACGTGCAGGAAGCCCACACTTCCCCGCTCAGCTCACTCCGCCCCCTCCTGCCCGCGGCATGTACACACGTACACACACACACACACACACACACACACACACACATGGTCCCGCTCGGCTTACCTGCGGTGATGAAGTCCCGCCATCCCGACCTCAGCGCTGTCACTGTCCTCCATGGCCGCCGCTGTCACATCACCTCTCGCTTCCGACCCAAGACTGACTAGCGGTGACGTCACGGGCCTCTCGCGATACTTGGTGTGAAGACGCCGGTCATTGAACTCAGTGACAGGGGCTGTCAGTGTGCTGGAGATCAGCGCAGGTAATGTACCTCGCTGACAGCAGCACTTGTCATGCCCTGCAGTGACCTGGGCTGACCCATTGATGTTAGCTCAGGTCACTTCATTGCTCTCCCAGCCAATGGGGAACATCCTGCTCTTCATTGACTGGGACAGTGTGGATCGTCATGGCAACCCCTTGGATTACAGCAGACCTGGATTTGTTTTTCATTCTAATAAATTGGTTAAAGAGGGAATGTTTTGGGGAGTGTTTTTTCAAATAAAAATGTGTTTGTCGTCTATTTTTTTTATTACTGACTGGGTTGGTGATGTCGGGTATCTGATAGACGCCTGACCTCACCAACCCCAGGGCTTGATGCCAGGTGACATTACACATCTGGTATTAACCCCATATATTACCCCATTTGCCACCGCACCAGGGCGCGGGATGAGCTGGGGCGAAGCACCAGGATTGGCGCATCTAATGGATGCGCCACTTCTGGGGCGGCTGCGGCCTGCTATTTTTAGGCTGGGGAGAGTCCAATAACCATGGACCTCCCTAGTCTGAGAATATCAGGCCCCAGCTGTCTGCTTTACCTTGGCTGGTGATCCAATTTTGGGGGACCCCTACGTGTTTTTTTTTTTTAAATTATTTATTTAATTTAAAATAACAGCGTGGGGTGCCCTCAGTTTTGGATTACCAGCCAAGGTGAGGTTGCCAGCTGTGGTCTGCAGGCTGCAGCCGTCTGCTTTACCCTAGCTGGCTACAAAACTAGGGGGAACCCTACGTCATTTTTTTTTTCATTTTTTTGGCTAAATACAAAGCTAAGCACCCCTTAGTGCCACATGAAAGGCACCAAAGGGTGCTCCACTTTTTCTCCACTTTTTCTCCATTTTTACTCCACTTTTTCTCCACTTTTTTCTTCACTTTTTCTCCACTTTTTCTCCACTTTTTCTCCATCTTTTCTCCACTTTTTCTCCACTTTTTTCTCCACTTTTTCTCCATCTTTTCTCCACTTTTTCTCCACTTTTTCTCCATTTTTTCTCCACTTTTTCTCCACTTTTTCTCCATTTTTTTCTCCACTTTTTCTCCATTTTTTTCTCCACTTTTTCTCCACTTTTTCTCCACTTTTTCTCCATTTTTACTCCACTTTTTCTCCATGTTTTTCTCCATTTTTTTCTCCATTTTTACTCCACTTTTTCTCCATTTTTACTCTACTTTTTCTCCACTTTTTCTCCATTTTTTTTCTCCACTTTTTCTCCACTTTTTCTCCACTTTTTCTCCACTTTTTTCTCCACTTTTTTCTCCACTTTTTCTCCATTTTTACTCCACTTTTTCTCCACTTTTTCTCCACTTTTTCTCCACTTTTTCTCCACTTTTTCTCCATTTTTTCTCCATTTTTACTCTACTTTTTCTCCACTTTTTCTCCATTTTTTTCTCCACTTTTTCTCCATTTTTTTCTCCACTTTTTCTCCATTTTTACTCCACTTTTTCTCCATGTTTTTCTCCATTTTTTTCTCCATTTTTACTCCACTTTTTCTCCATTTTTACTCTACTTTTTCTCCACTTTTTCTCCATTTTTTTTCTCCACTTTTTCTCCACTTTTTCTGCACTTTTTCTCCACTTTTTTCTCCTCTTTTTCTCCTCTTTTTCTCCTCTTTTTCTCCACTTTTTCTCCACTTTTTCTCCACTTTTTCTCCACTTTTTCTCCACTTTTTCTCCACTTTTTTCTCCACTTTTTCTCCACTTTTTCTCCACTTTTTCTCCATTTTTTTCTCCTCTTTTTCTCCATTTTTTTCTCCTCTTTTTCTCCACTTTTTTCTCCACTTTTTCTCCACTTTTTCTCCACTTTTTTCTCCACTTTTTCTCCATTTTTACTCTACTTTTTCTCCACTTTTTCTCCATTTTTTTCTCCACTTTTTCTCCATTTTTTTCTCCACTTTTTCTCCACTTTTTCTCCACTTTTTCTCCATTTTTACTCCACTTTTTCTCCATGTTTTTCTCCATTTTTTTCTCCATTTTTACTCCACTTTTTCTCCATTTTTACTCTACTTTTTCTCCACTTTTTCTCCATTTTTTTTCTCCACTTTTTCTCCACTTTTTCTGCACTTTTTCTCCACTTTTTTCTCCTCTTTTTCTCCTCTTTTTCTCCACTTTTTCTCCACTTTTTCTCCACTTTTTCTCCACTTTTTCTCCACTTTTTCTCCACTTTTTTCTCCACTTTTTCTCCACTTTTTCTCCACTTTTTCTCCATTTTTTTCTCCTCTTTTTCTCCATTTTTTTCTCCTCTTTTTCTCCACTTTTTTCTCCACTTTTTCTCCACTTTTTCTCCACTTTTTTCTCCACTTTTTCTCCATTTTTACTCCACTTTTTCTCCACTTTTTCTCCACTTTTTCTCCACTTTTTCTCCACTTTTTCTCCATTTTTTCTCCATTTTTACTCTACTTTTTCTCCACTTTTTCTCCATTTTTTTCTCCACTTTTTCTCCATTTTTTTCTCCACTTTTTCTCCACTTTTTCTCCACTTTTTCTCCATTTTTACTCCACTTTTTCTCCATGTTTTTCTCCATTTTTTTCTCCATTTTTACTCCACTTTTTCTCCATTTTTACTCTACTTTTTCTCCACTTTTTCTCCATTTTTTTTCCACTTTTTTCTCCACTTTTTTCTCCACTTTTTCTCCATTTTTACTCCACTTTTTCTCCACTTTTTCTCCACTTTTTCTCCACTTTTTCTCCACTTTTTCTCCATTTTTTCTCCATTTTTACTCTACTTTTTCTCCACTTTTTCTCCATTTTTTTCTCCTCTTTTTCTCCTCTTTTTCTCCACTTTTTCTCCACTTTTTTCTCCACTTTTTCTCCACTTTTTCTCCACTTTTTCTCCAACTTTTCTCCATTTTTACTCTACTTTTCCTAGACTTTTTCTCCATTTTTTTCTCCACTTTTTCTCCACTTTTTCTCCACTTTTTCTCCATTTTTACTCCACTTTTTCTCCATGTTTTTCTCCATTTTTTTCTCCATTTTTACTCCACTTTTTCTCCATTTTTACTCTACTTTTTCTCCACTTTTTCTCCATTTTTTTTCCACTTTTTTCTCCACTTTTTTCTCCACTTTTTCTCCATTTTTACTCCACTTTTTCTCCACTTTTTCTCCACTTTTTCTCCACTTTTTCTCCACTTTTTCTCCATTTTTTCTCCATTTTTACTCTACTTTTTCTCCACTTTTTCTCCATTTTTTTCTCCTCTTTTTCTCCTCTTTTTCTCCACTTTTTCTCCACTTTTTTCTCCACTTTTTCTCCACTTTTTCTCCACTTTTTCTCCAACTTTTCTCCATTTTTACTCTACTTTTCCTAGACTTTTTCTCCATTTTTTTCTCCACTTTTTCTCCACTTTTTCTCCACTTTTTTCTCCACTTTTTCTCCACTTTTTCTCCATTTTTTCTCCACTTTTTCTCCACTTTTTCTCCATTTTTTTCTCCACTTTTTCTCCATTTTTACTCTACTTTTTCTCCACTTTTTCTCCATTTTTTCTCCACTTTTTCTCCACTTTTTTCTCCACTTTTTTCTCCACTTTTTCTCCACTTTTTCTCCACTTTTTCTCCATTTTTACTCTACTTTTTGTCCACTTTTTCTCCATTTTTTTCTCCACTTTTTCTCCACTTTTTCTCCACTTTTTCTCCACTTTTTCTCCATTTTTTTCTCCACTTTATCTTCACTTTTTCTCCATTTTTTCTCCACTTTTTCTCCACTTTTTCTCCACTTTTTGTCCACTTTTTCTCCACTTTTTCTCCACTTTTTCTCCATTTTTACTCCACTTTTTCTCCACTTTTTCTCCACTTTTTCTCCATTTTTACTCCACTTTTTTCTCCACTTTTTCTCCACTTTTTCTCCACTTTTTCTCCATCTTTTCTCCACTTTTTCTCCACTTTTTCTCCACTTTTTCTCCATTTTTTTCTCCACTTTTTCTCCACTTTTTCTCCATTTTTTCTCCACTTTTTCTCCACTTTTTCTCCATTTTTTTCTCCACTTTTTCTCCATTTTTACTCTACTTTTTCTCCACTTTTTCTCCACTTTTTCTCCATTTTTTCTCCACTTTTTCTCCACTTTTTTCTCCACTTTTTCTCCACTTTTTCTCCACTTTTTCTCCATTTTTACTCTACTTTTTCTCCACTTTTTCTCCATTTTTTTCTCCACTTTTTCTCCACTTTTTCTCCATTTTTTTCTCCACTTTATCTTCACTTTTTATCCATTTTTTCTCCACTTTTTCTCCACTTTTTCTCCACTTTTTGTCCACTTTTTCTCCACTTTTTCTCCATTTTTTCTCCACTTTTTCTCCACTTTTTCTCCACTTTTTCTCCATTTTTACTCCACTTTTTTCTCCACTTTTTCTCCACTTTTTCTCCACTTTTTCTCCATCTTTTCTCCACTTTTTCTCCACTTTTTCTCCACTTTTTCTCCATTTTTTTCTCCACTTTTTCTCCACTTTTTCTCCACTTTTTCTCCACTTTTTCTCCACTTTTTCTCCACTTTTTCTCCATTTTTACTCCACTTTTTCTCCACTTTTTCTCCATTTTTACTCCACTTTTTCTCCACTTTTTCTCCATTTTTTTCTCCACTTTTTCTCCACTTTTTCTCCACTTTTTCTCCACTTTTTCTCCATTTTTACTCTACTTTTTCTCTACTTTTTCTCCATTTTTTTCTCCACCTTTTTTCCACTTTTTCTCCATTTTTACTCCACTTTTTCTCCACTTTTTCTCCCTTTTTGTTTCCATTTTTACTACACTTTTTCTCCATTTTTACTCTACTTTTTCTCCACTTTTTCTCCATTTTTTTCTCCACTTTTTCTTCACTTTTTATCCATTTTTTCTCCACTTTTTCTCCACTTTTTCTCCACTTTTTCTCCGTTCTTTTTCTATGGTCAGTCTACCCATTAGCTCTGCCATGCATACTGTAGCTCTACACCTACTGCACATGTTACTTTATGATTGACATCTCTTTCGTACCAGAGCTGTCTAAGCCTACTCTGACCCCATATTTGTCATTACTATATTGTCCTTGTACTGTATTATGACATTTGTATCATGTGTTTCATTTCTTGCTGTGTTGCAATTTTTTTTCTGCATCCCAATTGTACCTCTACATTGTTCGAGTTTATGTTATTGTTCTCTCACTCTTATGTGATACTGATTATTGTCATTTTTCATGATTACAAGCAGATAAGTCCAATCTGACGAAGGCTCAGGCCGAAACGTCATTTGTAACTTGTTTTGGACAAAAACATATATGCTTATGAAAAAAAATTTTTCTTAATACGGACCAATAAAGAGTGATTTTGCATTACTATCCGTTGTGACTTACTGACTTAGTCTGGGAGATTTAGAGTGCCGAGGTTACTCACTAATTTTATCTATTATTACCTCTGAGCACCTATATACCAGTGAGCAGAGCTTCCTCTACAGTAGTTCTCCTGATTAGGCATGCCCTTACCTCATGAGCAGGGCATTGCAGCTTTGGTAGCAACCATTACGACATGGACTCTGCTGCTGTGGACCCGGGGAGAGTGAGTGCAGATTCATTGCACCCACACTCCTCACATGAAGGGTCCGCACTCCTAGAAAATGGGGGATACGTTCCCTGAGTGTCTCCCCCCCCATATTCTAGACGGTCCAGAGTCGTCGTGGGACCCCTTTATTTTTTTTCTTACAATAAATTGGTGAAAGAGGAAATGTTTTGGGGACTGTTTTTTCAAATAAATTTCTTTTGTCGATTTTTTTTTTGTTAGTACTGACAGTTTATGATGTTTGGTATCTAATAGACGCCATGACATCACAAACTGCTGGGCTTGATCTCAGGTGACTTTACAGCTAGTATCAACCCGATTTATTACCCCGTTTGCCACTGCACCAGGGCACGGGATGAGCTGGGGTGAAGCGCCAGGATTGGCGCATCTAGTGGATGCGCCATGTCTGGGGTGCCTGCGGTCTGCTATTTTTAGGCTGTGAAGGCCCAATAACTATGGACCTTCCCACCCTGAGAATACCAGACCACAGCTGTCCGCTTTACCTTGGCTGGTGATCCAATTTGGGGGGGACCCTACTTTTATTGTGTAATTATTAATATTTATAAAATAATTATAAAAAAGAGCCTGAGGGGACCTCCACATTGGATCCCCAACCACGGTAAAGCTGCCAGCTGTGGTTTTCAGGCTACAGCCGTCTGCTTTACCCTAGCTGGCTATCAAAAATGGGGGGACCCAACGTCATTTTTTTTTTAACTATTTTTTAAATAGAAAAAATTAATGGGCTTCCCTGTATTTTGATTGCAAACCAAGGTAACGGCAGGCAGATGGGGGTGGCAACCCATAGCTGTCTGATTTATCTGCTGAGAATCAAAAATACCGCGGAGCGCTACGTCATTTTTTTAAAGATTTATTTTTACAGCACTGTGATGTCCAGCAATCAAAATACAGGGAAGCCCATTTTATTTTTAGTTATTTAAATAAATAATTAAAAAAAATATATATGGGCTCCCGCTGCATTTTTTGTATTGCTAGCTAAGGGTAATCCAAGCAGCTACTGGCTGCTAACCCCCACTGCTTGGTGTTACCTTCACTGGCAATGGAAAATCCAGGGAAGCATTTTTTATTTTTTTTGCCAAAAACTACAAAAAAAGGACGTGAGCTTCGCCATATTTTTGTATGCTAGCCAGGTATAGCAGGCAGGTGCTGGAAGAGTTGGATACAGCGCCAGAAGATGGCGCTTCTATGAAAGTGCCATTTTCTGAGGCGGCTGCAGACTGCAATTCGCAGCAGTGGGGCCCAGAAAGCTCAGGCCAACCTGTGCTGCGGATTCCAATCCCCAGCTGCCTAGTTGTACCTGGCTGGACACAAAAATGGGGCGAAGCTTACGTCATTTGCTTTCTAATTATTTCATGAAATAATAAAAAATGGGCTTCCCTTTATTTTTGGTTCCCAGCCGGGTACAAATAGGCAACTGGGGGTTGGGGGCAGCCGTACCTGCCTGCTGTACCTGGCTAGCATACAAAAATATGGCGAAGCCCACATAATTTTTTCAGGGGGCAAAAAACTTCTGCATACAGTCCTGGATGGAGTATGCTGAGCCTTGTAGTTCTGCAGCTGCTGTCTGTCTGTATGGAGAAGAGCAGACAGCAGCTGCAGAACTACAAGGCTCAGCATACTCCATCCAGGACTGTATGCAGACGTTTTTTGCCCACCAAAAAAATGACGTGGGCTTCGCCATATTTTTGTATGCTAGCCAGGTACAGCAGGCAGCCACGGGCTGCCTCCAACCCCCAGTTGCCTATTTGTACCCGGCTGGGAACCAAAAATATAGGGAAGCCCATTTTTTTTTAATTATTTCACTTATTTCATGAAATAATTAAAAAACAAATGACGTGGGCTTCGCCCCATTTTTGTGTCCAGCCGGGTACAACTAGGCAGCTGGGGATTGGAATCCGCAGCACAGGTTGGCCTGAGCTTTCTGGGCCCCACTGCTGCGAATTGCAGTCTGCAGCCGCCTCAGAAAATGGCACTTTCATAGAAGCGCCATCTTCTGGCGCTGTATCCAACTCTTCCAGCACCTGCCTGCTATACCTGGCTAGCATACAAAAATATGGCGAAGCTCACGTCCTTTTTTTGTAGTTTTTTGGCAAAAAAAATAAAAAATGCTAGGCAGCTGGGGATTGGAATCCGCAGCACAGGTTAGCCCGAGGTTTCTGGGCGCCTCTGCTGCGGATTTCAGTCCGCAGCCGTCCCAGAAAATGGCGCTCTCATAGAAGCGCCATCATCTGGCGCTGTATCCAACTCTTCCAACAGCCCTGCAGCCGGGTGGCTTGTTGGGTAATCATGAGTTAATACTGGCTTTGTTTTACTAGCCAGTATTAAGCCAGAGATTCTTAATGTCAGGCACGTTTGACCCGGCCATTAAGAATCTCTAATAAAGGGTTAAAAAAAAGACACCACACAGAGAAAAAATACTTTAATAGAAATAAATACACAGACACATTAGAGACTCCATCTTTATTACCCCCTGTCAGCCCTCCACGATCCTGCTCTTCTGTCTTCTTTCTTTCTAGTGTAGTAGTAGTGACGATTGTAGTGAGGATGAGGTTCACCAGCCCATCACTTGGGGCTGGGGAACCTCATCCTCAGTACAATCCTCACTAGTGTAGTAGTAGTAGTGACGATTGTAGTGAGGATAAGGTTCACCAGCCCATCACTTGGGGCTGGGGAACCTCATCCTCAGTACAATCCTCACTAGTGTAGTAGTAGTGACGATTGTAGTGAGGATGAGGTGCACCAGCCCATCACTTGGGGCTGGGGAACTTCATCCTCAGTACAATCCTCACTACAATCGGGAAGCAGCGTGCAGCCTTCACTCCGTGAGTGATCAGTGCTGCTAGCGGTAACAGCGGTAACGCTGACAGACGCGTTACCATAGCAACGGTGCTCCCGGAGCCGCGGTTAGCGGTGATGTCACCACTAACTGCGTTGCTATGGCAACGGTGATCTCCGTTAATGACCGGCTGTGTCAGCCGGTCCCTAACGGAACGGGGAGTCGACCGTGTGCTAGAGCATGTCGCCGGTACACGGCGATACACATATGTGCACCGTGTACCGGAGAGATGCACTCGCAGGTCCTACATGACGTGTCATAGTCATTTGACCAGTCTGTAGCCATTGAGATAATAGCCACGTGACTGGTCACATGGCTATTTTGACGTCACGACAGGTCCTGCATCTCTGCTGGCAGTGCCGGTCACGGGAGGATTCAGCGATCATCGGATGGAATAGCGGCAGGAGACAGAGTGCAGAAGGGATCGCGAGGACCGGTAAGTGTTATGGCAATGTTTATTAACTGTTTGTGTACATTTATCATGCATTTTTATGTGTTTGTGATTGCCTCCCATTATAGCCTATTGGTTCTAGTTCGGTTCGTCGAACGTTCGACGAACCGAACTCGAACGGGACCCCCGTTCGGCGAGCCGACCGCGAGCCGAACCGCGACCAGTTCGCTCATCTCTACTAGAGGCTGTTATTTTTGCAAAAGGAGGATCTACAAAATATTAATGTCACTTTTATGTTGAGGTGCCCATATTTTTGCACCGGTCAAATTTTGTTTAAATGTGGATTGCACATTTTCTGTTAGTACAATAAACCTCATTTCAATCCAGAAATATTACTCAGTCCATCAGTTATTAGATATATGAAACTGGAATAGCTGCTGTAGAAACCCAAATTGTTATAAAGAAAAAAGGTTAACATTAATAGGGGTGCCCAAACTTTTTGATATGACTGTATATATATTTATATATATATATATATATATATATATATATTATATATATATATATATATATATATATATATATATATATATATATATATATACTGTACTATTGCAGTATTTAGAAGAGACAGACAAAAGAAATAAAAAAAAATGTTCACAGAAATATTTAAAGAAAATGTAGTATAAGAAAAATAAATCACAGCCTTCTTCATCCTCTATAATAAGTATATGATAATTAAAAGAAATGATATTTTAAAAAAAAATAAATAACTACATCCATGAAATTCCTTTTCTACCAAAATGCGAAACCATATAGTACAATAAAGAGAAAAAAAATCTGAATGGGGCAACTTCATAAAAAAATTCAATAAGTGATCACCTAATGTTACAGGTCTCAGAAAATAGCGACATAAACCATTTATTTTATAACAAATTTCAGATTTTTTTTTCTCCACCACTTAATAAAAAAACTTTACCAGTTTGGTATCACTGTAATTGTCCTCAGAAGAAGAATCATATCTTCAGGTCATTTTTGCTGCTTGAACAAAACCTAAAAAATAATAATGGAATTGCTGATTTTTTTCAGCATACTTGCAATTTATTTGATATTTTTAAAGTATATTGAATGTGGAATTCATATCTACAAATTTTCTCGAAAGAACAAACCCTTATATCACAATTTATATAAAGACATTAAGAAAAAATGATAACTCAAGGAAAAGAAAGAATATGCAAAAATTAAAAATGGCTCAATTGCAAAAGTGATAAATAATTTTTAATTTTTTCCTCTATGCTTATCAATTTGACAATTTTTACCATTAAGCAATTGCATATGTTAGGAAATAGCTTAAGTCTGATGAGACTATTGAATTTACTTTTAAAATCAATGCTCAAATGGCTTCATAATCCTTTTCTAATGTCTGACCCACCAAAGCATTTATTAAAATAAAGGCGGCATTACACGCTACGATATATCGTGCGATATGTCGCCAGGGTCACGGATTCCGTGACGCACATGTGGCGCCCCTGAGGCTACCGTCGCCACAGAGTTATTGCACCTCAGCCAGAGGTGTGGTATCCCATCCCGGGTAAGAATGGGGTCAACTACCGGTGTACAGACAAACTTGCACACACCAATTGGTAGGCATACACTGGGTCAGGGATAGTGGCAAGAACCCCCATAGATGTATTCATGGGGCCGTAAGTCCCATTTCTGGTCCCAATAGTGTGGGTGGGGCCTAGTCAGTGGGTGTGTCGGAGGAGTCAGAAAGTGAGAGTAGAAAAAGGAATTAGGAAGTTCAAGAGTAGTCAGCCTGTCAGGCAGTGAGAGAGAAGGAGTGAAGAGGTGGGCTGTCAGGAAAGCACAGCAGATAGAGAAGGCAGAGACAGAAAGAGGTTGCTGGTGAAGATCCTGGGGTCTAGTTAGGCCCAGGTGACACCCAAAGAAAGAAAGGATTCCAGGGCCACGGAAGGGCAATTGTCCCGTGACCTGTTCCACTGATAACATCGGGTGGAGGGATCTGGCTGCATTCAGGGACAGTCCCTAGACAGAGGGAAGAAAGACATTTCCTCAAAAGTAAAACCGAAGGCCTGGGAGATCGTTGCAAGTGCCCAGGGCCACATCCCACCACAGACCCCCGGTGAAGAGGGCAAGATACGACTGCGATCAGCCCCCTTTGTATAGGCCCTGTGGTGGAGGCCAAGACCATCGAAAACAGTTGAAGGCTAGGAAACCAGTCAGAAAAGGACACACACGAAAAGGGGTACACCGGGACTTGTTACGAGGGGGACCCGGGGAAGCGTGCCAAGATGGGAAATGGACTGCTTCCGCCGGTCAAGGTCCACTGTGCGGTTTAAGGGACCGCCGCTATGGTGGGTGAAGAGTGAGCGGGTTGCTGCTAGCGATCGTCTGGAATGTCACAGACGATCTATGTACACCGATCTGCCCTAACCCGTGAGGGTTGTATGGCACAGATCTCACGGCTCGGTGTACCTGTTGCACGGGGAAGCACAGAGGTGCCCATGCACGTGTGCCAGTGGAAGTCACGAGAATATGGCACGAGGGTAGCACAGAGGTGCCCACGCACGTGTGCTTTCAATAACCAGGTGAGTCCAATGGAGACTTGAGGAGCTCACCTGGGACAGGAACACGGCCTGTTGACGGGGGTACTGCCGGAGCAGCAAGGCAGGAACACGGCCTGCAAACGAGGTACTGCCGGAGCAGCAAGGGCCAAGCCCACAAGAGAGAGTAATGCCTGAGCAGTGGCGTGGCAGCACGCTGCCAGACATCCAAACATAGAAGGACGGTCGCGCGCCGCCATGATGGCAGGGGGATCTTTTAAGGAGGTGCAGCTCCACCCGAGGGCGGGCGCGAGGCGGAGATGACGGACTTGACCCAATCAGGGTCCACGACGTCCCAGCCTGGCCAGTCAGGATTCACCACGTCACCAGCCTTGTCATCAAGCCGTGTGACGTCAGTGAGCGAATCAGGACCCACCACGCATTGCACATGCTCACCCTCCTGCCTCTGGGAAATAGAGGCGGGATCCTCGGTCTCACAATGTGCAGAGATAACGGGAATCTCACTGCTTCCCTGAGCAGTAAACCTCTGCACATTGCGCAGCCTCGCAGACCTTCGGGGCCGCTGAGCAGGAGAGTCTGTGGCAGGCCAGGAATGGGAGACCGCTTCACTCCTTGTAACAGGAGAACCACTAGGTGTCACCCTTCTGCTGCCTCTCTGAGAAGGTATCTCCTGCAGTCTGGCAGACCTTCGGCGCTGCTGAGCAGGAGTGCTTGTGGCAGGCAAGGAATGGGAGACTGCCTCAGTCCTTGCCTCAGGAGAGCCACGAGATGTAACATTACCCCCCCGTCTAGGCCCCCCCCCCTGTCCGTGCTCGAAGGCCGCTATCAAACCCGGGGCGCAGATATGATCCTCCAACTCCCAGGATCTATGCTCCGGACCACGGCCGGCCCACTCCACGAGGTAGTACCTCTTGCCCTGTATGACTTTTGTCTCCATAAGTTTTGTCACCTCAGGGTCGTCGGACGGGGAGTCGGTTTGAGCCGGCAGGGACCCCGAGAATTTATTAAGTCGTACGGGTTTCAGGAGGGACACGTGAAAGGTGTTGGCTATAGCCCAGCGTGGAGGGAGCTGGAGTCGATATGCCACTGGGTTTACCTGCTGTAGTACTTTAAATGGACCCAGATACCTAGGGGCGAATTTGGCTGCCTGTACCCGTAGGTTAACATTCTTAGAGGACAGCCATACTAGGTCACCAGGGGCGAAGGATGGTGCAGGGCGGCGGCGAACATCAGCCGTTATCACCATCCGGTCTTTAGCCCTTTTAAGAGCCTCTTGGGTGTCATCCCAGATCTCCCGGGCCTTGGTCGCCCAATCCTCCACTCTAGTATCGGGTGACGTAATGGGCATCGGAACCGGGATTCTGGGATGTTGTCCGTTATTGAGTAGGAACGGAGTCTGGCCAGAGGATTCATGGACCGAATTGTTAATGGCAAATTCGGCCCAAGGAAGGAGGTTAGCCCAGTTGTCGTGGTGCGCGGATATAAAATGGCGGAGGTAAGTTACCAAGGTCTGATTAGTCCTCTCCACTAGTCCATTGGTCTCGGGATGGTATGCGGAGGAGATGTTCAGCTCTATCTGCAGGAGCTTACAGAGCTCTCTCCAGAAGCGAGACGCGAACTGGGGACCCCGGTCGCTCACCACCTTGTCAGGCATGCCATGCAACCTAAATACATGCCGAATGAACAAGGTGGCGAGAGCACGTGACGTCGGGAGTCGTGGGAGAGGCACCAAGTGGACCATTTTAGAGAAGTGGTCCGTGATGACCCATACGACCCTGTGCCCTGCTGACTTGGGCAGATCTCCCAGGAAGTCCATCCCTACCACTTCCCAGGGACGATCCGGCACTGGCAGTGGGTGAAGAAGACCTGCCGGTCTCTGCCGGGACGGCTTATTCCGAGCACACGACATACAGGCTCCCACATATTCCTGTATGTCCTGGGGTAGTCTCGGCTACCAATAATGCCTGGTCACCAGGTCTCTGGTCCTTTTGACCCCGAAGTGACCCCCGACCTTGGAGGCATGGGCCCACGATAGCACCTCGTTCCGTAGTTCAGGGGGAACGAGGGTTTTGCCAGGTGGCACCTGGTCCAAAGAAGTGGGAGTGACCATCCTCAAGCTGTCCGGGGGTAGTATAAGACGAGGCTCCTCCTCGTCCTCCTCCAACACAACCATACAACGTGACAAGGCATCGGCCCGTACGTTCTTCTCACCGGCCAGGTGGCGGATAATAAAGCGGAACCGGGAGAAGAATAAAGACCAACGGGCCTGCCTTGGGTTCAGGCGTTGTGCTGTCTGGAGGTATGTGAGGTTTTTGTGGTCAGAAAAAACCTCAAATGGATGCTTCGCACCCTCCAGGAGATGCCGCCATTCCTGGAATGCTAGTTTCATCGCCAGTAACTCCCTATCCCCTATGGAGTAGTTCCTCTCGGCCGGAGAAAAGGTCTTGGAGAAAAAGAAACACGGATGTTTCCTTCCTCGTTCGTTTTTCTGGTACAGGACTGCACCTGCACCGACCGAAGAGGCGTCTACCTCCAGTAGGAAGGGTTTGGAGATATCTGGACGATGAAGGATGGGAGCTCTGGAGAAGTGAGTTTTGAGAGTGTGAAATGCCTCTACCGTTTCCAGTGTCCATGCTTTGGGATTAGCGCCCTTGCGGGTAAGGGCAATGATGGGTGCTGCCACCGTCGAGAAGTTGGGAATGAACTGGCGATAATAATTGATAAACCCCAAGAATCGCTGGATCGCCTTCAGCGAGCGGGGCTCAGGCCAGTTCATCACTGTCTCCAACTTCCCCGGATCCATTGCTAACCCCTGACTGGACACTATGTACCCCAGGAACGGCAAGGATTCCTGTTCAAAAACGCACTTTTCCAGCTTAGCATATAACGAATGGGTGCGGAGCCTCTTAAGTACTCGGATGACATACCTCCAATGGGTGGTAAGTTCGGGGGAGAAGATAAGAATGTCATCCAGGTATGCAACCACGGAAAGATACAAATCCCGGAAAATGTCATTCACAAAGTCTTGAAATACGGCGGGGGCATTGCAGAGTCCGAAGGGCATTACTAGATACTCGTAGTGACCGTCCCTGGTGTTAAAGGCGGTCTTCCACTCATCGCCCTCTCGGACTCGCACTAGATTATACGCCCCGCGTAGATCCAGCTTTGTGAAGACCTTTGCCCCGCGGAATCGATCAAATAGCTCAGTAATGAGGGGCAAAGGGTATTTGTTCTTGATTGTGATTGCATTTAATCCCCTGTAATCGATACAGGGGCGCAGATCCCCTTCCTTCTTCTGCACAAAAAAGAACCCTGCACCAGCCGGTGAAATAGACTTGCGAATGAACCCCTTCGCCAGGCTGTCCTGAATATATTTGGACATAGCCTCCGTCTCTGGAGCAGAGAGTGGATACACTCTGCCCCTAGGGGGCTCGGAGCCTGGCTTCAGGTCTATTCGGCAATCATATGGCCGGTGGGGAGGAAGAGTATCTGCGGCCCTTTTGGAAAAGACATCCCTGTAGGCCTCATAAGGTGTCGGTAAACCCGGCCCCTCAGTATTCCCTGAGGACCCAACCGACCTAATGGTAGCGGGTGGTTCGGTAGTCACGAGGTGCTCTCTACAGGATCCTGCCCAGGATGAGATCTCCCCTGTTGCCCAGTTGAGTATAGGAGCATGCTGTCTCAACCAGGGAAGGCCCAGTAGGATCTCATCCGTCCCCCCTGGAAGCACCAGGAAGGACACCTGCTCATGGTGTCCCGGTGGTACATCCATCCTGAGAGGGATGGTGATCTGGGTGATAGGATCGAGTAGTATGGACCCGTCGACTACCCGGACCCTGAGTGGCTTGGGCAACAGAACCAGGGGAACTGAGTATCGGGTTGCCAGGGAGGTCGAGATGAAATTGCCTTCAGCGCCTGAGTCCAAGCAAGCCAGGGCAGAGAAGAGAGTAGTGCCGAACTGCAACTGGGCGCTGATAGTCAACCTAGAGGGAGAAGTAGCGTCTAGAGTCCCCCCTCTGATAGAAACTAGACGCTGTCTTTTCCCGACGGTTTGGGATATAGGGTAGCTATGTGTCCCCTCTGCCCACAGGAAAAGCAGATGACACAAGACCGAGAACCTGGGGCAGAGGAGACCACCTTGGACACCTCCATTGACTCCACGGAGTCGCCTACAGGACTGGCTGGGGGACCTGTCTGAAGGAAGACGGGAGTCAGACGCTTTTTAGGCCGAGAAGACGTGGGTGCTGAAGAGACCTCGAGCCTTCGCTCCGCCTGGCGGATGTCTATGCGAGAGGCAACCTGAATCAAGGACTCTAAAGTGGCAGGCACCTCACGTGTGGCCAGTGCGTCTTTGACAAACCCTGCCAGGCCCTCCCAAAACACAGGGACAAGGACCTTATCCGGCCAGTCCAGCTCTGCGGCCAGTGTCCTAAAGTGTACAGCAAAGTCCCCGACTGAAGCAGACCCTTGCCGAAGACGTAGGAGGCGCAGCGCGGAATCGTGGGTGACTTGAGGCCCGAGGAACACCATTCTCATGGCCCCAAGATAAGCTGCTAAGTTATTCACCACACGATCTCCGCGCTCCCACAACGGCGTGGACCACTTCAGCGCTCTCCCTGTGAGCAGGGACTGGACGAAGGCTACCTTCGCCTTCTCGGTAGCGTAAAGAGTCGCGGACAGCTCTAAGTAGGTGGTAACCTGGTTTATAAACCCACGGCACTCAGAGCTGTTGCCGCTAAAGCGCTCTGGAAGCGCAAGGCGAGGAGACCTTCCGCCCAATAGCACAGCCTGGGTAGCCGCCTGGGTGGCGACTGTCGTCAGAGTAGTCTTATCTGAGGAAGACTGCTCCACTGCTGCCAATCGTGACTCCAGCTGCTGCACATAATGCAGCAACTGCTGCTGCTCTTCAGCCATAGCCAGACCTTTGGCGCGACCGTAATGTTACGAGGGGGACCCGGGGAAGCGTGCCAAGATGGGAAATGGACTGCTTCCGCCGGTCAAGGTCCACTGTGTGGTGTAAGGGACCGCCGCTATGGTGGGTGAAGAGTGAGCGGGTTGCTGCTAGCGATCGTCTGGAATGTCACAGACGATCTATGTACACCGATCTGCCCTAACCCGTGAGGGTTGTATGGCCCAGATCTCACGGCTCGGTGTACCTGTTGCACGGGGAAGCACAGAGGTGCCCATGCACGTGTGCCAGTGGAAGTCACGAGAATATGGCACGAGGGTAGCACAGAGGTGCCCACGCACGTGTGCTTTCAATAACCAGGTGAGTCCAATGGAGACTTGAGGAGCTCACCTGGGACAGGAACACGGCCTGTTGACGGGGGTACTGCCGGAGCAGCAAGGCAGGAACACGGCCTGCAAACGAGGTACTGCCGGAGCAGCAAGGGCCAAGCCCACAAGAGAGAGTAATGCCTGAGCAGTGGCGTGGCAGCACGCTGCCAGACATCCAAACATAGAAGGACGGTCGCGCGCCGCCATGATGGCAGGGGGATCTTTTAAGGAGGTGCAGCTACACCCGAGGGCGGGCGCGAGGCGGAGATGACGGACTTGACCCAATCAGGGTCCACGACGTCCCAGCCTGGCCAGTCAGGATTCACCACGTCACCAGCCTTGTCATCAAGCCGTGTGACGTCAGTG
Source organism: Anomaloglossus baeobatrachus (assembly GCF_048569485.1). Classification (NCBI taxonomy): domain Eukaryota; kingdom Metazoa; phylum Chordata; class Amphibia; order Anura; family Aromobatidae; genus Anomaloglossus; species Anomaloglossus baeobatrachus. Next base: position 136,002,860 of record NC_134363.1, on the reverse strand, counting down.
AGCGAATCAGGACCCACCACGCATTGCACATGCTCACCCTCCTTCCTCTGGGAAATAGAGGCGGGATCCTCGGTCTCACAATGTGCAGAGATAACGGGAATCTCACTGCTTCCCTGAGCAGTAAACCTCTGCACATTGCGCAGCCTCGCAGACCTTCGGGGCCGCTGAGCAGGAGAGTCTGCGGCAGGCCAGGAATGGGAGACCGCTTCACTCCTTGTAACAGGAGAACCACTAGGTGTCACCCTTCTGCTGCCTCTCTGAGAAGGTATCTCCTGCACACTGCGCAGTCTGGCAGACCTTCGGCGCTGCTGAGCAGGAGTGCTCGTGGCAGGCAAGGAATGGGAGACTGCCTCAGTCCTTGCCTCAGGAGAGCCACGAGATGTAGCAGGGACTGACCCTTGACCTATCCGGGATCGGCAGCGGACCCTGACAGCAGATCCTGGCACTCCGTGGGTAACCGGGTAGCTACCGCATTGAACTGAACAGTGAGTAAACATCTTGACTGCAAGCTGTGTGTCGTCTGGTTTATCCTGCACCTCGTCCACAAACACCATAGACTTTACCAAGCACCCAAAGGTTGCCCCGGGGTATCCGCTCCACCTGTGGAGAGCAAGAAACACCTCAGCTGCCATAACACCAGCCCCAGAGGCCCCCCCAGCAGCTGCAGCGCCATAGCCGTTAATTACCATAGGTGGCGTCACGAATATTCATATAAACATTATCATAATCCCCCCTATATCGCATCATTAATTGACTCCATCAGGGTCACGGAGTCGGGCCCCGCCACCGCTGACTACCCCGAACTAGTCCGGCCCGACGCCGAGTCACCTAATGCCCTGGGGTGGGCGAGTCACACATCCGGCATCGTTACAGATGTCGTACCATGTGACACCTCCGAACGACTGTTAACGAGCAAAAATACTCACCTTATTGTTGCTCGTTGACACGTCGTTCATTTTCATAATATCGTCTCTCCTTCTGGGTGTTCGTCGTTCCCGTGGCAGCACACATCGTTACGTGTGACACCCCTTGGAATGACGAACATCTCCTTACCTGCATCCTGCCGGCAATGAGGAAGGAAGGAGGTGGGCGGGATGTTACATCCCGCTCATCTCCGCCCCTCCGCTTCTATTGGGCGGCCGCTGTGTGACGTCGCTGTGACGCCGAATGTCCCTCCCCTTTCAGGAAGAGGATGTTCGACGCCCACAGCGATGTCGTTAGGGAGGTATGTACGTGTGAAGGGGTTTAACAACTTTGTGCGCCACTGGCAACTAATTGCCCGTGACGCACAAACGACGGGGGCGGGTGCGATCGCTCGTACGATCGCACGATAAATCGTCCCGTGTAACGCTGCCTTAAGTTACTTGGACTCAAAAAAATGCTGAGTATCACGATTATTTAACTACCATTTAAGATTGGATTTTCAAAATATGTACACCAGCCTCATTTGGTCTAAGAGATCTTTATTATAATGTATGACGTTTGTATTGTGAAAACTGGTGACAGATCTTTAAATAATTTCCCGAGCATAGTAGTAGCCCATTATGTAGCAAGCGGGTAAAGTTCAGACATAAAATACGGCAGTGCATATTTGTCTTAATTAAGTCCATTAGTGGAGTCACAATAACTTCTCTATGTAGTATATTTAATGCTGAAAATATTTCACTATGATTATCTTGTATAACTGTCACTTGAAAAGGTGAGCTTCAATGTTAACATTCATTAGAGGGAGATAGAGCAATGTCATTATCAGAGATATATTGAGTCTCACCTCTTGATGAAAGGATTTGGATACTCTATGCAAATCAAGTTCTCCGTTTAAAGCTCAATAAAGCAGATTCATAAAGTCTCTGTGTATCTCTTTAGAAATATCCTATGTCTGCAAAATTACATAATGAATTTCTTTTATAAATGATAATTACCTTAGTACATTTAAGTGCGAGCATTCATTAATAAAAGATCCAAAGCTTCATAACGGAAATGAATAAGACTACGTCTTCATTTTCAGACAAATACTAGATTTGTAGCCATCGGAGAGTCCTGGATTAACTCTCCCTATCAAGTTCTTCACTGCTAAAGATCATTAACAAAATAGAACTTCTGGTACTAAACTGGGGCAACAAGAGCTAAAGAGGTTATCCACTACTTTAACATTGATGGTCAGCATTGCCTGATCGGCCAGGGTCCAACATCCTGCACCTCTGCCTATCAGCTGCTATCGGTGTCAGCTTTGGCAGCAGGCAGCCAGAATTGCTCAGTTTCGGAGCTGCCCTGTCAACTGATAGCGGCCGCGGCCGGGTACTGCCCATCCCCCTCCCATTCTAATCAATAGGAGGCGAATGTGCGGTACCCATCTGCAGCCACTATCAGAAGATGATGCAGCTCTGGCACTGAGCACCAAGAACAGCTGATCAGCAGGGGTGCCAGGTATTAGATCCTGACCAATCAGATATTGATGACTTATCCTAAAGATAGGCATCAATTCCATTCTAATCAATAGGAGACGGATGTTCAGTACCCGATCACGGTCGCTATCAGAAGACGGGGTAGCTCTGGAACTGAGTACCAAAACCAGTTGATCACCGGGGGTGCTGGGTGTCAGACCCCAGCTAATCAGACATTGATGACCTATCCTAAGGGTGGCTTTGCACACTACGACATCGCAGGTGCGATGTCGGTGGGGTCAAATTAAAAGTGACGCACATCCGCCATCGCATGCGATATCGTAGTGTGTAAAGCCTTGATGATACGATTAACGAACGCAAAATCGTCGTAATCGTATCATCGTTGCAGCGTCGGCGTAATTCATAATTACGCTGATGCAACGGTCCAATGTTGTTCCTCGCTCCTGCGGCAGCACACATCGCTGTGTGTAAAGCTGCAGGAGCGAGGAACATCTCCTACCGGCGTCACTGCGGCTTCCGTAGGATATGCGGAAGGAAGGAGCTGGGCAGGATGTTTACATCCTGCTCATCTCCGCCCCTCTGCTCCTATTGGCCGCCTGCCATGTGACGTCCCTGCTACGCCGCACGACCCGCCCCCTTAGGAAGGAGGCGGGTCGCCGGCCAGAGCGACGGTCGCAGGGCAGGTGAGTGCGTGTGAAGCTGGCGTAGCGATAGTTTTCGCTACGCCAGCTATCACACGATATCGTACCTGCAACGGGGGCGGGCACTATCGCGTGCGACATCGCAGCATTGGCCTGCGATGTCGCAACGTGCAAAGCCCGCCTAAGAATGGGCCATCAATCCCATTCTAATCAATAGGAGGCAGATGTTCAATACCCGACCACGGCCGCTATCAGAAGACGGGGCAGCTATGGAACTGAGCACCAAAAACAGATGATCACCGGGGGTGCTGGGTGTCAGACCCCAGCCAATCAGACATTGATGGCATATCCTAAGGGGTACTTTGCACACTACGACATCGCAAGCTGATGCTTGCGATGCCGAGCACGATAGTCCTCGCCCCCGTCGCAGCTGCGATCTCTTGTGATAGCTGCCGTAGTGAACATTTTCGCTACGGCAGCTTCACATGGACTTGCCTGCCCTGTGACGTCGCTCTGGCCGGCGGTTCACCTCCTTCCTAAAGCGGTGGGTCGTGCGACGTCACACGGCAGGCGGCCAATAGAAGTGGAGGGGCGGAGATGAGCGGGACATAAACATCCCGCCCACCTCCTTCCTTCCGCATAGCCGGCGTGAGCCGCAGGACGCAGGTAGGAGATGTTCCTCGCTCCTGCGGCTTCACACACAGCGATGTGTGCTGCCGCAGGAACGAGAAACAACATCGTAACATCAGTCCTTCCGAAATTATGGAAATGACCGACGCTACACCGATGATACGATTTTGACGCTTTTGCGCTCGTTAATCGTATCAAAAACGATTTACACACTCCGATATCGACAGCGACGCCGGATGTGCGGAACTTTCGATTTGACCACATCGACATCGCACCTGCAATGTCGTAGTGTGCCAAGTACCCCTAAGGATGGGCCATCAATTTCCTTCTAAACAATAGGAGGCAAATGTGCAGTACCCAGTCACGGCCACTATCAGAAGATGAGGCAGCTCTGGGACTGAGCACCAAGGACAGCTGATTGTTGGGGATGTCGGTTGTCAGACACCAACCAATCAGACATTGATGACTTATCCTAAGGATGGGCCATCAGTGTAAAATCAGTGGACAACCTCTTTACTAGTCATGTGAATTTTTGATGTGTCATTGCATCCTCTCAATTTTTTCTCAAAGAATGTTAGTGCTGCAAATTCTTACTTTTTTACAGGAAACCGATCAGAACAAAACCTTTCTATTCCAATTCAAACTGTGAAAAATGGTTTTTAATACTTAAAGAGGACCCGTCACCTGGTCAAAAGTGGTCAGTTTTTGCTCTTACTGTATTCCTGATGTTCCCTTGAATATTCCAAGCCTGGGCAACATCTTTAACTTCTTCATGACCGGTGATTTTCCATTTTTCGTTTTTTGCTCCCCTTTCCGAGAACCGTACCTTTTTAATTTTCCGTAAATCTTGTCATATGATGGCTTGTTTTTTGCAGGGCAAGTTGTAACCATGAGTTTTACCATAGAGTGTACTGGAAAATGCCAAAGAAATTCCAAAAAAAAAGTGCGGAAAAAGTGCAAAAACAGTGTGATTGCACAATTGTTTTGGGGGTATATTATTCACCGTGTTCACTATATGGTAAAACTGATGTGTCGATGTGATGCCTCACGTCGGACTTGGTAGACACTAAACATGTATAGGTTTACTTTAATCGAAGGGGTTAAAAAAAATTCTGAGCTTTGTAAAAAAAAAAGTGGCAAAGCAATCTTTTTGTGCCAATTTCCATGACCCATAGCGTTCTCATTTTTTGGGATATGTGGCTCAGTGATGGCTTATTCTTTGCATCTCTAGCTGGAGTTTTCAATGGTACAATTTTTACGCAGATGCTACATTTTGATCGCCTCTTATTGCATTTTGCGCAAAATTGCGATGAATAAAAAATGTAATTTTGGAGTTTAATTTTTTTGTTGCTACGCCATTTACCAATCAGATTAATTGATTTTATATTTTGATCCATCTGGCATTTCTGAATGCAGCGATACCAAATGTGTGTATATTTTTTATTTTCTTTAACCCTTTTAATTTTCAATGGAGCGAATGGCAAGGTGATTTGAACTTTTATTTTTTTTATTTTTTTTAAACTTTTTTTTTTACTTTATTTATTTTACTAGTCCCCCTAGGAGACTATAAGGATCAGCAGTCTGATTGGTGATTAATTTCTGATGATCAGAGCTGCACAGGTCATATCAGCAGAAATGCTCATTTTCTGTTACAGCTGCTGCTCTGCCGGCTGTAACAGGAACTATGTCATTGATAGTGACAGGAGTTTTCACATGACTCATCGCTACCATGGCAACCATCGGCTCCCCGTGATCACATCACGGGGACTTCAATGGCAGCGGGAAAGGTGATTTCCCTGCTGTGACCATTTATATCACGCTGTCACATTTTGACAGTGTGATCTAAGGGGTTAAAAGGCTCGTGTGGATTGCGGATCCACCTGCGCCTGATGGCAGCACATGTCTGCTGTTCCAGTTAGCAGACATGTGCAGAGATCATTGCCGGCTCACTGCAGCAGCTGCCGGTGATAACCCCTTCATGACTTAGGACATACCGGCACGTCCTTGATCATGAAGAGGTCAATAGTCATAGGAATTTTCGATATATCATTGCATTCTACCAATTTTTTCTCAAAGAATGTTATTGCTGCAAACTCTTATTTTCCTACAGAAACAAAACCTTTCTATGCAAATTAAAACTGTGAAAACGATTTTCAATACCTTAAAGAGGACCTGTCACCTGGTCAAAAGTGGTCAATTTTTGCTCATATGGGTATTATTGCTGTTCCCCTGAGTATTCCAAGCCTGGACAGCATCTTTAATGACCTAACATGCTCTCATGAACTGCAGAGTCTACAGACTTGTCTCACATCAAGCACCTCTGGGACGACAGGAGCTGCCAGCAGCGGATGTTGATGATTTGCCAAGTGCAAGAAGCAGCAGAATGTCCTCAGACAGCCATTAATAACCTATTATAAACAAAAATTTAGCCATACTAAATATCCACCCTATGGAGCCACTTAGTAGTGTCCCATAAGGAGATGCCTACTCCGAGAAACATAGAAAACCGGAGGAATTGGAGAGTTGAGGCAACAATCATGTACGAAAAATATCATTTTATTCATTAAAATACATATGAACTGTTATAAAATTACAATTACACAGGTGGAGAAAACCGACCTAAGAGTGAAACATAAAAGTGAGGGGAGAATAAGAGGGGGACGGGGAAGAGTTGTGGGGCAACCCCGCCAACCAGGACCAACCAACCAGGGATTAATTATTATTATGGTGCCACCGGTCACATGGAATGTCATGTAATGAATTATGGCTGGAAAACCAGTCCAGGCGATCCAATAAGTGTCAAAAATTGTCTGCAAAATGCATATACCTGTATTGATGTGTTCCCCAGGAACACCGCAGTCTTGTGAATCAACTAGATCGCCGCACGGAACCACCGGCAAGGATAACCAACATGGGATTGTCTCAGTACCAATGTACATATAGTAAATCCAGGCCTGGTGCACCGCGCAGACGACACAGTGTAGTGAAACCAAATGGTTCCTGTGATGTGACTGCGGCAGTATAGTACAGGGAAGACTGCAAAACCGTGCACCTATATAAAAAAGGAGGTATATGCTAATGCCCGCTGGGACTGAGCAGCCACAGTGTAATATGTGTTCTGACAGCAGGCTGCAGGGAGCTGCAGAGCAAGCGAAAAAGGACAGTGCATAAATGAGAGTGAGCGATCACTGTGCAGCAACCCGAGGCAGCATGCAGTCAGACAGAGCCAGTCATATGGTGGAACACAGAATGTAAAGATACCTGATGGTTGGTGCTGGGGGCGGGGAAACAGCCTCCTGACAGCTGTTTCGCAGCGTTGCTTTTTCGAAAGGAGGTCTTCCCTGTACTATACTGCCGCAGTCACATCACAGGAACCATTTGGTTTCACCGGTGGCACCATAATAATAATTAATCCCTGGTTGGTTGGTCCTGGTTGGCGGGGTTGCCCCACAACTCTTCCCCGTCCCCCTCTTATTCTCCCCTCACTTTTATGTTTCACTCTTAGGTCGGTTTTCTCCACCTGTGTAATTGTAATTTTATAACAGTTCATATGTATTTTAATGAATAAAATGATATTTTTCGTACATGATTGTTGCCTCAACTCTCCAATTCCTCCGGTTTTCTAGCCATTAATAACCTCAGTGATAGGAGCCGAGGCTGGAAGTGCTGAGATTTCTGCACGTGGCTCAGTCTCCAGAATGAATAAATTGAGAGGTTTAGAAAATTTTGTTTCCATATTTACATTATTCAAATATTATTCATCCTGTGATTTCCAGAACGTTTCTATCTTGGTGTTGCAAACTTGAAATTTCAAAGTTGAAGATTGTATATATAGTGTGCCGATGTGCCTGTGAATAAAGTGCGATGTCCACAATATATACAACATCATACTATATACACAGGTCCACACTATAAAACTATATTTTGCCGCTTACATAACATGGAATGTGATGAGACCCTGCTATATACAGACCCTTAAGCTAAAAAAGGAAATATAACTCCATATCTGACTAAATATATAACATAGCAAAAACTCACCAATTCAAAAGCTAATAACCAAAAATTGAGTCTGTATAGAATTCAGTAATTATCCAAAAAAACACTATGGTTAAAAATTTTAATTTTATTACATCATATAGTTTATTACAAAAATTACAAATTTATATTTGGTGCTGGTACCCACAGATATAAAAACACCCTACCCCATAAAACCATGCAAAGAAAAACTGGTGCAGTGTGGTTGTGACGTCCTGGACTAGCCAGGTAGTCACAGATAGCGCCCCGCACAACACCAGTCCCACACAAGGTAACACCAGCCAAACCATAAACCCTAGTCACCTCCCGCAGAGCTTAATGGACACACCAGGGGGGCGGAGCCAGACTGTTGGCCACGCCCACCAAGGAGTTCAGAGGGCCTGAGGCAGGAAACACAGTCAGGAAAAACAAAAAGCCAGCACTAAATGTGCACTTCAGCACTAAAAATTCCAAACTGTACTTATTATAAAAATTTTGAGATTTTTGGCAAAAAATTGCAATTTCTTGAGCTGCCTCGCCACGTCACGGCAAATCTCATTTGAGGCAGTCCTACACTAAAATATTTTTATAAAATGTGCCATACGGCCTCACATATGAATAGTAGAACTGCTCTACCGATGTGCCTGTGAACAAAGTGCAAAGTGCGATGTCCACAATATATACAACATCATACTATATACACAAGTCCACACTATAAAACTATATTTTGCCGCTTACATAACATGGAATGTGATGAGACCCTGCTATATACAGACCCTTAAGCCAAAAAATGAAATAGAACTCCATATCTGACTAAATATATAACATAGCAAAAACTCACCAATTCAAAAGCTAATAACCCAAAACTGAGTCTGCATAGAATTCAATAATTATCCAAAAAACCACTATGGTTAAAGATTTTAATTTTATTACATCGTATAGTTTATTACAAAAATTACACATTTATATTTGGTGCTGGTACCCACAGATATAAAAACACCCTACCCCATAAAACCATGCAAAGAAAAACTGGTGCAGTGTGGTTGTGACGTCCTGGACTAGCCAGGTAGTCACAGATAGCGCCCCGCACAACACCAGTCCCACACAAGGTAACACCAGCCAAACCATAAACCCTAGTCACCTCCCGCAGAGCTTAATGGACACACCAGGGGGGCGGAGCCAGACTGTTGGCCACGCCCACCAAGGAGTTCAGAGGGCCTGAGGCAGGAAACACAGTCAGTCTGAGTCTAAGTCAAGAGCAGGAGTGAAAGAGAGTGGAAGCAGGCCTGTATAGTATGTCTTTCCACTAGGATTTGAACTTTTGTCACATGCCGGGGCTGGCTTTACTTTTATCCCCCATGGTGATGGTACAGACCTAACTACCTTTTGCTCTGGATCTTTTATCTATTCACCTGTCTTTACCTAAAAATGTGTAACTTTTGGATCATGCTCTATGTGTATTTTAAATCTACATATCTTTTGTACTAAATAAAGATTATAATATTGCATTTGAGCTGACCATGTTTGAATTATTTTTTTCAACCTTATGATAGTGGTTTATCTATTCCCTCTCTGTTCTCTTAAGTTTATTATTATTATTATTACTGTATAGTAGGTCTGCAGCAGACTGACAGGTGCCAGGGTTGGAGCGCTGGTACCTTGGCTAGGAGGCATACGGTGGCCTAGCCTGCAGGAGATGGGAAGACAGTTCGTTGGACCATGGTGGACCGGGACAGGGTAGTGGCCCGCTGGTACCGACCCGGGGAACCGACTCGGAAACCGGAGCAAACAGGGGAGTACTCAGACCCTGAACCGAGGTCCAGAAGCCACTGGACCGAGTTAATTGACTGATTGCGGTCTGGACTATAGGTCCTTTGCCACCCAAGTCCCGAATGAAGACAACAGCCCAAAGAGGGGGATAGAAAGCCACCGCACAGGCAGAGAGATCCCTCGGGCCAGCGTCTGCGGGCAAACGGGCTCTCCCGACATGTACACAGCCGGGGAGCGGATTCCTGTTGCTGAAGCGCAGGCAGTCTACACATACACTACACGGTGCAGGAGAAAGGCAAAGAGCACCGAACCGGGTGGGGGACCAGATGCAGCTGGCTGCGGGCACCGACCACCATCAACTTTGTTTACCAGAGACTTGTGTGTGTCAATAACAGTGAGTACAACAGTGCCATCCGGTCGCGCACCGCCCTGCACCACCCAGCTACTCTCCCCAACGGGTCCCGGGGCCACCATCCCTGCCCACATAGTGGTTAACATCTTGATGCATCACCATCTCCCCCGGGTGCCCCATAACTGCAGCGGTGGTGTCTACACCTTCAACTCATCCCGTGGGTGGCGTCACGAACTCAAACACAGCTCGGCCGTACACCTACCTACCAACCCCCTAAATAGCGCCAGCACCCTTTCAGAGCGAAGTGACCCCGTTTCCGGAGGTCCTCGAGCCACCCACCAACGAGCCCGGATCCGAGCGGCTCGGCTGTGGCCGAGCGCGGGGCGGTACGTACATGGTCAATATGAATAAATAGAGAAGTCAATCACTTACAAAAATATATATAAACTTCTGGGTACAAAAAATAATTTTTATATACATAAATTTCTATATTAGTTGATATCACTAGCCAGCCATAGGTTATGTTAAGTGCAAATGCAATATGAGGCAAAAAGGCTCATCATATATAGAAATCCTAATCATAAATTGCCAGTGTGCAGCTATATGTACGTGAAAGGGAAAAAAACCAGATATAATCACCATATCATTTCAGGCTATGCAACACTTGGCAACATACCTAATACAAACCATTACACAGAATATATTCAGATAGAATTAGTATATGACCAAAATAATAGGGCAAACAGATATGACAACCATCATTATGCTAGTGAAAAGATCAAGGATACAGACCCAGGAGTCGGACCACACTTCCCAGCACCTCGACGCGTGTTTCGCACTCGCGTCATCAGGAGGTGCTGGGGCAGTCACAGGGTCATCTTTTTATCCTAAAAAGCCCACCTGAAGTCATCCATGGCGCACTCCGCATGGCGGAAGCCACGTCACCCACCACAGCCGGCGTCCTGGAAGACGCTGTGCGCATGTACAGTTAGCGTCTCTAGATTGGGCGCCGGTTGGAGAGGGGAGACAGCCACCGACATGCAGGGCGCGCTCTGACATCAACGTAGCCAGTGGCCATATTAAGGAAGGGCAAAGATAAAGGCAAAATAGAATACTATAACAGAAAACTGGAAATCCTAAAACGGAATAGCAAGGATCAATATTGTGGACAAATATATGCATAGAACATAATATATAACTGTCATATGAATTATAAATACACACATTTGTACCAAGAATATAAACATCCCCAAATATTAAATACTGATACATTCGAAACATTCCCATATTCACCCAAATGGATGCGTACTATCAATATGTGTCAACAAGGAATACATTCTTTATTGAACAAATAACCCCATGGAAACCCCCTGTATAATTCCAGGTACATACTTTAATTAACATTTCTATAAGGAAGAAATAAGCACATCTTCATTTCAACAGGGAGGTTCCTCAAAGGAGTATGCATCCATAACTGAATTTGATCCATATATTAATAAGGAATCCATCCAATCCACAAGGATTTGTAAGGATAATAAACTATCAAAGAATTCTGTATAGAGAAAAAAGAGAAATGAAAAAGTGACCTAAAAACACATTAAAAAATGAAAGAATTGGTGACAGCATTATATCAAGCATTAGAGAGAAAGTTTTTCTCAAACTACTTAATATTTTAATTATAATATCTGCCAAACCAAATAAGAGAAGGATCTACCCGAGAACACAGAGAGGGCACAATGGAAAGCCAACCAGAAGAAAGAGACGAGGAAAACCACAAATTACTTTACAAAAATGGCTTAAAGTAGATAAGGTCATTCAAACCCTTCGGTTTTTCCATCTCCAATATGGTAATCCATTTTACTTGTCTTTGTGCCAAAACTCTCTTAGGATCCCCACCTCTTGGGCTCAGATATAGCCTATCAATGCCTCTAAATTGAAGCAGGTGCCAATTACAATTGTATTTCTTCCTAAAGTGCTTTGGAATGTTTTTCAAAGTTTCCAACTCCTCTGGTCTCACAGTCCTAGCCGCCTTCTTAATGTCCCTGATGTGCTCAAGAATTCTCACCCTCAACTCACGAGAAGTGAGGCCCATGTAAATGAGCCCACAAGGGCATTTAGCCCAATAGATCACATGCGTTGTTCTACAGTTAACATTATGAACAATTTTAAGTTCCTTACTATTGGCAGAGTCATGGAAAGTAAATACTCTCTCCATCTGTGGGCAAGCCCCACAATCCCCACAGCAAAAAGAAACCCATCTCGGTCCCCTAGATCTCTCCAAAAAATTTGAGGGAGGTGGTGTGTAATGACTTTTCACTATCATATCCTTTAGAGTTTTGGATCTCCGAGGTGTTACAGATGGTCTGTCTAGAAGTACAGACCTCAAGTCATTATCAGCCAGCAATATAAGCCAATACCACCCAATCACCTCCCTCATTTCACGCCATTGAGAATGATAAGGCGTAATAAGTCTCACTTGGTCATCAGATTTTTTAGCTGCTGGTCTCAGCAGATCATCTCTAGATGTAATCTTGGTCCTATCGTATCCACATTGTATTAAGTTATCTGTATAATGTCTGTTCTTAAACCGCCTTCTAAGTTCTAAGGCTTGTCCCTCAAACAAGTTAGTATCTGAACATATACAGCGGGCCCTGAGAAACTGACCTGTTGGAACCGAGTTGATGACCTGTGATGGGTGGGATGATTTAGCACTCAAAAAAGAGTTGACAGCGGTACTCTTTCTGAAAATATCCATCCTAATGGAACCATCCTCACTTCTCATGACTTTGATGTCCAGAAATTCAATGGAATCCATACTGCAATGATAGGTCAAATTAATATTACAGTTGTTGTCATTTAATGAGGACATGAACATGTCGAGCCTCTCCCTGCCAGATAACAAAGATGTCAGCCGCAAGCTGCTGGCTGAATATATTTAATATAGAGGATACAGGCTGCATATATTTACTGTATATATATATATATATGTATATATATATATATATATATACATATATATACAGTATATATACGCAGCCTATATCCTCTTTATTATATATGCAGCCAGCATATATAATAACATATACTGTATATATATATATATATATATATATATATATATATATATATATATATATATATGTAATACATAAAGGCTACAGGCTGCTGGCTGCATATATATAATATAGAGGAGATATATATATATATATATATATATATATATACAGTTAGGTCCAGAAATATTTGGACAGTGACCCAATTTTCGCGAGTTGGGCTCTGCATGCCACCACATTGGATTTGATATAAAACCTCTACAACAGAATTCAAGTGCAGATTGTAACGTTTAATTTGAAGGTTTGAACAAAAATATCTGATAGAAATTGTAGGAATTGTACACATTTCTTTACAAACACTCCACATTTTAGGAGGTCAAAAGTAATTGGACAAATAAACCAAACCCAAACAAAATATTTTTATTTTCAATATTTTGTTGCGAATCCTTTGGAGGCAATCACTGTCTTAAGTCTGGAACCCATGGACATCACCAAACGCTGGGTGTCCTCCTTCTTAATGCTTTGCCAGGCCTTTACAGCCGCAGCCTTCAGGTCTTGCTTGTTTGTGGGTCTTTCCGTCTTAAGTCTGGATTTGAGCAAGTGAAATGCATGCTCAATTGGGTTAAGATCTGGTGATTGACTTGGCCATTGCAGAATGTTCCACTTTTTTGCACTCATGAACTCCTGGGTAGCTTTGGCTGTATGCTTGGGGTCATTGTCCATCTGTACTATGAAGCGCCGTCCGATCAACTTTGCGGCATTTGGCTGAATCTGGGCTGAAAGTATATCCCGGTACACTTCAGAATTCATCCGGCTACTCTTGTCTGCTGTTATGTCATCAATAAACACAAGTGACCCAGTGCCATTGAAAGCCATGCATGCCCATGCCATCACGTTGCCTCCACCATGTTTTACAGAGGATGTGGTGTGCCTTGGATCATGTGCCGTTCCCTTTCTTCTCCAAACTTTTTTCTTCCCATCATTCTGGTACAGGTTGATCTTTGTCTCATCTGTCCATAGAATACTTTTCCAGAACTGAGCTGGCTTCATGAGGTGTTTTTCAGCAAATTTAACTCTGGCCTGTCTATTTTGGAATTGATGAATGGTTTGCATCTAGATGTGAACCCTTTGTATTTACTTTCATGGTGTCTTCTCTTTACTGTTGACTTAGAGACAGATACACCTACCTCACTGAGAGTGTTCTGGAGTTCAGTTGATGTTGTGAACGGGTTCTTCTTCACCAAAGAAAGTATGCGGCGATCATCCACCACTGTTGTCATCGGTGGACGCCCAGGCCTTTTTGAGTTCCCAAGATCACCAGTCAATTCCTTTTTTCTCAGAATGTACCCGACTGTTGATGTTGCTACTCCAAGCATGTCTGCTATCTCTCTGATGGATTTTTTCTTTTTTTTCAGCCTCAGGATGTTCTGCTTCACCTCAATTGAGAGTTCCTTAGACCGCATGTTGTCTGGTCACAGCAACAGCTTCCAAATGCAAAACCACACACATGTAATCAACCCCAGACCTTTTAACTACTTCATTGATTACAGGTTAACGAGGGAGACGCCTTCAGAGTTAATTGCAGCCCTTAGAGTCCCTTGTCCAATTTCTTTTGGTCCCTTTAAAAAGAGGAGGCTATGCATTACAGAGCTATGATTCCTAAACCCTTTCTCCGATTTGGATGCGAAAACTCTCATATTGCAGCTGGGAGTGTGCACTTTCAGCCCATATTATATATATAATTGTATTTCTGAACATGTTTTTGTAAACAGCTAAAATAACAAAACTTGTGTCACTGTCCAAATATTTCTGGACCTGACTGTATATATGTATATATATATATATATATATATATATATATATATATATATTATAGAGGATACAGGCTGCTGGCTGCATATATGTATATATATATATATATATATATATATCTATTGTGAGACTGTGACCGGGGTTATCTATGACGGCCGGCATGTCTCTCCCCGGTTGTGCTCACTCCATGATAGAAAGTAAATCCACTCTAGGGTTAATGCTGTTTCTCTACAGGCTGAAGGAAGGGTTAAATAGAATCAGGAACAAGGGCAGGTGTGCCGGGTGTGGGGGAGTGAACACAACTCCCTGAGCTCTCTGCTGGAGAGGCACATGTATATTGTTGTGGACTTTTGTTTGGACATTAAAACCGTGTGCTGTAAACCTTAATGCCTGGATCCCGTGTCTTCTGCTGCGCAGCCGACCGTGCTACCTCACATATGGTGGAGAATGCGGGCATGACAGCCGGTGAGGTGTAGCATCCATCCCTGATGACCCAGCAGCACATGTCCTGGATTCGAGCGGCTATACTACAGCCCAAACCCGGTGACGCCATGGAGGACATACTAAGGCAGCAGCAACAGACTAATGCACAGCTACAAGAGGCTAATGCACAGCAGCAACAGACCAATGCACACCTGCTCCGGGCGTTGGAACGTCAGCAGCAATCCTTACAAGCGCAGTAAAAAGGCACCAAGAACAGATGGTTCTCCTGGCCAAGTCGATCCGTGCCGGACCGGCAGCAACAACCCCGGGACCGGGTGACGACGGCAGCGTCCGGAAAGCGGTGAGACAAGCGTTGCAAAAGATGACCCCGGGGGATGATGTGGAAGCGTTCCTGGCGGTGTTTGAGCGGGTGGCCGAGCGGGAAAAGCTGCCGACCCCCCAGTGGGCTGAGGTATTGTCGCCCTATCTGACGGGGGAACCCCAAAAAGCATACCTGGACCTCTGTACCGAGGACGCCATTGACTATGTGACCCTGAAAGCCGAAATACTGGCTTGGTTGGGGGTGAATACCTATGTACGGGCTCAGCGGGTAAATCAGTGGTTCTATGAGGAAGCCAAACCCGTACGCTCCCAGGCCTATGACTTGTTGCATCTGGTAAAAAAGTGGTTGCAGCCTGACACTCTGAGCCCGGCGCAAATGGTGGAAAGGGTAGTAGTGGATCGTTTTGTGCGCACTTTACCCGTCACCGTTCAACGGTGGGTAGGACAGGGTGACCTGAGTACCCTCGACCAATTAGTGTCCCTGGTAGAGCGGCATGTGGCTACGCAGGACTTGATACGGGACACTGAGACTTTGCGTACCGCCCGTCGGTCCGGCCCCATCAAGCCTAGGGCCAAGGACCCACCGCTGACAACGGTGCAGGAGTCCCCTACCGTCCCGTCTGAGGCCGCGGCCACCATTCCTGAGGTCCGGAAGGTTCTGTACCCTAAACGACAACCTGTCAAGGGGGTTTCCGTCCCCATTAGATGTTGGCGATGCAAGCGGGTGGGACATATGGAAGCCCAGTGTCCACTCACCACGGAGCCCATGGATTGTGGGGTTACCCGGCGGGGTTAAATGTATGCTCAGGTGGTGTGTACCGCTGACCTGGTCTCCCCAGAGACGGAGCCCCACTTGTGCCAAATACAGGTGAATGGATGTCCGGTTACAGGATTGTTGGATTCCGGAAGCTTAGTGACCCTTGTGCGATCCACCTTGAGGGCTAAAGTAAAGGCCACAGGACGTACCGTGGGGGTGGTTTGCATACATGGGGACCGCCGAGACTATCCCACAGGGATTGTCACCATCACAGCACCTTGCGGTCAGGTGCAACATGAGGTGGGACTTCTTAACACTCTTCCCTATGACGTGATCCTAGGAAGGGATCTGCCCTATTTTTGGACTTTATGGAAGGGACCCCCTAAGTCTCCTCAGATATTGGTCAGTCTGGGACCTGAGCCCTACAATCCTGAATCCGGGACACCTGCCGTAGGGGTCCCCATGATAGGGACAGAATGTGAACCCGATAGGTCGCCCCTAGAGGTATTGGCAGGAGAGGCTGAGACGGTCGAACCCATCCCGGAGTTGGAGGCGTCCCCGGATACGTTTGGGACTGCCCAACTCCAGGACCCTACATGAATACATGCCCGGAGTCGGGTGACAGTAATTGACGGGGTGGCACAGCTGCCCGGTGCTCAAGTAAGGTACCCCCATTTCGCTCTTAAGCAGGATTTACTCTACCGGGTAGATGAAATACGGGGCGTGGGGGTAGAGCAGTTGGTGGTGCCCCAGCCGCATCGCCGGCGGGTCCTCGACTTGGCTCATAAACACCTGATGAGTGGCCACCTAGGGGTCAAGAAAACGCAGGAGCGAATATTGCAAAGGTTCTATTGGCCCGGAGTCTTTGGGGAGGTAAAACGGTTCTGCGAAACCTGCCCGGAGTGTCAGCTTACCGCACCCCTGACCCATTTTCGCAGCCCGTTGGTACCGTTACCCATTATCGAAGTCCCTTTTGAACGAATAGGGATGGATCTGGTGAGGCCCCTCGTAAAGTCCACTCGAGGGCACCAACACATCCTAGTGATCGTTGACTATGCCACCCGGTATCCCGAGGCGATACCTCTCAGACATACTGCAGCAAAGCTTATAGCTCGGGAGTTGTTTGCTGTGTTCTGCCGGGTGGGGTTGCCCAAGGAGATCCTTACGGATCAGGGGACCCCATTCATGTCTAAAGTGACCAAAGAGCTATGCCGGCTACTCCAGATCAAGCAGTTGCGTACGTCTGTGTATCATCCTCAAACGGACGGTTTAGTCGAGCGTTTCAATAAAACCCTGAAAACCATGCTCAAAAGGGTGATATCAAAAGACGGGAAAGACTGGGATATGATGCTTCCCTATTTGATGTTTGCCATCCGTGAGGTGCCACAGGCATCCACGGGGTTTTCGCCTTTTGAATTGTTATACGGGCGACATCCCCGGGGATTGTTGGACCTGGCAAAGGAAACATGGGAGCAAGAGCCCACCCCCCATAAAAGTGTGATTGAACACATTTTAGGTATGCAGAACCGCATAAGCGCGGTCATGCCAATTGTGAAGGAGCATTTACAGGAGGCTCAGGCCGCGCAAAGCGGCCGCTACAATAGACAAGCCACCGTGCGGACCTTTAAACCCGGGGATCGGGTGTTGGTATTAATTCCCACGGCGGAGAGTAAATTCCTGGCTCAGTGGCAGGGCCCCTACGAGATAAAGGAAAGAGTCGGGGTGGTTAACTATAAAGTATTGCAGCCCGGTAGGCGGAAACCTGAACAAATATACCATGTCAACCTATTAAAACCTTGGCAGGAACGGGAAAGCCTGATGGCTGTTTTTTCCCCATCTCCCTCCTCTTCGGGTCATTCACCTCCGGCTCCAGCGACCTCCGGAGAGGACGAACCGGAAGTAAGGATTGGAGAAGCCCTCACCAAGACTCAGAGGCGAGAGGCCAGACGGTTGGTTCAGCAGAACCCCGATGTCTTCTCCGAGCTGCCCGGTAGGACCAGTCTGATACGACATGATATTGTCACCGAGCCCCACCTGAAGGTACGCCTGAAGTCATACCGGGTACCGGAGGCTCGACGACAAGCCATATCGGAGGAAGTAAAGACAATGTTACGCCTGGGGGTCATCGAAAAATCCCGGAGTGAATGGGCTAGTCCGATTGTCCTAATACCAAAACCCGATGGCTCCTTAAGGTTCTGCAATGACTTTAGGAGATTGAACGAAATATCCAAGTTCGATCTCTACCCCATGCCCCGGGTGGATGAGCTGATTGATAGGCTGGGACAGGCGCGATATTTTACCACGCTCGACCTGACCAAGGGGTACTGGCAGGTGCCACTGACGGAGTCCGCCAAGGAGAAAACCGCTTTTGTTACGCCGGAGGGTCTCTTCCACTATGTTGTCTTGCCTTTCGGGTTACATGGCGCTCCGGCCACGTTCCAGAGGTTGATGGACTTGGTGCTGGAACCCCACCAGGCGTATGCATCAGCGTACCTTGATGACATCATTATTTACAGCTCCGATTGGCAGACCCACTTGGAACAGGTACAAGCGGTGGTGGACGCGCTTCGAACAGCCGGATTGACAGCCAATCCCAAGAAATGTGCGTTGGGACTCACGGAAGCCCGCTACTTGGGCTACGTGATAGGCCAAGGAGTGATTAAGCCCCAAATTAACAAGGTTGAGGCGATCCAGAAGTGGCCTAGACCCCTGACCACGAAGCAGGTTAGGGCCTTCCTGGGTATCGTGGGGTACTACAGGAGGTTTGTAAAAGATTTTGCGGGACTATCAGCCCCCTTGACGGACCTTCTCAAAGGCAAGAAGTCCATCATGGTGCGCTGGACTCCGCAGGCCGAGGACTCCTTCCGGGCCCTGAAGGGGGTCCTGTGCGGACAGCCCGTTCTCATACACCCTGATTTCCGGAAGGAGTTCATAGTACAGACTGACGCCTCAGAGGTCGGCCTGGGGGCAGTGTTGTCTCAGGTGGTTCAGGGGGAGGAACACCCCGTCACTTTCTTAAGTAGGAAGCTCACCCCTCCCGAGCGGAATTATAGAGTTGTGGAGAAGGAGTGCCTGGCGATCAAGTGGGCCTTGGAGTCTCTACGCTATTACCTGCTGGGACGGCAGTTTTGCTTGGTGACGGATCACTCTCCACTGGTCTGGATGAGGTCCGCCAAGGAACGGAATGCCCGGGTTACCCAGTGGTTCCTTTCTCTGCAGAACTTCCGGTTTACGGTTGAACATAGGGCCGGTAGGTTGCAGGCCAACGCCGATGCCTTGTCCCGCGGCCCGTGTTTGATGGCGGGAGTTCAACCCCGCACGCTTGAACTGAGGGGGGGGGGTATGTGAGACTGTGACCGGGGTTATCTATGACGGCCGGTATGTCTCGCCCCGGTTGTGCTCACTCCATGATAGAAAGTAAATCCACTCTAGGGTTAATGCTGTTTCCCTACAGGCTGAAGGAAGGGTTAAATAGAATCAGGAACAAGGGCAGGTGTGCCGGGTGTGGGGGAGTGAACACAACTCCCTGAGCTCTCTGCTGGAGAGGCACATGTATATTGTTGTGGACTTTTGTTTGGACATTAAAACCGTGTGCTGTAAACCTTAATGCCTGGATCCCGTGTCTTCTGCTGCGCAGCCGACCGTGCTACCTCACACTATCTAAATATATATATATATATATATATATATATATATATATATAGAGGATATATATGCAGCCTGTATCATCTATATAATATATATGTAGCCAACAGTCTGTATCCTTTATATTGTATATACTCAGCCGGCAGCCTGCATCCTCTATATTATATATATATATATATATATATATATATATATATATATATATATATATATATATATGTATATATATATATATATATATATATATATATGCAACCTCTCTCTCTCTCTCTCTCTCTCTCTCTCTATATATATATATATATATATATATACAGACAGTATATATATAATATAGAGGTTGCAGGCTGCTGGCTGCATGTATAATAGAGAGGATGCAGGGTGTTGGTTGTGTGTATATATATATATATATATATATATATATATATATATATATATATATATATACTAGAAGGTGACCCGATTCTACGCATCGGGTTATCTAGAATTTACGTATTGTGTAGTTAATGTATGATTTTTGTTATATATATATATAGATGTTGTTGTGTGTAGTTACCAAGTGTTTGTGTAGGGCGCTGTACATGTTCTGGGTGTTGTCTGGGTGTGGCAGGGGGTGAGAGCGGTGTTGTTTGTGTGTTGCGTGTGTTGCGTTGTTTGTGGAGCGCTGCGTGTGTCGCGGGCGGGGAGGAGGGTGTCAGCACACTACGCTCATCCCCTTCTGCTCGGGTCCGGCGGCCGCTGCTCAGTGGTGGCTCGAGCTGTAGGCCGGATCCCGGGGGTTCTCGAGCGGCGCTCCTCGCCCGTGAGTGAAAGGGGGTTGTGGGGTGTGGGGATTGTTTATTGTCCGTGACGCCACCCACGGTTGTGATGATTTCACCACCGCTGCTCAATATGGGGATCCCGGGGATGGTGATGCGGAGCAGCCAGGTGTTGTGTTGCCCCTCCGTGGGTAGGGGTTGGTGATCCCGGGGCCCAGTGATGGTGTGGAAGGTGCAGGGCCTGGTGGGCGCAGGGACGCGGGGGCAGCGCTGTGCCTTGCGGCACTGTGGTACTCACTCAGCCTGAGACGTTGACACAGTTTTACGGTAAACCACACGGCTGGAAAGACGGTTCCCACGGACGGCTGCACTTGCTCTCCCAGTAGGTGACGGTGATGTCCCTTTTCCTTGCACCTTTGTTTCTATGTTGGTAGCGATGGGTTCCCACCGGTAACCCGCTCCCCGGCTTCAAGCTGTACCGGAGGAGCTCTACTCTTTGCCCGCAGGCGCTGGCCCTGAGAAACTGGTGCCTTGGCGGTGGCGGTGCTTCTGCTACAATGGTTGGGCTGTTGCCTTCAATCGGGACTTGGTTGTTGGGGGATCTACGTCCCCTTCACTGACGGATTTGGCAAATTATGGCGACTCCTAGCCTTGCCGGGGTCCGAGAGGCCCCTGCCCTGGTGCTGACTGTCCTTTGGTACACTTCTCCAGACCGCCGGGCCATTACCCGTCCGCGGTCCTTCCAGGAACTTCCACACAGTCCCCCTCCAGACAGTCACCGCCGTTGCTGACCTTGCTGACTCTGTCCTGCACACAGCTGGACCACTTCAGGCTTTTCTTTCTGTCACCTTTCACCTTACTTCACTCCTCCTTTACCACTTCACTTTCACTTAGCTGTTTACTCCTTTCTGTCCCTAGCTGGACTCCTCACACAAGCCCTGCCTGGGCTCAACTGCCTGGTTTCTCCCACCTCCAGAGCTGTGTCCTCCTCGGTGGGCGGAGCCAACCGCCTGGCCCACCCCCTGGTGTGAACATCAGCCCCTGGAGGAAGGCAACAAGGATTTTTGGTTAGCTTTGGTGTTCCTAACTCGGATGTAGGGTGTGGTGGTGTGATGACCTGTGACCCCTGGCTTGCCCAGGGCGTCACACGTGTCTGTTGCGTTGTGTGTGTGTGTTGCGCGGTTTGTGTGGGTGTGGTGTGTTTTGGGGGGAGGTATGTTTTGTGCAATGTGTGTGTTGTACCACGAAATTGGTCCAATCCATCTACGGACACTCCCAGATCAATAATTATACCACAAAAAAAGGAAACATATACTTTCCCTTTAAAAAGGAGTACACAACGTCCTAATTAATTATAAATTTTTATTGTCATCAAAAAATTACATAAAACACCACACTATAAAAATGATAAATTGCAGTCAAAAGTTAGAATATATACGGGTTCAAGCGATAATATATTGCACATTAGCCTATAATAAAGTGACCACTGCATTACAAAGATCTAATTAATTGCTGAACTAAACAATATAGGTCGCACCAACCATGCTAATAAAGTGACTAGTGTAAATGGAGACCTATGTCTATATCCACAACGGGCTGTGCAAAATGGTGCAAATATAATTCCTCCACGGAAGATATTATTGCACAATCTCCCCTGGTCTCACTTATGACCTATGCATATATAGTCACTTCCTATTGTCTATAGCCGTATCTCCGCAATACCGCCCCAACCGAATTTATAGTGTGGACAAGTCCATCAATCATGTGCTAAACTAATCACATTCAGTTACGGGCTGATCTGCAGAGAGCCGGATCCGGCAAAAGGAATCAACATGGTGTTCAACATGAACTACAAAACTAATGCAAGCAGTTGTGGTCATTCAAAACATTCATGTGCTGAATCCCTAATGCTCCATAGGATGCCGTAAACTAACCATGTCCATAAACAGTTTGAACTGGAAGTGCCACAAGGGCAACGCACCTATGTGCCATAAGTTCAGGATATTACTATGGAGCACATTACCTGGGATGTATAAGCCGCGACCACCCGATTCCCCGACACGTGTTTCGCTCCCGGCTTCTACAGGGGGCGTGTCGGGTAATACCAGCTGAGGAGTTTAAATACCTTATTTCCACCAATCCAGGATCCTACGGGCGCTCGCGTCAGTCCATCACCGCCCATTCTGAAAGGCAACTTCCTGCCGGGCGATCGTGGAACGCACACTGCGTGGCACGCACAGGATATGTGTGGCGACGTAGAAGCGTCCCACGTAAATACGCCCATTAGTTAGTTCCGGGAGGATTTTTGGACCTCACGAGCGCTCCATCCCGTAAATTACAAGTATGCCACGAATAGTGACCAGATACATCAGAGGATTTCCATAAACCCAATAATTGATATGTATTACAGCTGTTAAGGAATATATACTTTAAATCTACATAGGGAAATTCATGTCATTTGTCCGATATTCGTATTGATGATATATAGTCCTCCCAAAGTGTAGATCCCATTTTCCTCATGATTTGATCTTAATGGACTCTTGTACAACTGATAGTAAGATATGGATTATTTCTCGCATTCCTGTATAGGTCCGGACGAAATCCTGATTACACCCGACATTATCATGGGAATACATCCATTTTTCGGTGGAAAATATCTCGATATATAAATAACAAATTGCAATTCATCTGCAAACAAATACAAAAGCAAAATATGTGAATAAACAATATACTATACATCATAAAATAAGTGAAAAAACACCCCACTAACCATTACCCAACCATTAAAACTATGAATAAATACAAAGTTAAAACAATAAAAACAGGAGTCGACAAGGAGACATAAAAACCACAAGAACCACATAAACTACAATGAATATATATATTACAAAAATGCTCCAAACCCTAAGGTCTCATTAAGACCCTGCGGATTTAATGTGCCCAAACGAAATATCCACCGACTTTCTACTCTTGCTAATGTCTTACTCAGATCACCACCTCTTATACCTAAATCCACCTGATCTATGGCCTTCACTTTAAGGAGATGAGGGTTACTATTATGGAATTCCTTAAAATGCCGCGGAAGGGTTTTCAACTGGGTATTGTCCTCCACAGTTTTTGCCTTGGCAATATCTCTACAATGTTCCCGTATTCTGATCTTAATTTCACGGGTGGTAAGGCCCACATATAATTTTTTACATGGACATTCCCCCAGATAGATCACTCCCTTTGAGGAACAAGTTAGTCGTTTCCGAATCGTGAACTGTTTTGTGCCATCAAAATTAAAAAATGTCTTTGACTTGACACAATTGGCACAGGCCTTACAAAGACCACACGGGAAAAAGCCTTGATCCGACACTGGCACTTCATTTCCATTTTTTACCTCACGGTCAAAATGGCTATGAACTAATGTATCACGAAGATTTTTCGATCTGCGCGCCGTAATCAAAGGTTTCATTGGAAGGAATTTTCTTAAAATAGGATCCGACCGTAAAATCCCCCAATGCTTACCTAAAATCTCCCTCATTTCTGCCCATCTATTATGATACGTGGTGATGAACCGAGTTTGCCCGATTTTTTCATAATTATCCTTCTTCTCATTAGATCCCTTAGAAAACAATAATGTATTTCTGGGTGTATGTACAGCCCTTTGATACCCTTTCCGAATCATTCTCTTACTGTACCCCCTCTCCAGAAATCTATTAGCTAGCTCACTTGACTGTGTTTCAAAGGATCCCTGATCCGAGCAAATACGTTTGGTCCTTAAAAATTGACCCACGGGTATCCCTGAAATGACAGTTTTAGGATGTGAAGATGAGGCATGTAGCAAGCTGTTGGTGGCCGTGCTCTTACGAAAAATGGAGGTGGAAAGGAAACCATCATCCTTAGTTTTGATTAGGATGTCCAAAAAATCAAGTTCTCTCCCCTGTTTAAAGGTTAATTTGATATTTTGCTGGTTGTCATTGAGGGACCGCATTACATTGGCTAAATCATCAAGAGGACCATCCCAGATAAAAAGAATATCATCTATGTAGCGCATCCAATTACGGATGCGACTACAGCCTGGGATGGTCTCTGCCAAAAAGATATCACGCTCCCATGCCCCCAAAAAAAGATTGGCATACGAGGGGGCGCATGCCGCCCCCATCGCAGTCCCTTGTGTCTGCAAAAAATTTTTTTTATCAAACGTAAATACGTTATGGGTAAGCACGAATTCCAACAAAATAAGCAAAAGTTCGATCATCGGTTTGTCAATAGCACTATTGTGAAGAAAATACGAGGCTGCCCGAAGCCCATCCGCATGTCTGATAGAAGTATACAAGGACTCGACATCGGCCGTGACTAGTACCATGTCCACACCAAGCTGAACACTGTCCAGTCTACACAAGGCCGATGTCGTGTCCTTGATGAAAGATGGTAATTCCGCAACAAGGGGTTGCAAATAATGATCAATGATGTTGCAGATGACCTCGCACAGTCCCCCATTACCCGCCACAATAGGTCTACCCGGGGGATCAGTCACATTTTTATGTACCTTGGGTATCAAATAAAAGGTGGCCAATTTCGGGTGCAAATTTTTGATGTAATCAACCAATTTTTTGGGGACCACGCCCCGTTCAAATGCTGCCTCAATAATGGCCAACAATTCATCTTTAAAGGTAGGGAGGGGGTTTGTCAATAATTTTCTATAACATTGTCTTGTGTTGAGCAATTTATACGCTTGACGTTCATACATAGTGGTGGGCCACACCACTATGTTCCCGCCTTTATCGGCGGGCTTAAAAAGAACGTCATCCCATGCCTGCAACTCCTCCAACGCCCTCTGTTCCCCTTTAGACAAATTAGAAGGACCCAAGGATCCAGAAAACCTCTGTTGAAATTCCTGTGCCACCATTCGAGTAAATATTTCTATGGCCGGACAGGAATGGAATGCTGGAAACTTGGTGGATTTTTTCAGGAGATTATGAGGAAAGGTACTCACCACCTGTGATTCACCCTCCTCCTCCAATGATTCCAATATAGCTAACGCCTCTTTTTCTTGTATTGACCACTGATCCTGTGGTTGCTCAATTTTGCTGTATATTCGTTTGAAAAATAACTTCCTTGCAAATAGATGTAAGTCCTTTACGGACGTAAATGAATCTGCCGGACAAGAGGGGGAAAAAGACAAACCCTTACTTAAAAGCAATACCTGTGACTCGGATAAACTATGATGGGAAAGGTTAATTACCTTCAATTGTTGTTGATCTCCCATACCATCTTTATTGAAAATGTCATAGGGACGTTTTGTAGATTTTTGTTTGTTTCTTGACCGAGTATTCACCACATGACCATATTCAATAGATGTGCTGCTACCAGCAACACTAGATGACGTAGATTGTACTGAGGAACTCCTAGATCAATTATGTCCCTGTTCAATCTTTTTATTTTGCCACCGAAAAATCCTATTGCTTTCAAAATCACCCACATCCCGCAGGTATTTTTTCTGCTTATCAGTACTTATATCCTTTTCCCATTTCTCAAAATCCTTCTCCAATAAGGAAACCAAGTTCTGAAAGGATTCTCCACTCATCTCCTTTTGGAGTGACTGCTGGGCCACTTCAATTTCTCTCTCCATTTTTTCTAAAGTCATAGCATTCTTCTCAATAATAATGCGAATGAACTCCAACGAACATGTCGTCGCTGCGGTCATCCATCTTTGGGTTAAACTCTCGTCATCCAAATCAAATGCAGGATAAATTTGCACTCGAAGACCTCTTGGAACAATCTTTTGTTCCAAATAGCTTTCCAAGGACATCTTGGTCCAACATAGTTTGGTCTTCTTGTGCAACATGTTTCTATATCTCCTTGTCAACTCCTTTTGTGTGCCATTAGAATCTGTAGTGACTGCACTACCACGATTAAAAATACCGGCGGCTTTGGACTGCCATGCTGTCAGCCTGGCTTCAAAGTCCATATTTCCAATGCGACCACTCTGTAATATAAACAGAAAAGCATATAGTACCACGAAATTGGTCCAATCCATCTACGGACACTCCCAGATCAGTAATTATACCACAAAAAAAGGAAACATATACTTTCCCTTTAAAAAGGAGTACACAACGTCCTAATTAATTATAAATTTTTATTGTCATCAAAAAATTGCATAAAACACCACACTATAAAAATGATAAATTGCAGTCAAAAGTTAGAATATATACGGGTTCAAGCGATAATATATTGCACATTAGACTATAATAAAGTGACCACTGCATTACAAAGATCTAATTAATTGCTGAACTAAACAATATATGGATATAGACATAGGTCTCCATTTACACTAGTCACTTTATTAGCATGGTTGGTGCGACCTATATTGTTTAGTTCAGCAATTAATTAGATCTTTGTAATGCAGTGGTCACTTTATTATAGGATAATGTGCAATATATTATCGCTTGAACCCGTATATATTCTAACTTTTGACTGCAATTTATCATTTTTATAGTGTGGTGTTTTATGTAATTTTTTGATGACAATAAAAATGTATAATTAATTAGGACGTTGTGTACTCCTTTTTAAAGGGAAAGTATATGTTTCCTTTTTTTGTGGTATAATGTGTGTGTTGTGCGGTATGTGCGTATATTTATGTATGCCGCGGTGTTTGTGTGTTGGGTGTTGTGTGTGTGCAGCGTTGTCTGTGTGTGTGGGTGTCTGTGTAGGGCTGTGTTTGTGGTTCCCAGTGTGTGTGTGGTGTGTTGTGTGTGTGTATGTGTTGGGGGGAGGTGTGCACCTCCCATCGTGCTCCATCCCCCATGCTGCGCACCCCCCATCGTGCTCCATCCGCCATGCTGCACACTCCCAAACGTGCTCCATCCGCCATGCTGCGCACTCCCAAACGTGCTCCATCCGCTATGCTGCGCACTCCCAAATGTGGTCCATCCGCCATGCTGCGCACTCCCAAACGTGGTCCATCCGCCATGCTGCGCAGTCCCAAACATGCTCCATCCGCCATGCTGCGAACTCCCAAACGTGCTCCATCCCCCATGCTGCGCACCCCCCATCGTGCTCCATCCCCCATGCTGCTCCAGCATCAGCCTCTCTGCCCCCAGTATCAGCCTCTCTCCTCCCAGCATCAGCCTCTCTCCTCCCAGCATCAGCCTCTCTCCTCCCAGCATCAGCCTCTCTGTCCCCAGCATCATTATATATACACGGAACCCAGGTGCAGCATGTTCTATCCCCTTGCATTTTTGGCTTGCTTCTACTGAAAAAATACATCAAAAATGCATGATCAAAAATGCATAAAAAATGCACAAAACATGGAGCACCATTATAAACTTTTTTTTTTACATTTTTGGGACAGCGTGCAGTTTTGATGTCTCAAAGGTGCAGTTTTGATGTGACAGCAAAACTGCAGTGTGTATATGTAGAATTTGGTAGCTGTGGTGCAGTAGTAGTGACAATAGTGTAGCGCACTCATATCATTTACATACAGCACCGCTTAGTCAATGTGAATGAGATCCACCATGCTACACAAATAGTGTAAAGAACAATGTAGTGCTGAAGTTTAGCTGGAACCTGCAAAATCTGTATTTTATGCATTTGCATTACTGGTATTTTCTCATGTGGTAGAGAAGCCTTTGAGACCCTTTGGGAAGTAAAAGCATTTGTCTGGTCTTTGTGTACCAATACTTTTCTGAATGTCTGCATTTCCAAAGAGTTGAGTTTGGCATCATATTAAGATTTGGGAAATTTGATGCTATGTATTCGTTATCATTTTATTTTGTACATAGGCACAGGGAGACTGCATCCTATAAGACTAGCCATCGGGCTATCTTCGGACTAATTATAAGTTATCGCTTTGGAAATTAGTACAAAAAAATGTAATACGATTACTAGTAAACAAAAAGAAACCTCAACAGGATAAACATGGTGGAATGAGTTTTATTTCTACGTTTTGCCATGCCCTTGCTTTCCTCTCAATATTGCACCATTAAATCTAACAATTTAATGTAGTCGTTTTTTGTCTATGTTAAATGCAGTAAAGAGTTAATATAATTCTTCTGCAAATTTCTTTATGAGCTTTCAATATATTAGTGATATTTCAAGTGTATATTCCACTCCAATTGTATCTGACCGTAACTAAATGGAAATAATGAAGAATGATTTTCAAAACAGAAATAGATCCCCGGGAGATCGCCAGAATAATCATCTAAATGTGACTGGCCTTATATCTCCTCTAATAGCTTCATCCGTAATGTTGTAATGTACTGACAGTTCCGAATGGCTAAGCAGCGATTCAAAGATGGAATCTGTCACCAAAATTGTTAGATAATATTTTATCAGTTTTAAAAATTCCTTCAGTATTACAGAGGCCGGCATGTATGCTACAGTCCCTGACAAAAGTTCTGTCGCTTATCCATGTTATGTAAATAAAAGCTTATAGCCTGACTTTAAATTCATCCATTGGTTTCATAAATTACTCTTTTGAAAGCTAAAACCCTCCCAAATTTGGTTTAGGTTATGAAAATAAAGTTGTTTCAAAGTTGAAATATTGATCATTTAATGAACACAGAAAGGTCAGATTTTGGCAAGACAAAAGTTTTGTCGCCTTGTCATATAATGCACCCAATCCTAGTTTACATCCTCACCTGTGCTCACTAAATTATCGGTTAATTTGTGGGTGTGTATAAAAAGAAACCCAGCACCCCAGACCTTCACTTGAACTGCAACATGACCTCTGACAACATGCCAAAAATCCACCCTGTGACCAAAGCCTTGATTATCAATAGGCTGAAGACCAGATCCACTGCAGAGGTGGCTGGCACATTTAATGTATCTCAGCATCAAGTACGAAGAATTAAAAAAAGGATTTGAAGAGACTGGAGATGTTTTTGACAAGCCCAGGTCCGGCAGACCCCGCAAGCCAACTGCTCAGGAGGAACGTTTGTTGGTTAGAAAATACAAAGCCAGCCCCTCTTCCACTGCAGCAGAGCTCCAACAGGCCTGGTCACCTTACATTCCTGTGTCAACTAGAACAGTTTGTAGGATTCTGTCTCGAAATGGCCTCCATGGTAAAATCAGTGCCCAGAAGCCAGCACTAAACAAAAGGCAATTAAAAAAAGTGTGGCATTTGCCAAGTCCCACAGCCTGCTAAACAGATGGATGCTGGAAAAGTGGCAGAAGGTGGATTTCTCTGATGAAACTTCAGTTGAATTACACAACAGCCACCGCAAATACTGCAGGAGACCTACTGGAGCCCGTATGGATCCAGAAAACAGTTAAGTTTGGTGGTGGAAAGATCATGGTCTGGGGTTACATTCAGTGTGGGTGTGTGTGAAACATTTGCAAGGTTGAAGGCAATATCAATAGCTTAAATAATACCTCTTACATTCCCAATCATAAAAAGGGTCAAATTCTGCAGCAGGATGGTGCTCCATCTCATCCATCCATCTCTACAACAAAATTCCTCCTGGCAAAGAAGATCAAGGTGCTCAAGGACTGGCCAGCCCAGTCACCAGACATGAACATCATTGAGCATGTTTGGGGTTGCATGAAAGAAGAAGCTTGGAAGACAAAACCAAAGAATCTAGATGAACTCTGGGAGGCATGTAAGACTGCATTCTGTGCTATTCCTGATGACTTCATCAATAAATTATATGAATCATTGTTGCTCATGGAAGTCCCACAAAATATTAAATATGGCTCTAATAGCACCACAACTTCATTCACCAATGTTATGCAACATATCTTTGTATTAGAAGTCAATTATTTGTTTGAATTTCACATTACTTTCTGTGGGCGACAAAACTTTTGTCTTGCCTTGTTCAGCTTTTCAGCTTTCAAAAGAGTAATTTATAAAGTCAAGTTATAAGCTTTTATTTACATAACATGGATAAGTGACAGAACTTTTGTCAGGGACTGTATGTGTGTTCAGTGGGTCATAATTTGTCAAGAAGGAATTTAAATCTTCCTCAAATAGATAGATAGATAGACAGACAGATATATAGTTAGTTAGATAGATAGATAATAGATAGATAGATAGATAGATAATAGATAGATAGATAGATAGATAGATAGATAGATAGATAGATAGATAGATAATAGATAGATAGATAGATAGATAGATAGATAGATAGACATGACCACAGTGTGAACATGCTTCTACACATTCCATGGATACCAACTTATCTTCCGGTTCATTTCTTTGGTTTTGTTGTAGTATATTTTATGTTGTAAATACAGTATCATGCCCCCACATCCCTTTTTGAGCTTTGCATTTCATTTATACAGCTTCCCATCAGCTGGATTTTAGCTTCAAGCTTTGCAGAAATGACAACGCTAAGTGCACAGCGTCCATAAAGGCATGGATGGATGAGTTTTTGGGAGAAATATGACAAGCCACAAAGAACCTGGAGCTCAACTTTATCCAACACTACTGGGAAGCTAGAATGAAGATTATGAGCCAAGCCCTCCCCAAAACATCAGTATCTGACCTCACGAATGCTCTTCCGGATAAAGAAAAATTCCCAAAGACATCTCCAAAAATCTTGTAGAATGTTTAATTAAAATATTCTAACGCAAAATCTTAGGGACCAACTCCATGTAATGTAATGTCCATATATTGTTTCTATGCAGTTAAATCTTTCTTTTAAAAGGAGAATTACATACCTCTTGAAAGTCCATTGTATAAAGTGCTTCATGACTGAAATTGGTTTTACACATGTTAGAGATGTACATGTACATGCAAACAATTATTCCAAGGAATTATTATGCTCAATGTACAGTAATTATTTTATGACGCATTGTGTAAGACGTTGCCAGTACTTAAAGGAGTAAGAACTTCTTTTTAGATGTAAGACAAGTTACTATTCAAAGTTATTCAAACAGCAGATAATATATGTCCTGGCAATGCATTCTGTGACTCTCACGAATATCACACATGGATCCATCACATGGAGGATCCGTGATGCCAAACACCCAGGTGTAATGAGACACTACACCACTAAGGGTCGCTAGTCACACTATAGAGGAGATTTTCAGGGGGTGTACACTAGGTGTCACTAGACACACTAGGTAGGGACAGTTGAACAAGCCAGGAGTCAGAAGCCGGAAGATAACGTCAGTGACGGAGGGAGAAAGACAAGCTGAAGTCTTAGTAAGAGCCGAAAGCCTGTAAACCAGAAAGTCACATCAAGAACCAGGAAGAAAGCAGAGCCAGAGGACAAATCATGTACATGGGAGGTCAGGAAACTAGCCAAAGGTCAGGGATACAGGGAGTTAGGTCAAAGTTTGTGAGGAGAAGGGATAAGGTATGAGGAAGTAGGTAGTGGGACAAGATCATGTCTGTCACTTACAAGAATCAGAGACGTACACTGGCGAACAGGAACTATCACTGGCGGCGTTGCAGGAGAAACAACTCCCAGATAAAGCAGAGCAATCACCCAGAAGAATCACTCCAATGAAGAAGCCACTCCCACACAACACAGGACTAGGCCAGGAACCAGAGGAAAATATGATGCCCAGCATAGGCTCTGCAGGATAACAGAGCACCTCTAAACAGAATTTTGACAAGATCAGCCACATGAGAACAGGTTATTTTATATTCAAGTATGTGCTCCAAAGGTTATCAAGCTCAATCTGTTAGCAGTAATATCGGCTCTGAAGTGAAGGAAGAACTCTTTGAACCTACCTGTTGGGTTCAGGAACTCAAGCTGGTGGAAGAATCTGAGTTGAAACAATGGAAGTTGAAGTTGCCTGTCATCTAAATAAAAAAGATATTCCTCATAGAATATATTCACATGTGCAGAATTTCTTATTATATACTAGCAAATTTCAAATTCATCAGATTGTGCAAATTTTCCCTGGATATTCAATATGCAAAGAAGTTATTCATTGTGAATTGAATGTCCCTTAAAATGCTTTTGGGTCTCTCCAGATCCTAGAATATAACAAACATTAAAAAAATAAATCATTATGCTCTCCCTACCGCTCACCTCCTCCACTACTCGTCATCACCAATCCTGTCCTTGCTGCATCCCCTTTTTGCCACCTTGAACGTTGAAATCTCGAGCATCTTCACACTAGGCTGGGACTTCAGGATCTGATGATGTCCGTGACGATTCTGTGCATGTGAGTGTAAAGTCAGAATGCATGATGGGACACCATTACCTTGCGCAAATTAGGCACAAATGTTCCTGGCCAAAAGTCCCGGATTATCCTAAAGAGGTCCTGGGATTTCAGCGCTCACGTTGACAGTAAGAAGATGCAGCAAGGTCCGGAAAGTGAGGAATGGAAGGGCCAGAAAGGTGAGCAGTAAGGTGAGGGTACTTTTTTGTTCTTAATTGTTAAACTTTGTATGGTCCGCTATAGCTCAAACAAAATGACAACTTGCAATATGCCTTTTTTATTGAATCCACGCTGAAAAGAATTACAGGAAATCCACATTGGGGGAACGCGTATTTTTGTAAAATTCAACTCAAATTCAGTTAAACTCAAATTAACAGTATATTTGCTCATCTTTAAGAGATAACTAGACACAGTATACAGTATCCAGACCCAATGTATATCTTCACAAGAACCTTTCCTCCATTGACGTCCGCAGTACTTTAACGCCAACGCAATTTCATCTCAAGGGAAAGTTATCTTTAGGGATTGCAGAGTTCATGGGTAGTGAAAATGTTGAAATTGAGTAAAAAATTGCAAAGTCTGATATAAAATAACTCACATTTTATTGAGTGCTCTAACAACGGGTACAGCAGTGGGACACTGAGCACCAGATGACTACAGAACAATTTTGCTGTTGAATGTAGTAATATTTTCCATCAGCCAAAACTTCTTACAAATTTATTATTATGTTGATAAGTGCAGCCATTAAACCTGCAATTGCTTTGCTGCTGCTATGCCTGGCATATTTGGAGTAAGCAATGAAAGTAGTTTTTGTGAAAACTGATCATTTAATATTTTTTATTTCAAAAGTTGTTTAAACAGATAATGAAAATGTTAAGTAATTCATGTGAGATAAATAGATAGCTAGCTAGCTAGATAGATAGATAGATAGATAGATAAATAGATAGCTAGATAGATAGATAGATAGATAGATGATAGATAGATGATAGATAGATAGATAGATAGATAGATAGATAGAGGGATAGATAGATGATAGATGATAGAGGGATAGATAGATAGATAGATGGATAGATAGATAGATAGATGGATGGATGGATAGATAGATAGAGGGATAGATAGATAGATAGAGGGATAGATAGAGGGATAGGTAGATAAATAGATAGCTAGATAGATAGATAGATAGATAAATAGATAGCTAGATAGATAGATAGATAGGGCCCACCAGGAAATTTTCCTTCTCCCCTAAAGGCCAGTCCAAAGCTGGTCAAGGGTATTGTTCACTACTTTTAATGGATCATCAAAATCAGGATATAAAGCTTCATATTTCAGAGTTGTACCAACAGCATCAGTCTTTTTTAAGGCATTGTCAATAATCTTCAAAGGTATTTGGTATTGCTTTAACCCCTTAAGGACGAAGCCAGTTTTGTACTTAAGGCTGTGTGCACACGTTGCGTTTTTTACCGCGGAAACGCTGCGTTTAGAACCGCAGCGTTTCAGTGGCAAATTGCATGCGTTCAGCTTTCCCAGCAAAGTGTATGAGAAAGCCGAAAAATCAGTGCACACGCTGCGTTTCTAAACGCAGCGTTTTGGATGCCAAAAATCGGTGCGGAAAGAAAAGCAGCATGTCACTTCTTTTGTGCGGTGTGGCTGCGTTCTCTCCCCCATTGAATCAATGATGTGGGTCAGAACGCAGCTACACCGCAGTTCGCTGCTTTTTTGTTGCGGTCCGCGGGCTTTGTCGGCATACAGAACGCAGGCATTTATCTGGAAGTGAGGTCAAGAGGTTTCCTGTTGACCTCACTTCCTGGCAAAGTCCTGAAAAGCCCCCGGTGTTGCCAAAGTGCCCGCCCCGACCCCCGACCCCCCTCCTGAAAATCCAACATGGCCACGCACACAGTAGCGCACCGGCCGCCCTGCTCCTATGATTTCTGTCGCATGTGCCTTGAGACATGCGACAGAAAAATGCCCCCCAGGCCCTGCTCGGTCACCCCCTATTCCCCCCGGTATTCCCCCTTACCTGTCCGGTCGGAGCGCTGATCCCTGCGGCCCCCTCCTCCTTCACAGTGCACGCTGGCCGGTCAGTGCGGTCACATGAGCAGAGCAGCCGACAGCCAGCACTGTGTTCAGAGAGCTGTGCTGGCTGCTCGCACTCTGCAGCTGTGACCCGGGGAGAGTGGGTGCAGATTCTTTGCACCCACTCTCCTCAAATGGAGGGTCTGCCCTCCTAGAAAATGGGGGATACGTTCCCTGAACGTGCCCCCATATTCTAGAAGGTCCAGAGCCGACGTGGGACGTCCAAATGGATTTCTGCGGACCCATTTTTTTTTTTTATTAAATTGGAGAACAAGGGAATGATTTGGGGAGTGTTTTTTCTAATAAAAATTTTTTTGTCATTTTTTTTTGCTTTTGTTTCCTGTCAATTAGTTATGTCTGGTATCTGATAGACGCCGTGACATCACTAATTGCTGGGCTTGATGCCAGGTGACATTACACATCTGGTATCAACCCCATTTATTACCCCATTTGCCAACGCACCAGGGCGCGGGATGAGTTGGGGCGAAGCGCCAGGATTGGCGCATCTAATGGATGCGCCACTTCTGGGGCGGCTGCGGCCTGCTATTTTTAGGCTGGGAAGAGTCCAATAACCATGGCTCTTCCCACCCTGAGAATACCAGACCCCAGCTGTCAGCTTCACCTTGGCTGGTGATCTAATTTGGGGGGACCCCACGTTATTTTTTTTTTAATTATTTATTTATAAATAAAAAAAAAAAGCCTGGGGAGCCCTCCAAATTGATCACCAGCCAAGATGAAGCTTCCAGCTATGGTTTGCAGGCTACAGCTGTCTGCTTTACCCTGACTGGCTATCAAAAATAGGGGGGACCCCACGCCATTTTTTTCATTGATTTTTTTTTTTTTTTTTTTTGGATAAATACTAAGCTAGGCACCCTTTAGTGCCACATGAAAGGTACTAAAGGTGCCAGCTTAGAATATGCAGGCGGGGGTGGGACGTTATATATATTTGACATCCATTCATCCATTGACGCTTTTTAGGCTGTGTGTCCACAATCAGGGTTTGCAGCGTTATGGGCGCTGAGTGTTTTCCCTGCATCCATAACGCTGCGTTGTGCAGTAGAAGCACAGTGGAAGGATTTTTAGAGATCCCATGCCCACTGTGCTTCTTTTCTCCGCAGCATAAACTGACCGGTGGCATGGCTTCCCGAGCCTCAGCATGTCAATTTATGCTGCGGAGACGAGAGTGTTCTCTGCAGGTAGGAATAGAGCTAAAGTCCACAGCAGCCTGAACCCAAATCGTGGGCATGGGCAGCTGCAGGAAGGCTGACACTGTGTACTAGACGCCGTGTCGCTGGATCATGGCCACATAGCTTTAGGCCTCTTTCAAACGTCAGTGATTCTGATAGGTTTGTGCTTTTTTTTAAACGTACCAGAATCACTGACATACGCAGACCCATTATAATGAATGGGTCTGCTCACACGTCAGTGATTTGTCACTGCACGTGTCTCCGTGCGGCGTACCCGCGTGTGCGTGATTGCCGCACGGACACATGCCCATTTTTTTCTGGCATCACTGATGTTCCACGGACCACGCAGTGGTGTGGTCCGTGAAACACGTGCCAGAAAATAACGTGCTTTTAAAATAAAAATCATTTTAACTCACCCGGCGTCCAGCGATGTCCTCTGCAGCCCGTGCAGCTTGCTGCTTCTGAGCCGGCTCATTATTGTCGCGCATATTCATGATGCGCGACACAGCCGACCCGGAAGCAGCTACTGCGGGGGTCAGCACCAGCCGGATGCTGCACCGCGGGAGCGATCAGCACCATGGAGAGCGGGAGCGGGCGCAGGTGAGATGATTACTGAGTGCAATCACAGGCCACGGAGAACGGAGCCCGGATTGCACTTAGACAACCCACGTGTGCCGTGATTCACGGCACACGAAGGGACATGTGCATGTTTTACACGCCAGTGAAAAACGTCAGTGTTTTTCACTGACGTGTGAAACGGGCCTAAGAGTGAGAATATTGTTGCTACAGCAACATTTTGGGTGAAGTAGCTGTGGATTCAAAATGCTTAATATACTCCTGAATAAAATCCTTGAGGGGTGCAGATTCCAAAATGGGGTCACTTGTGGGGGTTTTCTGACGTATAGGTACCCAAGGGGCCCTGCCAATGTGACATGGTGCGCGAAGTTTATTTCAACTTTTCCAAAATTCAAATGGTGCTCCTTCCATTCCAAGCCCTCCCATTTATCCAAACAGAATGTGGAGAAGGAAATTACATCACAGGTTTTTTTTCCAAAGGTCTGTGTTCAATCAACTTTATTAACACTGACAAGTCTTAAAAAAACGCACCTAAAAAAATGCATGAAAAACGCATGAAAAACGCATGAAAAACGCATGCGTTTTCGATGCGTTTTTCTCAAAAAACATTGTTTACAATTCTCCCCTCTGCCAGAGGGTACGTTTTTTTTCCGCGCTGAAAAAAAAGCAACGTGTGCACATAGCCTAATGCCCAGGCCATTTTTTGTCATTTTGACCAGTGTCCCTTTATAAGGTTATAACTCTGTAACGCTTCAATAGATCCCGGTGATTCTGAGACTGTTTTTTCATGACATATTGGGCTTCATGTTAGAGGTAAACTTAGGATGATTTTTTTTATTTTATTTGTGAAAAAATCTGAAATTTGACAAAAAAAATAAAAATTTTGCAATTTTCAAACTTTTAATTTTTATGCCCATAAACCAGAGAGTTATGTCACACAAAATAGTTAATAAATAACATTTCCCACTTGTCCACTTTAGATCAGCGCAATTTTTGAAACAAAATTTTTTGGGGTTAGGAAGTTAGAAGGGTTCAAAGTTCATCAGCAATTTCCCATTTTTTCAACAAAATTTACAAAACCATTTTTTTAGGGACCACATCCCATTTGAAGTGACTTTGAGATTCCTGTGTGACAGAAAATACCCAAAAGTGACACCATTCTAAAACCTGCACCCCTCAAGGTACTCAAAACCACATTCAAGAAGTTTATTAACCCTTCAGGTGCTTCACAGGAACTAAAGAAATGTGGAATGAAAAAAAATAAAAATTAACATTTTACCTAAAAATGTTAATTTAGCACTAATTTTCTTACTTTTTCAAGAGGTAACACCAAATATTGGACCTCACACTTTGTTACCCACTTTCTTATGAGCGCGCCTATACCCCACATGTGGTCAGAAACCTTTGTTTGGGTAAATGGGAGGGCTCGGAACGAAAGGAGCAATATTTGAATTTTGGAAAGCAAAGTTGGCTGAAACAGATTGCGGGCACCATGTTGCATTTACAGATCCCCTAAGGTACCTAAACAGCAGGAACCCCCCTCAAGTGACCCCATTTTGGAAACTAGACCCCTTAAGGCTTCTATCGAGGGGTATACTGAGCATTTTGGACCCACAGGTACTTCACAGATTTTGATAACGTTACGTTGTCATATTGAAAATTGTCATTTTTTTCTCAAAAATGTTGCTTTAGCATCAATTCTCTCACTTTTTCAAGAGGTAATTCCAAAAATTTGACCCAAATGTTTGTTACTCACTTTTTTATGAGCGCGGTGATACCTCACATGTGGTCTGAAACCTTTGTATGGACAAATGGGAGGGCTTGGAACGAAAGGAGCAATATTTGAATTTTGGAAAGGAAATTTGGCTGAAAAAGATTGCGGGCACCATGTCGCATTTGGAGGACCCCTAAGGTACGTAAACAGCAAAAAACCACCACAAGTGACCCCATATTGGAAAATAGGCCTCTCAATGAATTTATATAGATGTTTGGTGAGTACCCAGAACTCCCAGATGCTTCACAGAAGTTTATAATGTTGAGCTGTGAAAATAAAAAAAATACATTTTTACCACAAAATTGTTACTTCAACCAGGTAGCTTTTTTTTTTAACAAGAGTAAAAGGAAAAAAAAAGCAGCATCAAATTTATTGTGCAATTTCTCCTGAGTATGAAGATACCTTATGTGTGGTGGAAATCAACTATTTGGGTGCACAGCAGGGCTCGGAAGGGAAAAAGTGCCATTTGACTGAACATTTGGCTGGAATAATTAGTGGACGCTATGTCGCATTTGGAAAGCCCCTAAGGTGCCTAAACAGTAGAGATCCCCCACAAATGACCCCATTCTGGAAACAAGACACCTCAAGGCTTTTATCTAGGTGTATATTGAGCATTTTGAATCCACGAATATTTCACAGAATTTGATAAGCTTAGGTTGCCTTATTGAAAATTTTCATTTTTTTCACAAAAATGTTTCTTTAGCATCACATTTCTCACTTTTTCAAGAGGCAACAACAAAACGTGGACCCCACAGGTTGTTATCCAATTTCTTGTGAGCGCAGGGATACCCCATATGTGGCCAAAAACCTCTGTTTGGATATATGGGAGGGCTTGGAATGGAAGGAGCAGCATTTGAATTTTGGAAAAGTTGAAATAAATTGCGCGCACCATGTCACATTAGCAGGGCCTCTTGGGTACCTATGCATCAGAAACCCCCAAAAGTGAGCCCATTTTGGAAACTGGACCCCTCAAGGATTTTATTCAGGAATATAGTAAGCATTTTGAATCCACAGGTACTTCACAAAAATGTTGCTGTAGCAACAAATTTCTCACTGTTAGGCTATGTGGCCATGATCCAGCGACACGGCGTCTAGTACACAGTGTCAGCCTTCCTGCAGAGATGTGAGTGTTGTCCATGGGAGAACACAGCTGCCCATGCCCACGATATAGGTTCAGGCTGCTGTGGACTTTAGTTCTATTCTACCTGCAGAGAACACTCATCTCCGCAGCATAAATTGACATGCTGAGGCTCGGGAGCTGCGCCACAAGTCGGTTTATGCTGTGGAGAAAAGAAGCACAGTGGGCATGGGATTTCTAAAAATCCTTCCACTGTGCTTCTACTGCAAAACGCAGCGCTATGGACGCAGGGAAAACACTCTGCGCCCAAAACGCTGCAAACCCTGATTGTGGGCACATAGCCTAAAATGCTACAATGGATGAATGGATAGATGTCAAACATATATAATGTCCCACCCCCCTGCATATTCTAAGCTGGCGCCCTTTAGTGCCTTTCATGTGGCACTAAAGGGTGCCTAGCCTTGTATTTAGCCCAAAAAGAAAAAAAAGTATTAAAATAAATGAAGTGGGGTCCCCCCTATTTTTGATAGCCAGCTGGGTAAAGCAGACAGCTGTAGCCTGCAAACCACAGCTGACAGCCTCACCTTGGCTGGCGATCAATTTGGAGGGCTCCCCAAGCTGTTTTTTTTTAATTATTTATAAATAAATAATTAAAAAAAAACAAACGTAGGATCCCCCCAAATTAGATCACCAGCCAAGGTGAAGCTGACAGTTGGGGTCTGGTATTCTCAGGGTGGGAAGAGCCATGGTTATTGGACTCTTCCCAGCCTAAAAATAGGAGGCCGCAACCGCCCCAGAAGTAGCGCATCCATTAGATGTGCCAATCCTGGCGCTTCGCCCCAACTCATCCCGTTGCCCTGGTGCGGTTGCAAACGGGGTAATAAATGGGGTTGATACCAGATGTGTAATGTCACCTGGCATCAAGCCCAGCAATTAGTTATGTCACGGCATCTATTTGATACCAGACATAACTAATTGACAGTAATAGCAAAAAAAATTGACAACAACAAAAAAAATTATTTGAAAAAACACTCCCCAAAAACATTCCCTCTTTGGCCAATTTATTGAAAAGAAAAGAAAAAAATCGGGTCCCTGCTGTAATCCATTGTGAAAGTCCCGCTGCGATTCTGAACCTTCTAGAATATGGGGGGCACGTTCAGGGAACGTATCCCCCATTTTCTAGGAGTGCAGACCCTCCATTTGAGGAGAGTGGGTGCAAAGAATTTGCACCCACCCTCCCCGGGTCACAGCTGCAGACTGCCGAGCAGCAGCAGCCAGCGTCTCTGAAGGCAAAGCAGGAAGCGGAGCTGACAGCCGCGCTCTGCACGTGTGACTGGCGTTCACTGTGAAGGAGGAGGGGGCCGCGAGGGATCAGAGCTGACAGGTACGGGGGACACCGGGGAACACCGGGGTGGGAATAGGGGGTGACCTGGCAGGGCCTGGGAAGCAGGTTTCTGTTGTATGTGTCATAGCACATGCAACAGAAACCATAGGAAAGGGGGAAATGCGGCCGGCGCGCTGCTGTGCGCGCCGGTATGTGCAGCGCCATGTTAGATTTTTGGGAGGAAGGGGGGGGACACTTTGGCAACACCGGGGGACCGGAGAGTACCGGGGGATGAGATTTATCTCCCATCTGACATGTTTGTTTATGCCAGATCGGAGATAAATGATATTTTACCGGCGCGGTCATTTACTGTAACCTGATCATCGGTATACGGTGTATACCGGTCATAAGGTGAGCGGGGACCGGAAAAACTGTCCAGAATCATGATCTCCAGGGTCTCAGCTACCCCCGGCAGCTGAGACCCCAGAAATTTTCTGACTCTGGGGGGCGCTAGACCCTTTTTTCCGACCGCCGTTAAAAAGCGGCGGATCGGAAGAAGTACCCTAATTTGTCGCCGTTAAAAGGCGTATCGGCGGTCGTTAAGGGGTTAATATAATACGTGGCTCCGCCAATTTATTTCTCTCTTATGGTGGCCACAAGGAAGATATTTGACTTGCAACTATTTAGCATATGATTAGTTATGCAGATTCTTGTCATGTCACTGCATTATTACTGTTTTGCTAGTAGAAATCTAAATTTAATTTTTTTATTTACATAAAATTAAAATATTAATGACTATATGTTGAGTTCAGAGGTTCAAGTTTTGGTAGTTGCTGAGATCTACACAGGTACAAGTTTCCGTGTCAAAAACAGGTTAAAGTTTATTTTCTTGCTTAAACTATCAACATAAAGTAAACAGTTTTTCTTCATCCAAAACATTCAATAACACAAAAAACATAGTACTTTCTCAAGGTAGGCCCAATAAAGTAGCATAGTCTCACCCACAGAGGAGTACAGGCAAGGTTATCCTCAGGCCCAGTCCATCCATCATTAGTGATTTATTTACCTATGTCCATCACTACTACAGACCCTGGATACTCAGGTATAGCTTGAGTCAGTCTTAGCTTGGTCGCACAATACAGCTATCGTCCATAGCATTTTGTGATACCTGAAATTTGATGCATATGGCCTGAGAGATCTCAGAGATATCCTGGTTTGTCCCTCTCCAGCTCCATCACCACTTTGCTCAGCTTTCCCCATCTGATTGACTAGTGAATTAATGGCCCAGATGTCATCATGGCTATCCAGGTGCACCTAATGAGAACCTGTAGTGCTAGAATTTAGCCCTAACCTATATACAGTGAACAAAAAAAGTAATCGATCTCTTGCTGATTTTGTAACTTTGTCCACTGACAAAGACATGAACAGTCCATAATTTTAAGGGTAGCTTAATTTCAACAGTGAGCGATAAAATATCCAAAGGAAAATCCTGAAAGTCACATTATATAAATTATATAAATTTATTTGCAGTTTGCAGAGAGAAGTAAGTAACTTGGAGATTCAGCTCCTCCATAGGTTTTCTATGAGATTAAGGTCTGGAGACTGCCTAGGCCACTCCATGACCTTAATGTGCTTTTTTCTGAGCCACTCCTTTGTTGCCTTGGCTGTATGTTTTGGGTCATTCTCATGCTAGAATACCCAGCCATGACCCATTTTTAATGTCTTGTTGGAAGGAAGGAGGTTGTCACTGAGGATTTTATGGTGCATGTGTGAAGCCCCGCTAGTATGTGTCGGTGCAGTACCTTCAGGGACTCCACGTGAATGGAACAGTCTGGTCACAGGTAGGGAACCTTCTTTTAGGATTGTCGTGACGCCACTCTCAGTATTGCGGTCAGCGGGGACCGCCACTGCAGATTAAGGGATGCCTGGGGCTGATGGTGGGTGCAGTCAGTATATTAGCCCCCTGAGAGTGAGGCAAGCCCCAGGCCCCGGTGTATGTGTGTGGGACCACAGGTCGCAGAATGACTCAAACACAGTCCAAGAAGTCTTTCAACGTGTTTACTCACTGTTTGGAGGTCACGGTGAGATGCCCGGGCGACACTGTGATAACCAGGTTGAACCAGGAATTCCAGGAGGCCGTTCTGAGGGTAGCTGTCCACGCGCCTTCCTTGCACTCTTTCTGTTTTAGGAGGATCCTTTGCTTGAAGCGTGGTAGGACCCCTCCAGGGAAGCTGTTACCACCCTGCTCCCCTCTCTCTGGCTCGTCTGCCGGCAGCGTGGCCTTGGTGGGATGGCTTCTGGCCCTGTCCCCTTATGGGCCTGGTGATTGCTGCTTGGCTCAAGCTCTGTGTAGTCGTGGTGAGGGCATGAAGTACCCCCCCCCACCTGTAGGTTAAGCAGCTCTGGATGATCTGCTGCCTGTACTGGGGACCTAGTTCCCCTTGTGTGCTCGGATACCGGGATCTCCGTACTCAGCCACCCTTCTCTCTGGATGATTTTCAGGCCGACCCACGGTACTCCTTTCTCCCCCGCTTTCAGCTACTGCACTCCTCAGGACCTGTCTGACACGAGAGCTCCTCTGCTCCCTTCCACACACTTCAACTTCTTCCTCCAGACTCCCCTCTTCCTCTCTCTCTCTGCCCTGCTTCCTAGCAACCAGCCCCTGAACACACCCCCAGCTGGGAATTGAAAGTTAACCCCTTTCTGGCTACCCAAGGGTCCCCTCTGGTAATGTGGGAGGCCTGGTCACTATATGTTTGTGTGTGCACCTCATCCTGGCCTTTGGAGATTACCTGGAAGCATTGTCCCCGCATGGGTGCAATACTCTGTGGTGCCTGACCAGGTCAGGGGCGCCACATTCCCCCTTAGTTATCATCAGCACGTCCTCGGGCTGCAAAGACAAGAGAAAGAAAAAGGTAAATACAAACTTTTCCCACACAGGGGCAATTATTTACATTTAAACATGCCAGGTACCATTCCACCACCAACCACCCACATGTCCGAACCCCACCCAAAAACCTCCAGGAGGTAGGTCGCCGGTCCTTTTGGTGACCAGGTCTGGGCCATCACATTCCCCAGACCTTTCCTCCAATCTTCCTCTCCTGAGGGGAGTGGTGTAAGGTAGGCCCCACAAACAGGCGTACCCGCTTCCGAGTGTTGGAGGGCAGGCCCCATAAACAGGCGTGCCCCCCTTGTTGGTGCAGAGCCATGCCCCTCAACAGGCAGACTCTGTGGTTGATACCAAGAAGGCAACTTTTTACAATGCAAAGTTTGTGGTTAAAGCCAGTTCATAACCAGTGGTCTAACATTTTAAGGAGGTCTCACAATAGTCCTTGTGGGCACATTTCACTTAAACGTTACTTAACTGTAAACAGGTTAAACATTACATTTCATACCGTCACTTTGAACTAAACTGTACTTTCTCTATAGCGTAATGGGAGCTGACCAAAGTTGCTGCGGGTTGATCTACGCAGTACTATACTGTCATCTGTCTGAGGTTGTGTCCTCCCACCCGATGTATGTGTCTCGATGTGAATAATAGGTGTACTAGGTATTGATACCAGTGCATGGTCTTCTGCTTCAGCTACATTTGGCTCTTCCAGGTTCTGAACAGGTTCTTCTGGGTCTCTAACTTCTCCAGATTGAGGGAATGTAATGACTGGAATAACTACTGCTCCATTGTATTGAGGCCAACTTGCTGGAAAATCTCCAAGTACAGTATGGATCATCTTTTCTTTTGGTTCTTGAACTGGCAAAGGGTTGGGAATTTCTTCAGGGGTTCTTAGTTGTTCAGGACATTTCTTCAGGCGATCTCTAGAAACGACAGCTGTTGTTTTTCCTCCATCCTTGCTGATAAGGCATGTCTTTTCATTGCTAAGCGCCG
Organism: Anomaloglossus baeobatrachus; assembly: GCF_048569485.1. NCBI lineage: Eukaryota > Metazoa > Chordata > Amphibia > Anura > Aromobatidae > Anomaloglossus > Anomaloglossus baeobatrachus. The sequence continues at coordinate 135,958,261 of NC_134363.1, read as the reverse complement.
ATGGTAACACAGTATAGGGTTCTTCTTCCCAGTGATTGTCAAGTTTATGACGTCTTCTCTTCCTTTTGAGAACTATATCTCCTGGCATCAAAGGAACAGCAGGTGCTTTTCGATTGTAGGCCTTTTCTTGTTTCTCACGCTGCTGAGTCAGGCTTCGCTCCACACACTCTTGTACTTTCTTGTATTGGGCTTGGCGGTTGGAATCCCAATCAGCACCTTGTAGATGGTCTTCAGGGGTCTCAACTCCCATTTCCAGATCTACTGGCAATCTCCCTGGTCTGGCCCTCATCAGGTATGCCGGTGTGCAGTTCGTGGAACTCACAGGGATGTTGTTATACATGTCCACTAGATCGGGCAGTTTTTCCGGCCACTGACTTCGTTCTTCTAATGGGAGAGTCTTCAGAAGGTCGAGAATGATGTGGTTCATTTTCTCACACATGCCATTGGTCTGAGGATGGTAAGGTGTGGTACGGATCTTCTGGCAGCCGTATAGGTTACAAAACTCCTTAAACACTTCAGCTTCAAAGGCTGGTCCTTGGTCAGTGAGCACTTGATCTGGATAGCCATGTGGTCGACAGAAGTGTGTCTGGAAAGCTTTGGCTGCAGTCTGACCGGTCAAGTCCTTGACTGGTACTACCACCAGGAATCTGGAGTAGTGGTCAACCATAGTGAGAGCGTAGTTGTAGCCTTGTCTGCTGGGTGCCAACTTTACATGGTCCAGGGCCACGATCTCCAGGGGCCGTTTAGTTTGGATTGGCTGGAGTGGTGCTCTCTGGCTGTGCTGGTCTTTTCTTCTAAGATTGCAGGGCCCACAGTTTCGACACCACTTCTCTAGGGCAGATCTCATGCCCACCCAGTAGAATCTTACTTTAAGTAGGGCCTCCAGTTTCTTCCAACCAAAGTGGCCTGCACCATTGTGATAGGCTTCTAGCACCATCCTCGTATCCTTCTGTGGTACAATCACTTGCCACACCTTCTCATGCGTCCTCGGGTCAATGATGCTCCTGTAGAGTTTGTCTTGATAGATGAATAATCGACCCCTCTCCTTCCATAGGTACTGTGCCTCAGGTGGGGCTCCTTTGTCAAGGCTGGCGCCCGGCTGGCTGATCAGTTTCTTTACCAAGCCTACCGCTGGATCATTTTCCTGGGTCTCCTTCCAGTTGTAGTGAGGTAGTGGGTTCAGGGTCACCTCTTGGCGGTTGGCACGCGACTGCCGACACTGTTTTGCTCCATGGCGATGGAACGCTGGCAGCTCAATCTCTTCAAGATCATCTACATCTTCACCCTCGTCTGCTAGGTGAGGCATCCTGGACAGAGCATCTGCGTTGCCGTTCTTGCGGTCAGCTCGATACTTGACAGTAAAGTCATAATTCGCCAGTCGGGCTACCCAACGCTGCTCCATGGCACCCAATTTAGCAGTATCCAAGTGGGTCAGGGGGTTGTTGTCCGTGAAGACAGTGAATTTGGTGGCTGCCAGGTAGTGCTTGAACCGCTCTGTGATAGCCCATACCATGGCCAGGAACTCTAGCTTAAATGAGCTATAATTCTCTGGGTTTCTTTCAGTAGGCCTGAGCTTCCTGCTGGCGTAAGCAATCACACGCTCTTTGCCTTCCTGCACCTGTGAAAGCACTGCTCCCAGTCCCACATTACTGGCATCTGTATACAGTACAAATGGTAGACTGTAGTCAGGGTAGGCTAGGATCTCTTCACCCGTCAAGGCCCCTTTCATTTGTCTGAAGGAGTGTTCTTCTGCTTCTCCCCAGTGAAATGGCGGGCCGGAGGTCTTTCCTTTCTTCTTTGGGTGGCCTACCAGGAGCTCTTGCAAAGGCGCTGCCATTTTCGTGTAGCCCTTGATGAACCTTCTGTAGTAGCCTACCAAGCCAAGGAACTGGCGTACCTCCCGGACGGTAGTAGGTGTGGGCCACTCCTGGATGACTGTGACCTTCTCTGGGTCCGGTGCTACTCCTTCTGCACTGACCACGTGACCTAGGTACTGGACCTTTGGCTTCAGTAAATGGCACTTGGATGGTTTCAGCTTCATTCCATATCGGGATAGCGCTTCAAAGACTTCAGCCAGGTGTTTCAGGTGGTCCTCGTAGGTCTTGGAGTACACGATGACATCATCCAGGTAGAGCAGGACGGTTTCAAAGTTGAGGTGCCCTAGGCAGCATTCCATAAGCCTCTGGAAGGTCCCGGGGGCATTGCAGAGTCCAAATGGCATGCTGTTGAACTCACAGAGGCCCATTGGGGTGGTGAAGGCCGTCTTCTCCCGATCTTCTTCTGCTACAGATACTTGCCAGTAGCCACTAGTAAGATCTAGGGTAGAAAAGTAGTTAGAGGTTTTCAAGGCAGCGAGGGATTCCTCTATCCTTGGCAAAGGGTAGGCATCCTTGTGTGTTATCTGATTTATCCGTCTGTAATCCACACACATCCTCATCGTGCCATCCTTCTTTCTCACCAGGACCAGGGGAGCCGCCCAGGGGCTACAACTGTCCCTTATGACGCCTGCCTCCTTCATGTCTTTCAGCATGTCCTTTGTGCGCTGGTAATGGGCTGGTGGAATAGGCCTATGTCTTTCCTTAATGGGAGGATGACTGCCTGTGGGTATGTGATGTTGCACCTCTTTGATCCTACCAAAGTCTAATGGGTTCTTACTAAAGACCTGCTCGTATTCCTGCACGACCCTGTAAACCCCATGTTTCTGGTAGACGGGTGTAGAGTCAGTCCCCACGTGTAGTTTCTGGCACCAGTCCTCTAACGGCTTTTGGGAGGTCTCATCCTCTGTTGAGTCAGCTTGTGTCAGGGGACCTACAGGTGTTATGGCGTCATCTGAGCATGTAAACAGTTTGGCTATGGTAGCGTACCTTGGTAGTCTGGCTTCCTCCTCCCCACAGTTCAACACTCGTACAGGCACTCGTCCCTTGTGTACATCAACTACCCCCCTGGCTGTCAGAATCGTGGGCCAGTGGTCTGAATGAGTGGGCTCTAGTACAGCCTGGTAATCTTGTCCTCTGAGACCTACCGCTGCTCTACACCACATCATCATTTCACTCCGTGGGGGTATCACAATGGGGTTTGCATCCATCACCCGTACACTACCAATCTCACCGCCAGTCTGTTTTACCTGTTGCTTCCTCAGAATGATTCGGATCTCCTTTTGCAAGGCTCTTTGCGACCTGCCCTCAGCACCTTCAACAATCTGGTGAAGCAACAACAACACTTCCCCTAGGCAATTTTCTATGACATTAGTGCCTAAAATCATTTGCGGGTTCCTTTCTCTAATATCAGTGTCCACAACAATCAGTCCTTGTCCCTTCATTTCCTGCCTTCCCACCTTTATGGTTACCTCTTTGACCCCGATCTGGTCTATAGGTTGTCCGTTGGCAGCATAGATGGTGAGGGAGGGGTCCGGTGGTCGGAGATCGTCGTCCGACCAAAACCTACGATAAAGGACATACGGGATCGTGGTGACCTGAGAGCCGGTGTCCAATAATGCCGGGGTAGGGATCCCGTCCAGGACAATGGACAGGACAGGACGTCCACCCACGTACTGATCACAGCAGCGACCTGGGCCTGATCTTCTTAATCCTGAGGACTGGCCCCCGGCCCCAGGTTTGGCTCGTTTAAAGGACAGGCCCTTGCATAGTGACCTGCCTCCTGGCAACGACGACAGATGGGTTGTCCAGATGAGTCATAGCGATCACTGCTCCTGCCTCGGGTTGTAGGACCTCTTTTCCTCCGCATCCAAGGGACGTCCTCTGGGCTGTCAGCTAGCAGGATCCGATGAGGGACTTTGGTTTCTGCGGGCAACTGCATTGCTTTCAGGATTTGTGCGACGTCCTTAGTGAGCTGTTGCACCTGGGAGGATAGTGTATTTATAGTCTCTGCTGGCGCGTTGAGTCCTTTTGCAGTTACCAGGGACTGCGAGGAGGATTCCGCTCCTGCAGCCGTGGAACTGGCAGGCCATGCTGGTGCGACGGGGTCTGTGTCCACAGGAGGTTGGAGTGCTTTCACTGCCCTGTCTTTCAGAATGGCAAAGTCCACGTCAGGGTGTTCCAGGGACCACAGCTTCATCTGCTTCCCATCCTCAGGAGAGCGCAGGCCCCGCAAGAATTGTTCCTTCATCATCCGGTTTCCTTCCTGATCACTGACAGGGTCCACCAGCTTGAGAGCCCGTAGTGCAGCCTGCAGCCTGAGGGCATAGTCTCTTATACTATCTTGGGGCTTCTGACGGCAGTTATAGAAGTCCGTCCTCAGCGCTCCCTCTGTGCGGTGTTCAAAAGCAGCTGCTAGTTTGGCAAAGATGGTCTCAACAGAGCCCCGGTCATCATTGGTCCAGGACTCAGCCTCCAATTCTGCTGCTTCAGTCAATTGTCCCAGCACCACAGCGGCCCTCTGCTTACCAGTCATCGCGTGCATGTCTAGCAGGGTGTTGATCTTCTTCTTAAACCCGGTCAGCGTGTCTATTTTACCGGCGTATTGGGGCAGCCATTGCGCTCCTGGGACATACAGCAAGGAAACTGGCATTATGGGGGAGATTTCAGCCGGCGCGGCTGCGACCGCGGCACCGGCACCAGGCGCTGCTGCGTCCAGCGCGACGGGGGCTGGCATCGCTTGGGCTGCGTCGCCCTGACCAGGGGCATTACCTCCTGCAGCGTCCATTTTTCTTCAAAAATCTCCGCACCCCCTTTCCACTTCCTGGGTCAGAACGCTCTCCGGATTGTGGGGGTTCTGGGGCGGCCACACCTCTTCGTGGGCGGTGCTCTTCTCCCTCGCGTGGGCTGCAGCGCGCGCTTTTGAAGATGGCAATATGGCGGCGGTTCAATTTTTGCGGTCGGACCTCTGAGGCACACGGTCACCTGTCTGAACAGGTCTAGTCCTTATCCTGTTCGTGACGCCAGAAGTTGTGAAGCCCCGCTAGTATGTGTCGGTGCAGTACCTTCAGGGACTCCACGGGATGGGACGGTCTGGTCACAGGTAGGGAACCTTCTTTTAGGATTGTCGTGACGCCACTCTCAGTATTGCGGTCAGCGGGGACCGCCACTGCAGATTAAGGGATGCCTGGGGCTGATGGTGGGTGCAGTCAGTATATTAGCCCACTAAGCCCATTAGCCTCACTCTCACTGCCTGAGAGTGAGGCAAGCCCCAGGCCCCGGTGTATGTGTGTGGGACCACAGGTCGCAGAATGACTCAAACACAGTCCAAGAAGTCTTTCAACGTGTTTACTCACTGTTTGGAGGTCACGGTGAGATGCCCGGGCGACACTGTGATAACCAGGTTGAACCAGGAATTCCAGGAGGCCGTTCTGAGGGTAGCTGTCCACGCGCCTTCCTTGCACTCTTTCTGTTTTAGGAGGATCCTTTGCTTGAAGCGTGGTAGGACCCCTCCAGGGAAGCTGTTACCACCCTGCTCCCCTCTCTCTGGCTCGTCTGCCGGCAGCGTGGCCTTGGTGGGATGGCTTCTGGCCCTGTCCCCTTATGGGCCTGGTGATTGCTGCTTGGCTCAAGCTCTGTGTAGTCGTGGTGAGGGCATGAAGTACCCCCCCCCACCTGTAGGTTAAGCAGCTCTGGATGATCTGCTGCCTGTACTGGGGACCTAGTTCCCCTTGTGTGCTCGGATACCGGGATCTCCGTACTCAGCCACCCTTCTCTCTGGATGATTTTCAGGCCGACCCACGGTACTCCTTTCTCCCCCGCTTTCAGCTACTGCACTCCTCAGGACCTGTCTGACACGAGAGCTCCTCTGCTCCCTTCCACACACTTCAACTTCTTCCTCCAGACTCCCCTCTTCCTCTCTCTCTCTGCCCTGCTTCCTAGCAACCAGCCCCTGAACACATCCCCAGCTGGGAATTGAAAGTTAACCCCTTTCTGGCTACCCAAGGGTCCCCTCTGGTAATGTGGGAGGCCTGGTCACTATATGTTTGTGTGTGCACCTCATCCTGGCCTTTGGAGATTACCTGGAAGCATTGTCCCCGCATGGGTGCAATACTCTGTGGTGCCTGACCAGGTCAGGGGCGCCACATTCCCCCTTAGTTATCATCAGCACGTCCTCGGGCTGCAAAGACAAGAGAAAGAAAAAGGTAAATACAAACTTTTCCCACACAGGGGCAATTATTTACATTTAAACATGCCAGGTACCATTCCACCACCAACCACCCACATGTCCGAACCCCACCCAAAAACCTCCAGGAGGTAGGTCGCCGGTCCTTTTGGTGACCAGGTCTGGGCCATCACATTCCCCAGACCTTTCCTCCAATCTTCCTCTCCTGAGGGGAGTGGTGTAAGGTAGGCCCCACAAACAGGCGTACCCGCTTCCGAGTGTTGGAGGGCAGGCCCCATAAACAGGCGTGCCCCCCTTGTTGGTGCAGAGCCATGCCCCTCAACAGGCAGACTCTGTGGTTGATACCAAGAAGGCAACTTTTTACAATGCAAAGTTTGTGGTTAAAGCCAGTTCATAACCAGTGGTCTAACATTTTAAGGAGGTCTCACAATAGTCCTTGTGGGCACATTTCACTTAAACGTTACTTAACTGTAAACAGGTTAAACATTACATTTCATACCGTCACTTTGAACTAAACTGTACTTTCTCTATAGCGTAATGGGAGCTGACCAAAGTTGCTGCGGGTTGATCTACGCAGTACTATACTGTCATCTGTCTGAGGTTGTGTCCTCCCACCCGATGTATGTGTCTCGATGTGAATAATAGGTGTACTAGGTATTGATACCAGTGCATGGTCTTCTGCTTCAGCTACATTTGGCTCTTCCAGGTTCTGAACAGGTTCTTCTGGGTCTCTTACTTCTCCAGATTGAGGGAATGTAATGACTGGAATAACTACTGCTCCATTGTATTGAGGCCAACTTGCTGGAAAATCTCCAAGTACAGTATGGATCATCTTTTCTTTTGGTTCTTGAACTGGCAAAGGGTTGGGAATTTCTTCAGGGGTTCTTAGTTGTTCAGGACATTTCTTCAGGCGATCTCTAGAAACGACAGCTGTTGTTTTTCCTCCATCCTTGCTGATAAGGCATGTCTTTTCATTGCTAAGCGCCGATGGTAACACAGTATAGGGTTCTTCTTCCCAGTGATTGTCAAGTTTATGACGTCTTCTCTTCCTTTTGAGAACTATATCTCCTGGCATCAAAGGAACAGCAGGTGCTTTTCGATTGTAGGCCTTTTCTTGTTTCTCACGCTGCTGAGTCAGGCTTCGCTCCACACACTCTTGTACTTTCTTGTATTGGGCTTGGCGGTTGGAATCCCAATCAGCACCTTGTAGATGGTCTTCAGGGGTCTCAACTCCCATTTCCAGATCTACTGGCAATCTCCCTGGTCTGGCCCTCATCAGGTATGCCGGTGTGCAGTTCGTGGAACTCACAGGGATGTTGTTATACATGTCCACTAGATCGGGCAGTTTTTCCGGCCACTGACTTCGTTCTTCTAATGGGAGAGTCTTCAGAAGGTCGAGAATGATGTGGTTCATTTTCTCACACATGCCATTGGTCTGAGGATGGTAAGGTGTGGTACGGATCTTCTGGCAGCCGTATAGGTTACAAAACTCCTTAAACACTTCAGCTTCAAAGGCTGGTCCTTGGTCAGTGAGCACTTGATCTGGATAGCCATGTGGTCGACAGAAGTGTGTCTGGAAAGCTTTGGCTGCAGTCTGACCGGTCAAGTCCTTGACTGGTACTACCACCAGGAATCTGGAGTAGTGGTCAACCATAGTGAGAGCGTAGTTGTAGCCTTGTCTGCTGGGTGCCAACTTTACATGGTCCAGGGCCACGATCTCCAGGGGCCGTTTAGTTTGGATTGGCTGGAGTGGTGCTCTCTGGCTGTGCTGGTCTTTTCTTCTAAGATTGCAGGGCCCACAGTTTCGACACCACTTCTCTAGGGCAGATCTCATGCCCACCCAGTAGAATCTTACTTTAAGTAGGGCCTCCAGTTTCTTCCAACCAAAGTGGCCTGCACCATTGTGATAGGCTTCTAGCACCATCCTCGTATCCTTCTGTGGTACAATCACTTGCCACACCTTCTCATGCGTCCTCGGGTCAATGATGCTCCTGTAGAGTTTGTCTTGATAGATGAATAATCGACCCCTCTCCTTCCATAGGTACTGTGCCTCAGGTGGGGCTCCTTTGTCAAGGCTGGCGCCCGGCTGGCTGATCAGTTTCTTTACCAAGCCTACCGCTGGATCATTTTCCTGGGTCTCCTTCCAGTTGTAGTGAGGTAGTGGGTTCAGGGTCACCTCTTGGCGGTTGGCACGCGACTGCCGACACTGTTTTGCTCCATGGCGATGGAACGCTGGCAGCTCAATCTCTTCAAGATCATCTACATCTTCACCCTCGTCTGCTAGGTGAGGCATCCTGGACAGAGCATCTGCGTTGCCGTTCTTGCGGTCAGCTCGATACTTGACAGTAAAGTCATAATTCGCCAGTCGGGCTACCCAACGCTGCTCCATGGCACCCAATTTAGCAGTATCCAAGTGGGTCAGGGGGTTGTTGTCCGTGAAGACAGTGAATTTGGTGGCTGCCAGGTAGTGCTTGAACCGCTCTGTGATAGCCCATACCATGGCCAGGAACTCTAGCTTAAATGAGCTATAATTCTCTGGGTTTCTTTCAGTAGGCCTGAGCTTCCTGCTGGCGTAAGCAATCACACGCTCTTTGCCTTCCTGCACCTGTGAAAGCACTGCTCCCAGTCCCACATTACTGGCATCTGTATACAGTACAAATGGTAGACTGTAGTCAGGGTAGGCTAGGATCTCTTCACCCGTCAAGGCCCCTTTCATTTGTCTGAAGGAGTGTTCTTCTGCTTCTCCCCAGTGAAATGGCGGGCCGGAGGTCTTTCCTTTCTTCTTTGGGTGGCCTACCAGGAGCTCTTGCAAAGGCGCTGCCATTTTCGTGTAGCCCTTGATGAACCTTCTGTAGTAGCCTACCAAGCCAAGGAACTGGCGTACCTCCCGGACGGTAGTAGGTGTGGGCCACTCCTGGATGACTGTGACCTTCTCTGGGTCCGGTGCTACTCCTTCTGCACTGACCACGTGACCTAGGTACTGGACCTTTGGCTTCAGTAAATGGCACTTGGATGGTTTCAGCTTCATTCCATATCGGGATAGCGCTTCAAAGACTTCAGCCAGGTGTTTCAGGTGGTCCTCGTAGGTCTTGGAGTACACGATGACATCATCCAGGTAGAGCAGGACGGTTTCAAAGTTGAGGTGCCCTAGGCAGCATTCCATAAGCCTCTGGAAGGTCCCGGGGGCATTGCAGAGTCCAAATGGCATGCTGTTGAACTCACAGAGGCCCATTGGGGTGGTGAAGGCCGTCTTCTCCCGATCTTCTTCTGCTACAGATACTTGCCAGTAGCCACTAGTAAGATCTAGGGTAGAAAAGTAGTTAGAGGTTTTCAAGGCAGCGAGGGATTCCTCTATCCTTGGCAAAGGGTAGGCATCCTTGTGTGTTATCTGATTTATCCGTCTGTAATCCACACACATCCTCATCGTGCCATCCTTCTTTCTCACCAGGACCAGGGGAGCCGCCCAGGGGCTACAACTGTCCCTTATGACGCCTGCCTCCTTCATGTCTTTCAGCATGTCCTTTGTGCGCTGGTAATGGGCTGGTGGAATAGGCCTATGTCTTTCCTTAATGGGAGGATGACTGCCTGTGGGTATGTGATGTTGCACCTCTTTGATCCTACCAAAGTCTAATGGGTTCTTACTAAAGACCTGCTCGTATTCCTGCACGACCCTGTAAACCCCATGTTTCTGGTAGACGGGTGTAGAGTCAGTCCCCACGTGTAGTTTCTGGCACCAGTCCTCTAACGGCTTTTGGGAGGTCTCATCCTCTGTTGAGTCAGCTTGTGTCAGGGGACCTACAGGTGTTATGGCGTCATCTGAGCATGTAAACAGTTTGGCTATGGTAGCGTACCTTGGTAGTCTGGCTTCCTCCTCCCCACAGTTCAACACTCGTACAGGCACTCGTCCCTTGTGTACATCAACTACCCCCCTGGCTGTCAGAATCGTGGGCCAGTGGTCTGAATGAGTGGGCTCTAGTACAGCCTGGTAATCTTGTCCTCTGAGACCTACCGCTGCTCTACACCACATCATCATTTCACTCCGTGGGGGTATCACAATGGGGTTTGCATCCATCACCCGTACACTACCAATCTCACCGCCAGTCTGTTTTACCTGTTGCTTCCTCAGAATGATTCGGATCTCCTTTTGCAAGGCTCTTTGCGACCTGCCCTCAGCACCTTCAACAATCTGGTGAAGCAACAACAACACTTCCCCTAGGCAATTTTCTATGACATTAGTGCCTAAAATCATTTGCGGGTTCCTTTCTCTAATATCAGTGTCCACAACAATCAGTCCTTGTCCCTTCATTTCCTGCCTTCCCACCTTTATGGTTACCTCTTTGACCCCGATCTGGTCTATAGGTTGTCCGTTGGCAGCATAGATGGTGAGGGAGGGGTCCGGTGGTCGGAGATCGTCGTCCGACCAAAACCTACGATAAAGGACATACGGGATCGTGGTGACCTGAGAGCCGGTGTCCAATAATGCCGGGGTAGGGATCCCGTCCAGGACAATGGACAGGACAGGACGTCCACCCACGTACTGATCACAGCAGCGACCTGGGCCTGATCTTCTTAATCCTGAGGACTGGCCCCCGGCCCCAGGTTTGGCTCGTTTAAAGGACAGGCCCTTGCATAGTGACCTGCCTCCTAGCAACGACGACAGATGGGTTGTCCAGATGAGTCATAGCGATCACTGCTCCTGCCTCGGGTTGTAGGACCTCTTTTCCTCCGCATCCAAGGGACGTCCTCTGGGCTGTCAGCTAGCAGGATCCGATGAGGGACTTTGGTTTCTGCGGGCAACTGCATTGCTTTCAGGATTTGTGCGACGTCCTTAGTGAGCTGTTGCACCTGGGAGGATAGTGTATTTATAGTCTCTGCTGGCGCGTTGAGTCCTTTTGCAGTTACCAGGGACTGCGAGGAGGATTCCGCTCCTGCAGCCGTGGAACTGGCAGGCCATGCTGGTGCGACGGGGTCTGTGTCCACAGGAGGTTGGAGTGCTTTCACTGCCCTGTCTTTCAGAATGGCAAAGTCCACGTCAGGGTGTTCCAGGGACCACAGCTTCATCTGCTTCCCATCCTCAGGAGAGCGCAGGCCCCGCAAGAATTGTTCCTTCATCATCCGGTTTCCTTCCTGATCACTGACAGGGTCCACCAGCTTGAGAGCCCGTAGTGCAGCCTGCAGCCTGAGGGCATAGTCTCTTATACTATCTTGGGGCTTCTGACGGCAGTTATAGAAGTCCGTCCTCAGCGCTCCCTCTGTGCGGTGTTCAAAAGCAGCTGCTAGTTTGGCAAAGATGGTCTCAACAGAGCCCCGGTCATCATTGGTCCAGGACTCAGCCTCCAATTCTGCTGCTTCAGTCAATTGTCCTACTCACAGCAAGTTGGGCTGCAGTGTGTACATCGCCCTGGCCAAAAACTGATGCTCTAGCAGGATACAGCTAAACCCCCACTAAGTGAAGGCATCACAGGTGCAGGAGAAGCAGATCACACACACACCTTCATGGAATGGAGGGGAGGTGACTGCTAGATGATAAAACTGCACACAAGTGACTTGCATAGAAGGGCGTTACCTAATAGGCTGCGGGTTTGTGACTGTGTCATCTGCATGTGAACAGCGCTCTATGCAAGTCACTTGTGTGCAGTTTTATCATCTAGCAGTCACCTCCCCTCCATTCCATGAAGGTGTGTGTGTGATCTGCTTCTCCTGCACCTGTGATGCCTTCACTTAGTGGGGGTTTAGCTGTATCCTGCTAGAGCATCAGTTTTTGGCCAGGGCGATGTACACACTGCAGCCCAACTTGCTGTGAGTAATACTTGATTTTTGGAGGACATTATCCTCTTATTGTTGCTTTTTTATATTTAGTGTAGGGACCTACAGACATGAGGTCCCTTGACGAGGGTGTAGGCTTACGTTTTATGGCCATAAATACCAACAAAAACCTCATATTTTTTTGTTTGTACAGGATACAGCCAGGCGACTTTCTGTTGGGCCTTGCATTGTAGAGTGTCTGTCCGTGCATGATATACAGTGGAGTACGGCTTGGCAGCCCGCCTGATCTAATAGAAGGGCGTTACCTAATAGGCTGCGGGTTTGTGACTGTGTCATCTGCATGTGAACAGCGCTCTATGCAAGTCACTTGTGTGCAGTTTTATCATCTAGCAGTCACCTCCCCTCCATTCCATGAAGGTGTGTGTGTGATCTGCTTCTCCTGCACCTGTGATGCCTTCACTTAGTGGGGGTTTAGCTGTATCCTGCTAGAGCATCAGTTTTTGGCCAGGGCGATGTACACACTGCAGCCCAACTTGCTGTGAGTAATACTTGATTTTTGGAGGACATTATCCTCTTATTGTTGCTTTTTTATATTTAGTGTAGGGACCTACAGACATGAGGTCCCTTGACGAGGGTGTAGGCTTACGTTTTATGGCCATAAATACCAACAAAAACCTCATATTTTTTTGTTTGTACAGGATACAGCCAGGCCCCTTTCTGTTGGGCCTTGCATTGTAGAGTGTCTGTCCGTGCATGATATACAGTGGAGTACGGCTTGGCAGCCCGCCTGATCTAATAGAAGGGCGTTACCTAATAGGCTGCGGGTTTGTGACTGTGTCATCTGCATGTGAACAGCGCTCTATGCAAGTCACTTGTGTGCAGTTTTATCATCTAGCAGTCACCTCCCCTCCATTCCATGAAGGTGTGTGTGTGATCTGCTTCTCCTGCACCTGTGATGCCTTCACTTAGTGGGGGTTTAGCTGTATCCTGCTAGAGCATCAGTTTTTGGCCAGGGCGATGTACACACTGCAGCCCAACTTGCTGTGAGTAATACTTGATTTTTGGAGGACATTATCCTCTTATTGTTGCTTTTTTATATTTAGTGTAGGGACCTACAGACATGAGGTCCCTTGACGAGGGTGTAGGCTTACGTTTTATGGCCATAAATACCAACAAAAACCTCATATTTTTTTGTTTGTACAGGATACAGCCAGGCCCCTTTCTGTTGGGCCTTGCATTGTAGAGTGTCTGTCCGTGCATGATATACAGTGGAGTACGGCTTGGCAGCCCGCCTGATCTAATAGAAGGGCGTTACCTAATAGGCTGCGGGTTTGTGACTGTGTCATCTGCATGTGAACAGCGCTCTATGCAAGTCACTTGTGTGCAGTTTTATCATCTAGCAGTCACCTCCCCTCCATTCCATGAAGGTGTGTGTGTGATCTGCTTCTCCTGCACCTGTGATGCCTTCACTTAGTGGGGGTTTAGCTGTATCCTGCTAGAGCATCAGTTTTTGGCCAGGGCGATGTACACACTGCAGCCCAACTTGCTGTGAGTAATACTTGATTTTTGGAGGACATTATCCTCTTATTGTTGCTTTTTTATATTTAGTGTAGGGACCTACAGACATGAGGTCCCTTGACGAGGGTGTAGGCTTACGTTTTATGGCCATAAATACCAACAAAAACCTCATATTTTTTTGTTTGTACAGGATACAGCCAGGCCCCTTTCTGTTGGGCCTTGCATTGTAGAGTGTCTGTCCGTGCATGATATACAGTGGAGTACGGCTTGGCAGCCCGCCTGATCTAATAGAAGGGCGTTACCTAATAGGCTGCGGGTTTGTGACTGTGTCATCTGCATGTGAACAGCGCTCTATGCAAGTCACTTGTGTGCAGTTTTATCATCTAGCAGTCACCTCCCCTCCATTCCATGAAGGTGTGTGTGTGATCTGCTTCTCCTGCACCTGTGATGCCTTCACTTAGTGGGGGTTTAGCTGTATCCTGCTAGAGCATCAGTTTTTGGCCAGGGCGATGTACACACTGCAGCCCAACTTGCTGTGAGTAATACTTGATTTTTGGAGGACATTATCCTCTTATTGTTGCTTTTTTATATTTAGTGTAGGGACCTACAGACATGAGGTCCCTTGACGAGGGTGTAGGCTTACGTTTTATGGCCATAAATACCAACAAAAACCTCATATTTTTTTGTTTGTACAGGATACAGCCAGGCCCCTTTCTGTTGGGCCTTGCATTGTAGAGTGTCTGTCCGTGCATGATATACAGTGGAGTACGGCTTGGCAGCCCGCCTGATCTAATAGAAGGGCGTTACCTAATAGGCTGCGGGTTTGTGACTGTGTCATCTGCATGTGAACAGCGCTCTATGCAAGTCACTTGTGTGCAGTTTTATCATCTAGCAGTCACCTCCCCTCCATTCCATGAAGGTGTGTGTGTGATCTGCTTCTCCTGCACCTGTGATGCCTTCACTTAGTGGGGGTTTAGCTGTATCCTGCTAGAGCATCAGTTTTTGGCCAGGGCGATGTACACACTGCAGCCCAACTTGCTGTGAGTAATACTTGATTTTTGGAGGACATTATCCTCTTATTGTTGCTTTTTTATATTTAGTGTAGGGACCTACAGACATGAGGTCCCTTGACGAGGGTGTAGGCTTACGTTTTATGGCCATAAATACCAACAAAAACCTCATATTTTTTTGTTTGTACAGGATACAGCCAGGCCCCTTTCTGTTGGGCCTTGCATTGTAGAGTGTCTGTCCGTGCATGATATACAGTGGAGTACGGCTTGGCAGCCCGCCTGATCTAATAGAAGGGCGTTACCTAATAGGCTGCGGGTTTGTGACTGTGTCATCTGCATGTGAACAGCGCTCTATGCAAGTCACTTGTGTGCAGTTTTATCATCTAGCAGTCACCTCCCCTCCATTCCATGAAGGTGTGTGTGTGATCTGCTTCTCCTGCACCTGTGATGCCTTCACTTAGTGGGGGTTTAGCTGTATCCTGCTAGAGCATCAGTTTTTGGCCAGGGCGATGTACACACTGCAGCCCAACTTGCTGTGAGTAATACTTGATTTTTGGAGGACATTATCCTCTTATTGTTGCTTTTTTATATTTAGTGTAGGGACCTACAGACATGAGGTCCCTTGACGAGGGTGTAGGCTTACGTTTTATGGCCATAAATACCAACAAAAACCTCATATTTTTTTGTTTGTACAGGATACAGCCAGGCCCCTTTCTGTTGGGCCTTGCATTGTAGAGTGTCTGTCCGTGCATGATATACAGTGGAGTACGGCTTGGCAGCCCGCCTGATCTAATAGAAGGGCGTTACCTAATAGGCTGCGGGTTTGTGACTGTGTCATCTGCATGTGAACAGCGCTCTATGCAAGTCACTTGTGTGCAGTTTTATCATCTAGCAGTCACCTCCCCTCCATTCCATGAAGGTGTGTGTGTGATCTGCTTCTCCTGCACCTGTGATGCCTTCACTTAGTGGGGGTTTAGCTGTATCCTGCTAGAGCATCAGTTTTTGGCCAGGGCGATGTACACACTGCAGCCCAACTTGCTGTGAGTAATACTTGATTTTTGGAGGACATTATCCTCTTATTGTTGCTTTTTTATCTTCAGTCAATTGTCCCAGCACCACAGCGGCCCTCTGCTTACCAGTCATCGCGTGCATGTCTAGCAGGGTGTTGATCTTCTTCTTAAACCCGGTCAGCGTGTCTATTTTACCGGCGTATTGGGGCAGCCATTGCGCTCCTGGGACATACAGCAAGGAAACTGGCATTATGGGGGAGATTTCAGCCGGCGCGGCTGCGACCGCGGCACCGGCACCAGGCGCTGCTGCGTCCAGCGCGACGGGGGCTGGCATCGCTTGGGCTGCGTCGCCCTGACCAGGGGCATTACCTCCTGCAGCGTCCATTTTTCTTCAAAAATCTCCGCACCCCCTTTCCACTTCCTGGGTCAGAACGCTCTCCGGATTGTGGGGGTTCTGGGGCGGCCACACCTCTTCGTGGGCGGTGCTCTTCTCCCTCGCGCGGGCTGCAGCGCGCGCTTTTGAAGATGGCAATATGGCGGCGGTTCAATTTTTGCGGTCGGACCTCTGAGGCACACGGTCACCTGTCTGAACAGGTCTAGTCCTTATCCTGTTCGTGACGCCAGAAGTTGTGAAGCCCCGCTAGTATGTGTCGGTGCAGTACCTTCAGGGACTCCACGGGATGGGACGGTCTGGTCACAGGTAGGGAACCTTCTTTTAGGATTGTCGTGACGCCACTCTCAGTATTGCGGTCAGCGGGGACCGCCACTGCAGATTAAGGGATGCCTGGGGCTGATGGTGGGTGCAGTCAGTATATTAGCCCACTAAGCCCATTAGCCTCACTCTCACTGCCTGAGAGTGAGGCAAGCCCCAGGCCCCGGTGTATGTGTGTGGGACCACAGGTCGCAGAATGACTCAAACACAGTCCAAGAAGTCTTTCAACGTGTTTACTCACTGTTTGGAGGTCACGGTGAGATGCCCGGGCGACACTGTGATAACCAGGTTGAACCAGGAATTCCAGGAGGCCGTTCTGAGGGTAGCTGTCCACGCGCCTTCCTTGCACTCTTTCTGTTTTAGGAGGATCCTTTGCTTGAAGCGTGGTAGGACCCCTCCAGGGAAGCTGTTACCACCCTGCTCCCCTCTCTCTGGCTCGTCTGCCGGCAGCGTGGCCTTGGTGGGATGGCTTCTGGCCCTGTCCCCTTATGGGCCTGGTGATTGCTGCTTGGCTCAAGCTCTGTGTAGTCGTAGTGAGGGCATGAAGTACCCCCCCCCACCTGTAGGTTAAGCAGCTCTGGATGATCTGCTGCCTGTACTGGGGACCTAGTTCCCCTTGTGTGCTCGGATACCGGGATCTCCGTACTCAGCCACCCTTCTCTCTGGATGATTTTCAGGCCGACCCACGGTACTCCTTTCTCCCCCGCTTTCAGCTACTGCACTCCTCAGGACCTGTCTGACACGAGAGCTCCTCTGCTCCCTTCCACACACTTCAACTTCTTCCTCCAGACTCCCCTCTTCCTCTCTCTCTCTGCCCTGCTTCCTAGCAACCAGCCCCTGAACACACCCCCAGCTGGGAATTGAAAGTTAACCCCTTTCTGGCTACCCAAGGGTCCCCTCTGGTAATGTGGGAGGCCTGGTCACTATATGTTTGTGTGTGCACCTCATCCTGGCCTTTGGAGATTACCTGGAAGCATTGTCCCCGCATGGGTGCAATACTCTGTGGTGCCTGACCAGGTCAGGGGCGCCACATTCCCCCTTAGTTATCATCAGCACGTCCTCGGGCTGCAAAGACAAGAGAAAGAAAAAGGTAAATACAAACTTTTCCCACACAGGGGCAATTATTTACATTTAAACATGCCAGGTACCATTCCACCACCAACCACCCACATGTCCGAACCCCACCCAAAAACCTCCAGGAGGTAGGTCGCCGGTCCTTTTGGTGACCAGGTCTGGGCCATCACATTCCCCAGACCTTTCCTCCAATCTTCCTCTCCTGAGGGGAGTGGTGTAAGGTAGGCCCCACAAACAGGCGTACCCGCTTCCGAGTGTTGGAGGGCAGGCCCCATAAACAGGCGTGCCCCCCTTGTAGGTGCAGAGCCATGCCCCTCAACAGGCAGACTCTGTGGTTGATACCAAGAAGGCAACTTTTTACAATGCAAAGTTTGTGGTTAAAGCCAGTTCATAACCAGTGGTCTAACATTTTAAGGAGGTCTCACAATAGTCCTTGTGGGCACATTTCACTTAAACGTTACTTAACTGTAAACAGGTTAAACATTACATTTCATACCGTCACTTTGAACTAAACTGTACTTTCTCTATAGCGTAATGGGAGCTGACCAAAGTTGCTGCGGGTTGATCTACGCAGTACTATACTGTCATCTGTCTGAGGTTGTGTCCTCCCACCCGATGTATGTGTCTCGATGTGAATAATAGGTGTACTAGGTATTGATACCAGTGCATGGTCTTCTGCTTCAGCTACATTTGGCTCTTCCAGGTTCTGAACAGGTTCTTCTGGGTCTCTTACTTCTCCAGATTGAGGGAATGTAATGACTGGAATAACTACTGCTCCATTGTATTGAGGCCAACTTGCTGGAAAATCTCCAAGTACAGTATGGATCATCTTTTCTTTTGGTTCTTGAACTGGCAAAGGGTTGGGAATTTCTTCAGGGGTTCTTAGTTGTTCAGGACATTTCTTCAGGCGATCTCTAGAAACGACAGCTGTTGTTTTTCCTCCATCCTTGCTGATAAGGCATGTCTTTTCATTGCTAAGCGCCGATGGTAACACAGTATAGGGTTCTTCTTCCCAGTGATTGTCAAGTTTATGACGTCTTCTCTTCCTTTTGAGAACTATATCTCCTGGCATCAAAGGAACAGCAGGTGCTTTTCGATTGTAGGCCTTTTCTTGTTTCTCACGCTGCTGAGTCAGGCTTCGCTCCACACACTCTTGTACTTTCTTGTATTGGGCTTGGCGGTTGGAATCCCAATCAGCACCTTGTAGATGGTCTTCAGGGGTCTCAACTCCCATTTCCAGATCTACTGGCAATCTCCCTGGTCTGGCCCTCATCAGGTATGCCGGTGTGCAGTTCGTGGAACTCACAGGGATGTTGTTATACATGTCCACTAGATCGGGCAGTTTTTCCGGCCACTGACTTCGTTCTTCTAATGGGAGAGTCTTCAGAAGGTCGAGAATGATGTGGTTCATTTTCTCACACATGCCATTGGTCTGAGGATGGTAAGGTGTGGTACGGATCTTCTGGCAGCCGTATAGGTTACAAAACTCCTTAAACACTTCAGCTTCAAAGGCTGGTCCTTGGTCAGTGAGCACTTGATCTGGATAGCCATGTGGTCGACAGAAGTGTGTCTGGAAAGCTTTGGCTGCAGTCTGACCGGTCAAGTCCTTGACTGGTACTACCACCAGGAATCTGGAGTAGTGGTCAACCATAGTGAGAGCGTAGTTGTAGCCTTGTCTGCTGGGTGCCAACTTTACATGGTCCAGGGCCACGATCTCCAGGGGCCGTTTAGTTTGGATTGGCTGGAGTGGTGCTCTCTGGCTGTGCTGGTCTTTTCTTCTAAGATTGCAGGGCCCACAGTTTCGACACCACTTCTCTAGGGCAGATCTCATGCCCACCCAGTAGAATCTTACTTTAAGTAGGGCCTCCAGTTTCTTCCAACCAAAGTGGCCTGCACCATTGTGATAGGCTTCTAGCACCATCCTCGTATCCTTCTGTGGTACAATCACTTGCCACACCTTCTCATGCGTCCTCGGGTCAATGATGCTCCTGTAGAGTTTGTCTTGATAGATGAATAATCGACCCCTCTCCTTCCATAGGTACTGTGCCTCAGGTGGGGCTCCTTTGTCAAGGCTGGCGCCCGGCTGGCTGATCAGTTTCTTTACCAAGCCTACCGCTGGATCATTTTCCTGGGTCTCCTTCCAGTTGTAGTGAGGTAGTGGGTTCAGGGTCACCTCTTGGCGGTTGGCACGCGACTGCCGACACTGTTTTGCTCCATGGCGATGGAACGCTGGCAGCTCAATCTCTTCAAGATCATCTACATCTTCACCCTCGTCTGCTAGGTGAGGCATCCTGGACAGAGCATCTGCGTTGCCGTTCTTGCGGTCAGCTCGATACTTGACAGTAAAGTCATAATTCGCCAGTCGGGCTACCCAACGCTGCTCCATGGCACCCAATTTAGCAGTATCCAAGTGGGTCAGGGGGTTGTTGTCCGTGAAGACAGTGAATTTGGTGGCTGCCAGGTAGTGCTTGAACCGCTCTGTGATAGCCCATACCATGGCCAGGAACTCTAGCTTAAATGAGCTATAATTCTCTGGGTTTCTTTCAGTAGGCCTGAGCTTCCTGCTGGCGTAAGCAATCACACGCTCTTTGCCTTCCTGCACCTGTGAAAGCACTGCTCCCAGTCCCACATTACTGGCATCTGTATACAGTACAAATGGTAGACTGTAGTCAGGGTAGGCTAGGATCTCTTCACCCGTCAAGGCCCCTTTCATTTGTCTGAAGGAGTGTTCTTCTGCTTCTCCCCAGTGAAATGGCGGGCCGGAGGTCTTTCCTTTCTTCTTTGGGTGGCCTACCAGGAGCTCTTGCAAAGGCGCTGCCATTTTCGTGTAGCCCTTGATGAACCTTCTGTAGTAGCCTACCAAGCCAAGGAACTGGCGTACCTCCCGGACGGTAGTAGGTGTGGGCCACTCCTGGATGACTGTGACCTTCTCTGGGTCCGGTGCTACTCCTTCTGCACTGACCACGTGACCTAGGTACTGGACCTTTGGCTTCAGTAAATGGCACTTGGATGGTTTCAGCTTCATTCCATATCGGGATAGCGCTTCAAAGACTTCAGCCAGGTGTTTCAGGTGGTCCTCGTAGGTCTTGGAGTACACGATGACATCATCCAGGTAGAGCAGGACGGTTTCAAAGTTGAGGTGCCCTAGGCAGCATTCCATAAGCCTCTGGAAGGTCCCGGGGGCATTGCAGAGTCCAAATGGCATGCTGTTGAACTCACAGAGGCCCATTGGGGTGGTGAAGGCCGTCTTCTCCCGATCTTCTTCTGCTACAGATACTTGCCAGTAGCCACTAGTAAGATCTAGGGTAGAAAAGTAGTTAGAGGTTTTCAAGGCAGCGAGGGATTCCTCTATCCTTGGCAAAGGGTAGGCATCCTTGTGTGTTATCTGATTTATCCGTCTGTAATCCACACACATCCTCATCGTGCCATCCTTCTTTCTCACCAGGACCAGGGGAGCCGCCCAGGGGCTACAACTGTCCCTTATGACGCCTGCCTCCTTCATGTCTTTCAGCATGTCCTTTGTGCGCTGGTAATGGGCTGGTGGAATAGGCCTATGTCTTTCCTTAATGGGAGGATGACTGCCTGTGGGTATGTGATGTTGCACCTCTTTGATCCTACCAAAGTCTAATGGGTTCTTACTAAAGACCTGCTCGTATTCCTGCACGACCCTGTAAACCCCATGTTTCTGGTAGACGGGTGTAGAGTCAGTCCCCACGTGTAGTTTCTGGCACCAGTCCTCTAACGGCTTTTGGGAGGTCTCATCCTCTGTTGAGTCAGCTTGTGTCAGGGGACCTACAGGTGTTATGGCGTCATCTGAGCATGTAAACAGTTTGGCTATGGTAGCGTACCTTGGTAGTCTGGCTTCCTCCTCCCCACAGTTCAACACTCGTACAGGCACTCGTCCCTTGTGTACATCAACTACCCCCCTGGCTGTCAGAATCGTGGGCCAGTGGTCTGAATGAGTGGGCTCTAGTACAGCCTGGTAATCTTGTCCTCTGAGACCTACCGCTGCTCTACACCACATCATCATTTCACTCCGTGGGGGTATCACAATGGGGTTTGCATCCATCACCCGTACACTACCAATCTCACCGCCAGTCTGTTTTACCTGTTGCTTCCTCAGAATGATTCGGATCTCCTTTTGCAAGGCTCTTTGCGACCTGCCCTCAGCACCTTCAACAATCTGGTGAAGCAACAACAACACTTCCCCTAGGCAATTTTCTATGACATTAGTGCCTAAAATCATTTGCGGGTTCCTTTCTCTAATATCAGTGTCCACAACAATCAGTCCTTGTCCCTTCATTTCCTGCCTTCCCACCTTTATGGTTACCTCTTTGACCCCGATCTGGTCTATAGGTTGTCCGTTGGCAGCATAGATGGTGAGGGAGGGGTCCGGTGGTCGGAGATCGTCGTCCGACCAAAACCTACGATAAAGGACATACGGGATCGTGGTGACCTGAGAGCCGGTGTCCAATAATGCCGGGGTAGGGATCCCGTCCAGGACAATGGACAGGACAGGACGTCCACCCACGTACTGATCACAGCAGCGACCTGGGCCTGATCTTCTTAATCCTGAGGACTGGCCCCCGGCCCCAGGTTTGGCTCGTTTAAAGGACAGGCCCTTGCATAGTGACCTGCCTCCTGGCAACGACGACAGATGGGTTGTCCAGATGAGTCATAGCGATCACTGCTCCTGCCTCGGGTTGTAGGACCTCTTTTCCTCCGCATCCAAGGGACGTCCTCTGGGCTGTCAGCTAGCAGGATCCGATGAGGGACTTTGGTTTCTGCGGGCAACTGCATTGCTTTCAGGATTTGTGCGACGTCCTTAGTGAGCTGTTGCACCTGGGAGGATAGTGTATTTATAGTCTCTGCTGGCGCGTTGAGTCCTTTTGCAGTTACCAGGGACTGCGAGGAGGATTCCGCTCCTGCAGCCGTGGAACTGGCAGGCCATGCTGGTGCGACGGGGTCTGTGTCCACAGGAGGTTGGAGTGCTTTCACTGCCCTGTCTTTCAGAATGGCAAAGTCCACGTCAGGGTGTTCCAGGGACCACAGCTTCATCTGCTTCCCATCCTCAGGAGAGCGCAGGCCCCGCAAGAATTGTTCCTTCATCATCCGGTTTCCTTCCTGATCACTGACAGGGTCCACCAGCTTGAGAGCCCGTAGTGCAGCCTGCAGCCTGAGGGCATAGTCTCTTATACTATCTTGGGGCTTCTGACGGCAGTTATAGAAGTCCGTCCTCAGCGCTCCCTCTGTGCGGTGTTCAAAAGCAGCTGCTAGTTTGGCAAAGATGGTCTCAACAGAGCCCCGGTCATCATTGGTCCAGGACTCAGCCTCCAATTCTGCTGCTTCAGTCAATTGTCCCAGCACCACAGCGGCCCTCTGCTTACCAGTCATCGCGTGCATGTCTAGCAGGGTGTTGATCTTCTTCTTAAACCCGGTCAGCGTGTCTATTTTACCGGCGTATTGGGGCAGCCATTGCGCTCCTGGGACATACAGCAAGGAAACTGGCATTATGGGGGAGATTTCAGCCGGCGCGGCTGCGACCGCGGCACCGGCACCAGGCGCTGCTGCGTCCAGCGCGACGGGGGCTGGCATCGCTTGGGC
Organism: Anomaloglossus baeobatrachus; assembly: GCF_048569485.1. Lineage (NCBI taxonomy): Eukaryota > Metazoa > Chordata > Amphibia > Anura > Aromobatidae > Anomaloglossus > Anomaloglossus baeobatrachus. The sequence continues at coordinate 135,935,507 of NC_134363.1, read as the reverse complement.
TGCGTCGCCCTGACCAGGGGCATTACCTCCTGCAGCGTCCATTTTTCTTCAAAAATCTCCGCACCCCCTTTCCACTTCCTGGGTCAGAACGCTCTCCGGATTGTGGGGGTTCTGGGGCGGCCACACCTCTTCGTGGGCGGTGCTCTTCTCCCTCGCGCGGGCTGCAGCGCGCGCTTTTGAAGATGGCAATATGGCGGCGGTTCAATTTTTGCGGTCGGACCTCTGAGGCACACGGTCACCTGTCTGAACAGGTCTAGTCCTTATCCTGTTCGTGACGCCAGAAGTTGTGAAGCCCCGCTAGTATGTGTCGGTGCAGTACCTTCAGGGACTCCACGGGATGGGACGGTCTGGTCACAGGTAGGGAACCTTCTTTTAGGATTGTCGTGACGCCACTCTCAGTATTGCGGTCAGCGGGGACCGCCACTGCAGATTAAGGGATGCCTGGGGCTGATGGTGGGTGCAGTCAGTATATTAGCCCACTAAGCCCATTAGCCTCACTCTCACTGCCTGAGAGTGAGGCAAGCCCCAGGCCCCGGTGTATGTGTGTGGGACCACAGGTCGCAGAATGACTCAAACACAGTCCAAGAAGTCTTTCAACGTGTTTACTCACTGTTTGGAGGTCACGGTGAGATGCCCGGGCGACACTGTGATAACCAGGTTGAACCAGGAATTCCAGGAGGCCGTTCTGAGGGTAGCTGTCCACTCGCCTTCCTTGCACTCTTTCTGTTTTAGGAGGATCCTTTGCTTGAAGCGTGGTAGGACCCCTCCAGGGAAGCTGTTACCACCCTGCTCCCCTCTCTCTGGCTCGTCTGCCGGCAGCGTGGCCTTGGTGGGATGGCTTCTGGCCCTGTCCCCTTATGGGCCTGGTGATTGCTGCTTGGCTCAAGCTCTGTGTAGTCGTGGTGAGGGCATGAAGTACCCCCCCCCACCTGTAGGTTAAGCAGCTCTGGATGATCTGCTGCCTGTACTGGGGACCTAGTTCCCCTTGTGTGCTCGGATACCGGGATCTCCGTACTCAGCCACCCTTCTCTCTGGATGATTTTCAGGCCGACCCACGGTACTCCTTTCTCCCCCGCTTTCAGCTACTGCACTCCTCAGGACCTGTCTGACACGAGAGCTCCTCTGCTCCCTTCCACACACTTCAACTTCTTCCTCCAGACTCTCTCTTCCTCTCTCTCTCTGCCCTGCTTCCTAGCAACCAGCCCCTGAACACACCCCCAGCTGGGAATTGAAAGTTAACCCCTTTCTGGCTACCCAAGGGTCCCCTCTGGTAATGTGCGAGGCCTGGTCACTATATGTTTGTGTGTGCACCTCATCCTGGCCTTTGGAGATTACCTGGAAGCATTGTCCCCGCATGGGTGCAATACTCTGTGGTGCCTGACCAGGTCAGGGGCGCCACACATGGCTCCATCCATTGTCCCATTGATGAAGTGAAGTAGACCTATGCCCTTAGCAGAGAAACACCCCCCAAAACACAATGTTTCCCTCTCTATGCTTGACAATGGGGATGATGTTTTTTGGGTCATAGGCAGCATTTATCTTTCTCCAAACATGGCAAGTTGAGTTAAGGCCAGAGCACTCAATTTTTATCTCATCTGACCACAGCACTTTCTCCCAATCACTCTCAGAATCATCCAGCTGTTCATTGGCAAACTTCATATGGGCCAGCTGCACATATGCCTTCTTGGGCAGTGGGACTTTGCGGGCACTGCAGAATTTTAATCCATTACGGTATAATGTGTTACCAATGGTTTTCTTGGTGACAGTGGTCCCAGCTGTCTTGAGATCATTAAAAAGTTCCACCGTGTAATTTTAGGCTGAGCTCTCACCTTCCTCATGATCCTGGATACCCCACAAGGTGAGATTTTGCATAATACTGCAGATCAATGTCGATTGACAGTCATTTTGTATTTCTTCAATTTTCTTACTATTGCACCAACAATTGTCTCCTTCTCACCCAGCAACTTACTTATGGTTTTGTAGCCCATTCCAACCTTGTGCAGGTCTATGATCTTGTCCCTGACATCCTCAGAAAGCTCTTTGGTCTTGCCCATGTTGTAGAGGTTAGAGTCTGACTAATTGAGTCTCTGGACAGGAGACTTTTATCCAGGTGACAATTTAAGACAGCTGTCTAATGCAGGTAACAAGTTGAGTAGGAGCATCTGCTGTAATTGTCTGTAGGAGCCAGAATGCTTAATGGTTGGTAGATGATCAAATACTTATTTCTCTCTGCAAAATGCAAATAAATGTATATGGTTTATAGTTTACAATGTGATTTTCTGGATTTTATTTTTGATATTCTATAGGGTGCTTTACACGCTGCGACATCGCTCCCTATATATCGTCAGGTCACGTCGTTAGTGACGCACATCCGGCGCTGGTAGCGACATCGCAGCGTGTGACACCAAGGAGCAACGATCAACGATCGAAAAAGCATTTAAAAACGGTGATCGTTGACACGTCGCTCCTTTCCTTAATATCGCTGCTGCAGGTACGATGTTGCTCATCGTTCCTGCGGCATCACACATCGCTATGTGTGACACTGCAGGAACGACGAGCATCTCCTTACCTGCGTCCACCAGCAATGCGGAAGGAAGCAGGTGGGCGGGATGTTACATCCCGCTCATCTCCGCCCCTCCTCTACTATTGGGCGGTCGCTTAGTGACGCCGCAGTGACGTTGCTATGATGCCGAACGCACCTCCCCCTTGAGGGAAGGATTGTTCAGCGGTCACAGTGACGTCGCTGACAAGGTATGTGCTTGTGACGCTGCCGTAGCGATAATGTTCGCTACGGCAGCGAGCACCAAATGTCGCACATACGACGGGGCGGGTGCTATCGTGCTCGACATCGCTAGCAAATGCTAGCGATGTCGCAGCGTGTACAGCCCCCTTAACTCTCACTGTTAAAATCAACCTACCCTTAAAATTATAGACTGTTCATGTCTTTGTCAGTGGGCAAAAAAATCATCAAGGGATCAAATATTATTTCCTTCCCTGTATATACTGTATATCTGCAAAACCTATGCAATATACACAATATGCATACATTTTTTATATTTTAAGTTATCGAAACAAAATATATTTTCATATTCATTAGTAGATAGTATGAAAATTCTAGCTACTTTCGGAAGGAGAAATTAAAGACAAACAATAATAATGCTATCCATGTGAATCTATAGCAGTAGGAGGATAGTAGGAGCTACTTTAGGCATATGGTGATGTGCTTCTGTAGTCATCACCTCTGCTGATTAGACAATTATAGTCAAACTATTGCAACACAAGCTGGTATGTCAAATGTCAATGAAATATGTCAGCCCGGTAATGAGAAGCCTCGTTGCTCTGAGTTCATATCTCTGTGCACAGAATACATCAAGAACAGGCCTTGAATCCTCCAGGTTATTTTTTTTTTTTGTAATGCTAAGTCACCAGTGATCAGTTAGTCAGTTATATATTAGGTCCAAATGTCAATCAAATGTTAGCACTAACAATAAAATGATTAATAGGGGTGTATATACTGTACTTTATGCATATTGCCTATAGCATATTCCAAAAGATTTATATTGCAACTTTCTAGAGAATACTAATGAATGATAAGGAGTATATACGTGGTGCTTTAATGTTTGTGAACCTTGAAGAAATTTCCATATTTGTGCATAAATTTGACCTAAAACTATATCATATTTTCACAGACTAAAAGTAGATGAAGAGAATCAAATCAAACAAATGAGAGACATATTTTAGAATTTGTAATTTTTATTTAGGAAATTATCACGTGTCTATGAGTTGTAAATGATGTAAACCTTTAGTGTGAGTACATGGTGTGACCTCTTTGTGCAGCTGTAACATCATCTAAACATTTCTGTTAACTGTTGACTTGGAGGAATTTTAGCTCATTCTTCCTTATAAAACAGGACCTACTCAGAATTGACGGATCTAGTTTTATTCGCCAATACTGGGTGGCTGTGGGCTGCTATTTTCAATCTGGGAGGGGCCAATAGCTATGGCTCTTCCCATCCTGATAATACCAGCCCCCAGCTGTAAGCTTTATCTTGACTGGTTATCAAATATGGGGGACCCCAATGCTGTTTATTTTAAACTTAGTTATCTAAATAATAAAAAAAATGGTGTGAGATCCTTTCTATTTTTGATAACCAGACACGGTAAAGCAGACCCTTGATGGTTGCAGCCCATAGTTGTCTTGTTTCACCCAAGCTGTCTATCAAAAATATGGCTAGAGCACATGCCATTTTTTAAAATTATTTATTATTTTGATACTTCCATACAGCAAACTGGTCTGCAACCAATCACAGACACCTACACAGGAGGTGCAGAGCCTGTATAGCAGTTTACAAGCAATCACAGATGCTTGCACAGAGGGTGGGTGGGGGAAGCAGTGAATATTCATGAAGCTTAATGAGTGGGCACAGATTTGTAAATGTTTAATTGGCTCAAACTCTGGTATACTTCTTCTTGTGCTAATTAGTTATATCAAAAGGTGAACTTTGATTATTCCCTTGTTTAGTGATCCCTGGTGAAAATAGATGAAAAGTGCCTGTTTGATATCTTAGCATTTTCTTTGTCTTCTATAATTATCCTGTTATTATCTTTTAAGGGGTCAATACCATCCTTTGTTTTCATTTTGGCATTGATGTATTTATACATTTTGGGGTGATTTATTTTAATGTTGATGGCAATTTGTGTTTTAGTAGCTATGTTTGCTAGCTTGATTTCTTTTTTTTTATATTTCCTATTGAGAGCTTTGATAAAAAGAACCTGCAGACAAAAAAGCGCAATAGGGTCTTACCCTGACAGACAGGGGGTGATAAAGGAGATGATCCTACTCACCAAAGATGGTTGTGAAAGGCACAACTCCTGTAACAGCATAAATCTGGATCAAAAGGCAGCAGTACCCCAGGTGGCTGATAACAGAGAGAAATTGTAGAATGGGGCTTTGTAAACCGCGCCAAAGATCACTGATGAAATCTTGGATTAATGTAAACTATTTATTCTTGCACAGGTCTATGCGTTTCAGGAGACTCTGCTCCCTTCCTCAGGACCAAACAGGCATAAGTTACATCAAATCTCAATTTGATTTGATGTAACTTATGCCTGTTTGGTCCTGAGGAAGGGAGCAGAGTCTCCTGAAACGCGTAGACCTGTGCAAGAATAAATAGTTTACATTAATCCAAGATTTCATCAGTGATCTTTGGCGCGGTTTACAAAGCCCCATTCTACAATTTCTCTCTGCTATTGAGAGCTTTATAATCTTGAAATGCTAATGTGGCGCCCCAGGACCTGGTCGCCACAACAGCATTGCCCCTCCAAAGGGTTAATGCTGAGCCTGGAGGTAATTGGGAGGTCTATTGGCCAGTAAGTTTAACATCCAACGCAGTTCTCCCTCAGGCCAGCAGGGGGAGCTCTGAACCTGGAGTTCCAGGGAGCATTCCTTAAGTCTGGCCTGAGGGAGGAGTTAGTGTTCAGTCTGTAGGAGAAAGCAGAGAGTGCAGACGCAGAGTGTGCTGTCCTGTGGAACTGGGGCCTAGAGCTGGAGCAGCTTGGCCCAGTGAAACAGGAGGAGAAGAGAGGCACAGAAGAGACTCGGACATCGGAGTCTGTGGCCACCAGGGCCTAAAATACTCCCTGGTAGCCGAATCCGAAGGGCAGGAGAGCTGCAAGCACCTGGCCCATATACATCCCGAACATACAGCTTCAGCATCAGGGCCCGGTGTGGACTCCAGCAGAGAAACACCAGAGAGGGCCTGTGCAGCCTACCACAGAGGGAAAGGGACGTACCAACAGTCCCAGCAGAAAGAGGGCCGTTGCTAAATCCAGAGAGCAGGGTCCTATCACAGTAAGGAAAAGAACAGGAGTAAGCCTCATACTCATCTGGCCAAAACGACATCTCAGTTACTTCCAGGCCGGCCAGAGCCCTCTACCACCTGTAACGGTCTCCCAGGACTAACCGTTTGGGAAGTTAAAGAGGAGAAGGTAAAGAGACTGTTGTTTGTGCCTGTTTCTTTCATTGCCTGTCGGCCCTGCACCGTGTTATCCACATAACACCATAGACTCTCACGAGCACCAACAGTGTCCCCGGGGCACCGCTCCACCTGTGGGGAGCAGTACCACCATTGCTGCCATATCATCACCCCGGAGGCCTTACACAGCAGCGGCGGCTTAATAGCCGCATACCACAGGTGGCGTCACGAACACAAACCCCAAGTCACCAGCCATATTTAACTGACACCCACCAGGGCCACGGAGTCGGGCCCCGCTACCACTGATTACCCCCGGACTAGTCCGGCCCGGCACCGGGTGTCCCATAGCCCTTGGGTGGGCGAGTCACTAATTCTGTATTTTCATTTTATTACCAGAGTGTACCAGTTTTCCACAACATTCTAGCAATATATACTTAAACATTCCCCATTTATGTTCTGTATCCTCAGTTAACATGACATAATCTCAATCTACATGGTTATATTCTTCCCTTAATTTGTTAAAATCAGCGAGTATGTGGAATAAATGTTGTGTCTTCATTCTATCTCGTTTCTTTCTGGGTAAAGCCAAAGACTTATCAGCAGTCCCTCATAACAAACTCCAATTAACAGATTTCCATAATTGCCCTCTCTGTGTACATTTATCCATACTGACTCTACATTGATGCTGGTCCCCCTAATTATGTCATTAAGCAGAGGTCTTAAGTTAGTTATAATGAATGTACGCACCTCTCAATCCTTCTTTGCCTTTTCTGTCCTTTTTGAATATGGGGTAGCTCTCAATGTTTGTCACCCAGTCATGGCTCTCACCCAGCCAGGTTTCTGTTATGCCCACCACATCGTAACGCATGGCTGACATAAGTGACGCTACTAAATCATAATGAATCGATTTGGGAGTGTTTCTATATTTTTGACTATATAGTTGATATCATGCAGTTATTATCATGCAGGTATCTAGTGATGTTAGCTTTAGGGATCTCATTTCAGAAAATATCCATCACCACTAGCCATATTTTCCAACTATTTTCTTTTTAATTCCCAGGATCTTATTTTCTTTGATAGGGAAGCCAATGATATATATCATCTGTCTTTTAAATGAGCCCAATTACTGCACCTGAGCCAGCTCCTTCCTCCATTCCTCTAGGGGAAGCAAAGCTGCATCTCCTTTCAATTAAATGTCAGTTGATGATTGGTGCTATGTTTTTGGAAAGAAAAGTATATCATTAAGCATGCTAAGCATTTTGTAACGCAGCTTAAAAGTTACATGGGTTTTAGACTAACCTCAATTAAATAGTCTAATAATTATTGGTCTGTTGATACTATGTAAGGCAAAAATTCATGATCTCTCAATGTTAGATATGTTATAGATTTTTTCTTGACATTTTCTTACCTTTTAGGCTTGTTTGGTATTTGCGGTACACTGTAAAATCATAAATCCTTCGTTATCCAGTGTAACCAATTAATTCTCTACTCCACAAAACTCTTTTGTAAATGTCCTTGTACAGGTTTTATATATATATATATATATATATGTATATATATATATATATATATATATATATATATATATATATATACTGTATATACTGTTGAGCAAAAGGGTAACAATGTTTTCAATTTTATTTAGGCTTTCAGGCTCCATATCTCACCATCTACTATAGCTTTGAGCCAGAGACTACTTTCAATTTATAGACAAGCATCGTGACTATTTCATACATACATTTGACTTGCAACTACCGTGTTTCCCCACAAATAAGACACTGTCTTAAATTAATTTTTGCCCTGAAAAATGCGCTAGTGCTTATTTTTAGGGTAGGGCAAACATATGTTGGTAAATATATCCCCCCAAAAAAGGCAGACTGCCCAGCAGAATCCTGCTTACCAGACTCCGGACATCTGCATCACTCCCAGGTTCTCAGTGCGTACTTCCTGCAGGTCCTTGTCTTATCCACAGCGGTCCTCCCCTGCTTCCGGCTGGCTGGTACTCACACTAACACGTCATGCACACACATCACACACATACAAACACACACATACATACACATCTGGTGATACTGCACTGCTTCCAGCAGACAAGGGGACTTGAGACGTTGTGGACGTGAGGACCATCAATGGAGCGTATTGAGGACCTGCGGTGGTCCTTGATGCATTCCACCGCAGGTCCTTGCATTCCACAGTGTCCTGGTCTGGTGAATATGATTGCGGGGTCTGTATTCCTTCTTTTGGGGGTGTCTGCTTTCTTTAATAAAGTGTCCTACAGTATTTTTTTACTTTTTTAGCTGCATGGACACTCCATTATTGAATCAGAACTAGGGCTTATTTTTGAGGTAGGGCTTATAGTTAAACATTATTCCGAAAAGGCTGAAAATGTTTTCGGGGTAGGGCTTATTTTTGGGATAAACATGGTATTTAATATATGATTAGTTAGGAAAAATATTGTCATGTCACTACATTGTTATTGCTTTGCTCCTGGTGGTGGGAAAAAAATTCCTTCTTGTTTACTACAAACTACAACCTGTTCTCACATTCCTTAAGAGTGCAGTGTGTTATTAGGTTCATTCCAAATCAAAAGGCCACTGGTTTGATTTAGGGAGCAGGCATGAAGAAGATTTCCCAAGAAAAGACAAACCGCATTATCCAACTCATCGATAGCGGTCTCGAGGCGAAGAAAATTGACAAACTGCATCATGTGAGGTTATGACAGTTAATAGAATACAAAATGAAGTCCATGCATTCAAAAGCTAGGCAAAATATCGGAATCAACATATCAGCTCATCACACGGTCTATCAGTTATGGCGTGCAAAGCCAGCAGTGGAGGCGGCTCGTATGCTTCATAATAGTGAGATCACCGACGTCCATGCAAACACCGAGCGACACGCGTTACACAAGTCTGGAATGGTGGCCTGAAAAAAGGTGAAGAAGCCTCAACTTCAATATCGTCACAAGAAGCGTTGGCTTCAGTTTGACAAAAATTATGAAAAGTGGAATGTAAGACAATCCTTGCTGAAAGGCCAATAGAAAGGGGAAAGTTGTCTTTTGGAAACATAAGCAGGAAACAATGCATACTATAATAGATGATAACCTGCAATAGGACAATCACTGTCAGTCTTACATCTATGGTCACTTTTGGATGTTCTCCAATGTTTGCCCACCATAAACACTAAATGGCTGTTGGCCGATTATTCGGCTGGAAGTAACTCCATGGTCATATAAAGAAGAAACGTGATGATCCCTCTGGGCATCAAAAATAAGCTCCCGAATCGCCCAGCATTGCCTAAACATTTTTGATGTTATTTCAATCCTTCATTATTAACTTTCCATACAAAATTATGGAACTCAATAGATGTAGGGTGCACAAGTTTAGTCTTATGATTATGAACGATTTAATAATAAAATGTTTTCTTGAGGCTCCTTGTAAGCACTTGTAAGGCCGTCAATACATCAATATGTTTATAGAAAAATAGAAAAATGTGTTTAGCATTCCCCATCCTTACTCAGAGTATTGACGTACACAGTAGTTTTCACTTGTTTCCAAGATCTTGATAAATACCGACGGATGAAAATCTTATGCTCCAAAACATGTACTAAAAAAATCTTTATTGCAGATTCTCTAAGGAATACAAACACAGCAGAGCAAGCTGTAAAAATCCCAGGAGAATCTGCAATAAAGATTTGTAAATGCATCTTTTGGAGTCTTAGTCTCTTTCAACTATCACTGAGCATATGAAATCTTTCAAAGTTCTCTTTACTCACTCCAATTAGGGATTTTGAAATGTACGCTTCCAATGAAAACTAATATCTTTTGCATTTGATTACAATTTCAGAGGAGACTCTATGCGCCCCTAAAATTCTTGTAATTTTCTTTTCTTCATTAAAAAGAATATGTTCCTTTGTTTGAGAGTATCTAGATGTTGTAACGCCCACACCGATGTACCCGATGTCCCCGCACTGTCATGCCCCTCTTCCCCGGCGGGGACATCGGCCCCCTCACTAGTGTCGAACTGGCTACTGGAGGAACTGCCAGTAATACCAGTCCTGGCTGCGGTTACCTGCATTGAACTCCGGAGCTCTCACCAGAGCTCCGGAGTGCAGCCTGGACTGAACTCAGGGTTTTAAAGACTGAACCGTGAGCACCGACTCATTCCCTGGCGATTGCGGTTCAGTTCATGACTCAGTTGCTCTAAGGCCTAAGACACATGGCATGAAAATCGGAGTGAGTGGAATGCGATAAAACATCGCATTCCACTCGGACCAATATTAGCCTATGTGCCAGCACCCAAGAGCGATTATTTTCTCAGCCCTAATCGGACCGGGAAAACAATTGCAGCATGCTGCAACTGTAATGCATTCCTAGATTCTCTTGCACCCATTCCAGTCTATGGGGTGAGAGAAAAATCACACTACACTCGCAGTACACCAATGTACTGTGAGTGCAGGGCGAGAATGGCAAAAGTCGGCTACGCAGGAGAGAGGGAGATAAATCCTTCCTCATCACCGACCCGACCCTCCTCAGAGCCGGCCCTCCCCCCGCAGCTGAGGTCCGATCGCATGATCAGATCTCATTCACAATGACACTCGCATGACACATGGCTCCTGCTGTGCTGCCAGCGTGAGCCAAGTGTCATGCGAGGAGCGCAGTAGTGCCCCGTGTGGCCCTGGCCTTAGGTAGAGCTGGAGAAAGCATCCAAGTTATGAATTTTCCCTCTTGCTATATCATCCCTAGGAATTTTTAGCATTTCTGTATTTAGAAAAAAAAGGGATGTCAGCCCTGTGTAGTAGCATCTAATTCTTGGCTTACTCTGACTTATATTGCAAGATTCAGATTAAAATAAATAAATATAGATGGAAAAATAATATATGCTGCTTTGTTCTGTAACAAAATTTTCCTACTAATCCTATGCATATAACTCGAGGGATAACTTCATTTCTGGATACTTCTATGGGGTACGTCAACAAAATGATATGTCTAATAAGCTATTAAGTAGGAAATCCTGGTTTATTAAAACATTAATTGGCGTTGACAGGCCAGTTCATTTATCAGACTGGTCTCGAAGGACTGTTAAATTACTTTATGTTGGCCTGTGGTTGCAGTTTTCGTGATTTGACTAAAAATAATTTGGAGATCTCAATGGAAATTCAAAATATGGCAATTTTTTTTATGAAATGCGTAACTTAAAAAGAAAGTCTCATAACATATTTATTTCAGATTTGTATCTATGCAGAAAAGTTTTGAGCATTTTTTTTTTGGTTGTTCAAAATTTGACAATGTTTATTAATTTGAAACCTATTATGTTCCATTGACTCTTTTCCCCGGCAGTACTACTGTTGGCTGATGGCCATATTTTTCCCCAACAAGCTAGTAAACTCGACGACATGGTGAGTACCTGGACATTTCCACTACCAGTTCAACCATCCTGCCTATCTATGTGCGATATGTATAGACAAGTTGGTCAATAAAACATTAAAGAGCACCTATCGGTATTCTGGGGCTGATGAGTTATCTAAATATTATTTGTTAAAAAATGCTTAGAAGGGTCTATTTCCAACAAACGTGGGGCCCGAACTTCTGGGTTGTGCCATCACCCTATGCAGAGCGAGATCTCACAAATTCTCGCCACTGCTCTTCCAGTGGAAGAGTAAGATCTCTTGATCTAACACTGACTGAAACATTAATTACTAAGGTGTTACAGAAGTAATATCATTAGGGCTTGATCACACGGGCGTATTCATCGGAAGAGTGTTATCCAATGTTTTATTGAATAGCACTTGGATCAATATTATTCAATGTGTCAGTGCTTATCAACGTTCAAGGTGTTTCCTGAATATGGAAGGTCCCTACTTACGTCCTTCCTCTCCATGTGTCAAACCAGGTCTTATCTGAATGGGGTAGTGAAAGAAAAAAGGCTAGCAGTGTGCTGATGCATAATGTACAGTATATACAGTTAGTACCAGAAGTTTATATCTACTATCTATAAAGACACATCTGCAGGTGTTTCTCACTATCTGACATGAAATCAGAAGAAACCTTTCCCGTTTTAGGTTACTTAGGAACCAAAATTATTTATATTTGACAAATGCCAGAATAATTAGAGATAGCAAAAACTGTGGAAAGAAAGCGCACATAGGGTTTTAACCGATAGATATAGGTGCAGGGAATAGGACAGGTACTCACCTGCTTCAGTTGTGACAGGCACAACTCCTTGTCAGCATGGAATAAATGAATACAAAAGTGGTCAGCTGCAGCCCCGATATTGTAACAGGATGGGGGATGATCAAAAGAAATCGGGTTAAATGCTGCGCTAAAAACCACAATCCAAAGATATATCGTGAATTCCTTTTCTTTATTTTCACAGGTCAACGCGTTTCAAAGGCATCTCCACCTTCTTCATCAGGACAAAAGTCAGAAAGGAACAGCATAACACATGCTGCATGCAGAGGATATATATATATATATACAACTGAAGTAGCCACGTTTACAGAGATGACGTCAGCTGGCTGATGACTAAGAGTCACATGGGGAAGGCAGGAACATACAGACAAAAAGAGAACAAAGAGAAAAAAAACAAAAAAAAAACAAAACACACCTATGAGGGAAGTGTTATTTGTGAAAATGAAAAATCATGGTAGAACATTATAATCGTCCTTTGAAAATAATGTTATAAGGGGCAATAAACTGACTGGTGCCAGAAAAACCATATAGGGTTATAAAGAGTGATTTATGAAAATCATATTTAAAAATTGATTATTTATTTTTATTATTCACCAAGAAGGGGATTGTATGGAGAAAAAGGTGAGTGTAAAAGGGAACAATAATAGTTTCAAAGAATATAAATGCCAATCTAGCCGCTTAATCTAGCCGCTTATGTTGATCAAATAATGCAACCACATGTATTGAGTCTCAAAAGCCATCATAGGGATTCTTCCCATCTGATTGATGTTATCAAAGACATTCCATGGAAACCTACTTACCTTTTTGAAATAGAAAGAGGAATTTCCAGCGCCAGGAATAGATTAAAAATCCTTTTTTATTGAAAATAAGGTAATAAAAATCCAGCAGATACCATAGTACAGGGGTCTCAAACTCGTCAGAGTAAGTGGGCCGCACATAAAAAAAATTTAAGGCAGAGGGCCGCATTCCTTTCAAATTTAATACAATACAATATAATTGCTAATCAATTATTTCAACTATTATAACAATGCTACATTAGTATGCGCTGAGAATCAAAAATACCGTGAAGCGAAACGTCATTTTTTTATATTATTTATTTGTCAAAGAGAGTGGGCATCTGTGATTGGCATCAGCATCAAAATGTATAAGCAGATTCCAGGTTATTCCAACAGCCAAGCACAAACACTCATTCTCTGTCACAGCATTAAAAAAATTACATAGCGCTCCGTAGTATTTTTGATTCTCAGAGCAGATAAAGCGGACAGGTACGGGCTGCCACCCCCAGCTGCCTGGCTTTACCTTAGCTGGCAATCAAAATATAGGGAGCCCAATTGTTTTTTTAATTAAATAATGGAAAAAAAAAATGCGTGGGCTCCCGCCATATTTTGATCACTAGCCAGGTAAAACCAGACAGCTGAGGGCTGGGATTCTCAGCGTGGTAAGGCCCAAGCATTGTGGGCCCCCCGCAGCCCACAACCGCCCCTGGAAATGGCGCATTCATCACAGCGCTATTTCCAGGTGCTTTACCTGGCTCTTCCAGCGTCCCTGGTGGCAGTGGCACGCTGGGTAATAATGGGGTTAATACCAGCTTTGTATTCTCAGCTGGTAGTAAACCCGAAATTCATGGTGTCATGTCAAATTAGATGTGACCACCATGAATTTTTAGTAAACAGTAAAACAACACAACACAGAGAAAATTTTTTTTATTAGAAATGAAACAAAAAACACATTTAGGGACTCCATCTTTTTTAGAAAAAAAAAAAGCTTCCCTCTGACGTAGTCCAAAGTCAATGTCAGCTCAGCTTCATCGCTCTGAACAGATGAGCGTCTGTCCAGACCGACAAGAAGGCTGAGACTGAAAGTAACATTTTCCGGTCTTCCAGTCACCATCAAAATCATTTTTATCATCATACACACACAGCCACCATCATCATCATACAAACACACACGGCAATCATCATCATCATCATACACAGCCATCGTCGTCATCATCATCATCGTCGTCACTCACAAACAGCCACCACCACAATCATCATCAGTCACACACAGCCACCACTGCCATTATTATCAGTTGCACACAGTTACCACCACCATCATCAGTCACACACAGCCACTACCGCCATCATCATCATCATCATCAGTCGCACACAGCCACCACCACCACCATCATCAGTCACACACAACCACCACCGCCATCATCAGTCACACACAGCCACCACCGCCATCATCAGTCACAAACAGCCACTACCACCGCCATCATCATCATCAGTCACACACAGATACCACCGCCATCATCAGTCACAAACAGCCACTACCACCGCCATCATCATCATCAGTCACACACAGCCACCACCGCCATCATCAGTCACAAACAGCCACTACCACCGCCATCATCATCATCAGTCACACACAGCCACCACCGCCATCATCAGTCACACACAGCCACCATCACCATCATCATCAGTCGCACACAGCCACCATCACCATCAGTCACAAACAGCCACTACCGCCATCATCATCATCAGTCACACACAGCCACCACCATCACCATCATCATCAGTCACACACAGCCACCACCATCACCATCATCATCAGTCGCACACAGCCACCATCACCATCATCATCAGTCACAAACATCCACTACCGCCATCATCATCAGTCACACACAGCCACCACCGCCATCATCATCAGTCACACACAGCCACCACCATCACCATCACCATCAGTCACAAACAGCCACTACCGCAATCATCATCATCAGTCGCACACAGCCACCACCGCCATCATCATCAGTCACACACAGCCACCACCGCCATCATCATCATCAGTCGCACACAGCCACCACTGCCATCATCATCATCAGTCACACACAGCCACCACCGCCATCATCATCAGTCGCACACAGCCACCACCGCCATCATCATCATCAGTCGCACACAGCCACCACCGACATCATCAGTCACACACAGCCACCACCGCCATCATCATCAGTCGCACACAGCCACCACCGTCATCATCATCATCAGTCGCACACAGCCACCACCACCGTCATCATCATCAGTCCCACACAGCCACCACCACCGTCATCATCATCAGTCCCACACAGCCACCACCGCCATCATCATCATCAGTCCCACACAGCCACCACCACCGTCATCATCATCAGTCCCACACAGCCACCACCACCGTCATCATCATCAGTCACACACAGCCACCACCGTCATCATCATCAGTCACACACAGCCACGACCGCCATCATCATCAGTCACACACAGCCACCACCACCGTCATCATCATCAGTCCCACACAGCCACCACCGCCATCATCATGATCAGTCATACACAGCAACCACCGCCATCATCATCATCAGTCGCACACAGCCACCATCACCATCATCATCAGTCACAAACATCCACTACCGCCATCATCATCATCAGTCACACACAGCCACCACCGCCATCATCAGTCACACACAGCCACCACCGCCATCATCAGTCACAAACAGCCACTACCACCGCCATCATCATCATCAGTCACACACAGATACCACCGCCATCATCAGTCACAAACAGCCACTACCACCGCCATCATCATCATCAGTCACACACAGCCACCACCGCCATCATCAGTCACACACAGCCACCATCACCATCATCATCAGTCACACACAGCCACTACCGCCATCATCATCATCATCATCATCAGTCGCACACAGCCACCACCACCACCATCATCAGTCACACACAGCCACCACCACCGCCATCATCAGTCACACACAGCCACCACCGCCATCATCAGTCACAAACAGCCACTACCACCGCCATCATCATCATCAGTCACACACAGATACCACCGCCATCATCAGTCACAAACAGCCACTACCACCGCCATCATCATCATCAGTCACACACAGCCACCACCGCCATCATCAGTCACAAACAGCCACTACCACCGCCATCATCATCATCAGTCACACACAGCCACCACCGCCATCATCAGTCACACACAGCCACCATCACCATCATCATCAGTCGCACACAGCCACCATCACCATCATCATCAGTCACAAACATCCACTACCGCCATCATCATCAGTCACACACAGCCACCACCATCACCATCACCATCAGTCACAAACAGCCACCACCGCCATCATCATCAGTCACACACAGCCACCACCGCCATCATCATCATCAGTCGCACACAGCCACCACTGCCATCATCATCATCAGTCACACACAGCCACCACCGCCATCATCATCAGTCGCACACAGCCACCACCGCCATCATCATCATCAGTCGCACACAGCCACCACCGACATCATCAGTCACACACAGCCACCACCGCCATCATCATCAGTCGCACACAGCCACCACCGTCATCATCATCATCAGTCGCACACAGCCACCACCACCGTCATCATCATCAGTCCCACACAGCCACCACCACCGTCATCATCATCAGTCCCACACAGCCACCACCGCCATCATCATCATCAGTCCCACACAGCCACCACCACCGTCATCATCATCAGTCCCACACAGCCACCACCACCGTCATCATCATCAGTCACACACAGCCACCACCGTCATCATCATCAGTCCCACACAGCCACCACCACCGTCATCATCATCAGTCCCACACAGCCACCACCACCGTCATCATCATCAGTCCCACACAGCCACCACCACCGTCATCATCATCAGTCCCACACAGCCACCACCACCGTCATCATCATCAGTCACACACAGCCACCACCGTCATCATCATCAGTCCCACACAGCCACCACCACCGTCATCATCATCAGTCACACACAGCCACCACCACCGTCATCATCATCAGTCCCACACAGCCACCACCGCCATCATCATGATCAGTCATACACAGCAACCACCGCCATCATCATCATCAGTCGCACACAGCCACCACCACCGTCATCATCATCAGTCCCACACAGCCACCACCGCCATCATCATGATCAGTCATACACAGCAACCACCGCCATCATCATCATCAGTCGCACACAGCCACCATCACCATCATCATCAGTCACAAACATCCACTACCGCCATCATCATCATCAGTCACACACAGCCACCACCGCCATCATCATCAGTCACACACAGCCACCACCATCACCATCATCATCAGTCACACACAGCCACCACCGCCATCATCATCATCAGTCGCACACAGCCACCACCGCCATCATCATCAGTCACACACAGCCACCACCGCCATCATCAGCATCAGTCGCACACAGCCACCACCACCGTCATCATCATCATCAGTCACACACAGCCACCACCACCGTCATCATCATCAGTCGCACACAGCCACCACCACCGTCATCATCATCAGTCGCACACAGCCACCACCGCCATCATCATCAGTCACACACAGCCACCACCGCCATCATCATCATCAGTCGCACACAGCCACCACCACCGCCATCATCATCATCAGTCGCACACAGCCACCACCGCCATCATCATGATCAGTCATACACAGCAACCACCGCCATCATCATGATCAGTCGCACACAGCCACCATCAATATCAGTCACACACAGCCACCACCGCTATCATCATCATCCTCATCATCATCAACACACAGCCATCATCATCATCCACACACATACAGCCATCTTCACCATCAACACACACAGCCATCATCATCATCATCATCCACACACACACACACACAGCCATCATCATCACACACACACACACACAGCCATCATCATCACACACACACACACAGCCATCATCATCACACACACACACACACACACACACAGCCATCATCATACACACACACACATCATCACACACACACACACACAGCCATCATCATCATCATCATCCACACACACACACAGCCATCATCATCACACACACACACACACAGCCATCATCATCACACACACACACACAGCCATCATCATCACACACACACACACACACAGCCATCATCATCACACACACACACACACACACAGCCATCATCATACACACACACACACATCATCACACACACACACACACACAGCCATCATCATCACACACACACACACACAGCCATCATCATCACACACACACACACACACAGCCATCATCATCACACACACACACACACAGCCATCATCATCACACACACACACACACAGCCATCATCATCACACACACACACACACACACACACAGCCATCATCATCACACACACACACACACACACAGCCATCATCATACACACACACACACATCATCACACACACACACACACACAGCCATCATCATACACACACACACACACACACACACACAGACACCACAAACGTTCTAACGTGCCCTATGCTCTTGTTCCTTCCGCTGCACCCGCCGGCAAAGCAGCTGACGTCAGCACTGCTCGGGTCGCGCTGCTGAGCTCGAGTTGAATGCCGCCGTCGATTGCTTCACCCTGACATCTGATTGAACTCCGGCTTTGATTGCTTCTCCCTGGCGGCTTCTCCAATGCGGAAGTGCGGCCGGCCGCGGCTGCAATGTGAAAGTGCGGCTGGCGACCGCTAAATGACTGGAGGCAGTGGAGGGAAAATATCAGGTGTTCTGCACTGTGTCTGCGGGCCGCATAAATCAGACTGGCGGGCCGCATGCGGCCCGGGGGCCGCGTGTTTGAGACCCCTGCCATAGTAGATGTCAGAAAGATGGCAGAGTTCTGCCATCTTTCTGACATCTACAATGGTATCTGCTGGATTTTTATTACCTTATTTTCAATAAAAAAGGATTTTTAATCTATTCCTGGCACTGGAAATTCCTCTTTCTATTTCTAATTGGATGGTTACCGAGCCTCATTCCGTGCGCAGGATCCTTGATTGTAACCAGCAGGTCAGTCCTTGGTGAGCTGGACTCTCCTCTACCTTTTGGACTTACTTACCTTTTTGTTACCATTGATGTATCCGCACTGTACTCTAATATTGCACATGATTTGGGTCTTTATAGTTTTGGGTACTTCCTCAAAAAGGACATCAGGATCCCTGCCTTGCAGAAGAATTTCCTTTTAGAGGCTATGAGGTTTATCCTGCAGAATAATTTTTTTCACCTTCTCAAATAAACTGTACCACCAGCGCCTCGGTACAGCAATGGGGTCCAAAGCAGCATGTTCTTATGCCAATTTATTCATGGGACTCTTTGAAATCCTATATATATTTGATAGTTGCCTTGTAAATAATATAATCGTTTACAGAAGATTCATAGACGATCTGATCTTTATTTGGGACAATGAACATGGCACCATAGAACCATTCCTTGATTCACTTAATAATAATACTTGGGGTCTTGAATTCACACCCGCTATTGATAATAACATAATTCACTTTCTTGATTTGACCATCTACCATAAGGATAATAGAATATACACTAAAACGTATTTAAAACAGGTATATGCCAATAGTTATATTAATTATAACAGTGAACATTATAGCAAATGGTTGCGAAATATACCTATCAATCAGTATAAAAGAATTAGGAGAAACTGCACGACAGAAGAGGACTTTAAGATGCAAGTAGACATTTTAAGGGACCGCTTCCAAGAGAAAAGATACCCCAAAACCTTGATCAAGAAAGCATATAACGCGACCAGGACTTTTAAACAAAGGGATTTATTAGTCTCCAAAAAATCCCTACAACCGAAAAAAAGGGTGGATGATCTGGATAATGCCTTTTCCCTCAACTTCCTAACTACATTCAGCAGTGATAATCTCCGAATTAGGAATATATTTGCCAAACATTGGGACATACTATTGAACGACCCCATTTTGAAAGACATTTTACCCGCTCGTCCTGGCATCACTTTCAGGAGGGCCCCCACTATCAAAAATATAATAGCTCCCAGTCGATTAAGGGAGATACAGGAAATTAAAACCCTGACCTCCCTGATAGGGTCCTATAAATGCAATACCAAAAATTGTCTATGCTGCAAGAGTATTTACCATAGGAGGACATTTATTTGCTCCCACTCAGGGTCTGAAAATTTCCCTATAAAGGACCATCTAACATGCCTATCAGATCATGTTATTTACCTCATTGACTGTATTTGTGGCAAACAATATGTAGGCAGGACCTGTCAAGCTTTGCACAACAGACTGAATTCACACAGGTATAATGTTAAAATTGGGTATATGCTACATGGCCTCTCTAGACACTGCGCCTTGTTCCATAATAAGACTATGTCTTTCAAAATCACTCCCATTGAGCATATTCCACCTAACACACCCAATAGGTTGGATATGTTAAGTAAAAAGGAGACCTTCTGGATCCATAAACTTGGTACCTTGAAACCTGCAGGTCTAAATGAAATTACTGATCTCTTTTATTAATTTATTTCTTAGGGTATTGCTTGTTCGTTTTTCCATAAATCTTAGTTTTTATATGCATTTTTAAAATTCATATATACATGCAAAAAATCTATTTAGTATAAGATATACAATTTTATTTTACCCACATAGTGTTATCTTTTTATTTCTTCCTATATGGGTAATTTCTCCATTTTATTCAGATTTGTATATATATATATATGTATTTTATCTAATTATTATTATAAACCAATGTTACTATATATTTTTATGAATTTTTATTTTTATTTTTCCCTTAATAATAATGTATCAGGTTAATTTATGTTTTTTTAATCTTCAACGCGTCTCATTTTATAATATTTATTCAGATATCAATTTTTGACTCTTCATATATATACACAATATTTGTCTTTCTCCTTCATTGTTGTGTTGTAGCTGTCATTTTCTACATTTATAACTCCATATGTTCTTTTTTCCTAAATATAAACCTGCAGGGTTTTTTTTTTTGTTTTTTTTTTTTTTCCCTTCATCATTATCAGCCTTTCTAATTTCTCCCTCCCCTCCCCCCTTTTATTCCCCCTCTTTTACACCATGAACTCACTACAACCCATTTTAGGATGGCTCCTTCATAGACAGAGTCCCGCACACGCGCAAATAGTTTTTTTTTTGTTTTTGTTTTTTTTTTTTTCCCACGCTATGAACTTATTTCACCTTTCCCCGCGGGTTCTCGCTGCAGCGGTGCTTCAGGCATGCGCAGTACATTTTTTCTCACGCTGTTGAACTCTCGTCACCTCCTTCACAGCACAGGTCTTTTTCCCTATCACTCTGCTACAGTATCCTCGCGTTCGACAAACAGAAAAAAAAAAAAAAAAAGTGTTTTTGGGGTTTTTTTTGGTTTTTTTTTTATTACCTTTCCATCTAGTGATTTTTGCCTTTTTCTGGCCCTCCAAGACTATTACAAATGTTTTGTGAGGACCCATTTACATTCTTTGAAACTATTATTGTTCCCTTTTACACTCACCTTTTTCTCCATACAATCCCCTTCTTGGTGAATAATAAAAATAAATAATCAATTTTTAAATATGATTTTCATAAATCACTCTTTATAACCCTATATGGTTTTTCTGGCACCAGTCAGTTTATTGCCCCTTATAACATTATTTTCAAAGGACGATTATAATGTTCTACCATGATTTTTCATTTTCACAAATAACACTTCCCTCATAGGTGTGTTTTGTTTTTTTTTGTTTTTTTTCTCTTTGTTCTCTTTTTGTCTGTATGTTCCTGCCTTCCCCATGTGACTCTTAGCCAGCTGACGTCATCTCTGTAAACGTGGCTACTTCAGTTGTATATATATATATATCCTCTGCATGCAGCATGTGTTATGCTGTTCCTTTCTGACTTTTGTCCTGATGAAGAAGGTGGAGATGCCTTTGAAACGCGTTGACCTGTGAAAATAAAGAAAAGGAATTCACGATATATCTTTGGATTGTGGTTTTTAGCGCAGCATTTAACCCGATTTCTTTTGATCATCCCCCAGAATAATTAGAGAAAGAGAATGTTTTAAGGCATTTTTTAAAACTTTCTGCAAAGTCAAAAGTTTTACACTAAGGGGCACTTTGCACACTACGACATCGCAGCTGCGATGTCGGTGGGGTCAAATCGAAAGTGACGCACATCCGGCATCGCAGTCGATATCGTAGTGTGTAAATCCTTTTTGATACGATTAAGGAGCGCAAAAACGTCCAAATCGTATCATCGGTGTAGCGTCGGTCATTTCCATAATTTCGGAAGGACCGATGTTACGATATGGTTCCTTGTTCCTGCAGCAGCACACATCGCTGTGTGTGAAGCCACAGGAGCGAGGAACATCTCCTACCTGCGTCCTGTGGCTCACGCCGGCTTTGCGAAAGGACGGAGGTGGGCGGGATGTTTACGTCCCGCTCAGCTCCACCCCTCCGCTTCTATTGGCCGCCTGCCGTGTGACGTCGCTATGACGCCGCACGACCCGCCCCCTTAATAAGGAGGCGGTTCACTGGCCAGAGCGATGTTGCAGGGCAGGTGAGTGCATGTGAAGCTGCCGTTGCGATAATGTTCGCTATGGCAGCTATCACCATGATATCGCAGCTGCGACGGGGGCGGGGACTATCGTGCTCGGCATCGCAAGCATCGGCTTGCGATGTCGTAGTGTGCAAAGTGCCCCTAAGAGTAGGGACAGCCCATGATGATGATGTTATGTCTTTGGAAGCTTCTGATAGGTTTATTGGCAACATCTGAGTTAATTACAGACACACCTGTGGATGTATTTTAATGCACAACTGAAGCACACTGCTTCTTTGTGTAGCATCATGGGAAAGTCAAAAGAAATCACCCAAGATTTCAGGAAGAGAATTGTGGACTTGTGAGAAAACATGCATTTGTGTCTTTTTGGATAGTGTATGTAAACCTCTGGTTTCAACTGTGTATGTTTATATATTGGCCGCATATCATATTTGTGCAGATGTACATTAATTTAATGCTAAAGGTGTGTGGGCCCTATTTTTTAGTAGTTTTTGGGTCTGATACTTACTGTATCACTGGGTCCCTTACCTCGTCATTATATCCAATAATCTGTCACTAAATCCAATAATCTGTCACAATGTCTGATACTCTAATATTCTATCACTGAGTCCCATATTCTGTTACTATGTTCGATCTGTCACTCTGTCTGATATGCTGTCTCTGTGTCCATTATTCTGTCATTGTATCTGATACCTTGTTACTATGTCCAATATCTGTCACTATGTCTGATACTCTGTCACTGTGTCTGATCCTTAGTAACTGTGTCTGATACTCTGTCACTGTGTCTGATATTCTGTCACGGTGTCTGATACTCTGTCAGTGTATCTGATGCTCTGTCACTGTGTCTGATACTCTGTCAGTGTATCTGATGCTCTGTCACTGTGTCTGATACATTGTTAGTGTGACTGATAATCTGTCAGTGTGTCTGGTACTTTGACACTGTATCTGATGCTCTGTCACTGTGTCTGATACTTTGTCAGTGTGTCTGATACTGTCACTGTGTGTGATACTCTGTCACTGTGTCTGATACTCTGTCAGTGTATCTGATGCTCTGTCACTGTGTCTGATACTTTGTCAGTGTGTCTGATGCTCTGTCACTGTGTCTGATATTCTGTCACTGTGTCTGATACTCTGTCAGTGTATCTGATGCTCTGTCCCTGTGTCTAATACTTTGTCAGTGTATCTGATGCTCTGTCACTGTGTCTGATACTTTGTCAGTGTGTCTGATGCTCTGTCACTGTGTCTGATATTCTGTCACTGTGTCTGATAATCTGTCAGTGTGTCTGATACTCTGTCACTGTGTCTGATACTCTGTCA
Source organism: Anomaloglossus baeobatrachus (assembly GCF_048569485.1). Classification (NCBI taxonomy): domain Eukaryota; kingdom Metazoa; phylum Chordata; class Amphibia; order Anura; family Aromobatidae; genus Anomaloglossus; species Anomaloglossus baeobatrachus. The sequence goes on along the minus strand of NC_134363.1, from coordinate 135,911,614 downwards.
CTGTCTGATACTCTGTCACTGTGTCTGATACTTTGTCAGTGTGTCTCATACTCTGTCACTGTGTGTGATGCTCTGTCACTGTGTCTGATACTCTGTCAGTGTGTCTGATGCTCTGTCAGTGTGTCTGATGCTCTTTCACTATGTCTAATACTCTGTCAGTGTGTCAAATACTCTGTCACTGTGTCTGATGCTCTTTCACTGTGTCTAATACTCTGTCACTGTGTCTGATACTCTGTCAGTGTGCCTTATACTCTGTCAGTGTGCCTTATACTCTGTCAGTGTGTCTCATACTCTGTCAGTGTGTCTGATGCTGTCACTGTGTCTGATATTCTGTCACTGTTTCTGATACTCTGTCACTGTGTTCGATACTCTGTCACTGTGTCTGATACTCTGTCACTGTGTTCGATACTCTGTCACTGTGTCTGATACTGTATCAGTGTATCTGATGCTCTATCACTATGTATTACACTTCATCACTGTGTCTGATACTTAATCACTGTGTCTAAAATTCTATTACTGTGTCCAATTTTCTACTATTTAGTCCAATACATTGTAATTTTTTCCAATACTTTGTTAGGTAAGGATGAAGTGGAATAAATAGAAGGAGTGCTTGCTTATGGGCTGCCATCAATGCTATCCAAACAGTCTGAACTATTTTTCTCCTCATTTTTGGGATGGCGGAGGGCATTTTTTGTGTTTGTTCATCTTGGCTTGCCTACTGTCCCACTATATTACCGAAATAAAAAAAAAATATTGTGACTTTGTATTATAAAACAGACTGTTGGTTGCTACCAAATACCATCCATTTACCCAGAGTCATATACAGTATGTTGCAGTCACTTTGACATTACTAATACTGTACATTCCTTGTCCCCAAAATATTGAATCAACGAGTGATAATTATGACACGATTAAAAATGGGAAGATTAATAATAATAAAATTAGAGAAAAAGAGCCAGAACAGAAGCAATATTTTATTCCTTAACCTGATCACCTTCTCATTCATCTTGCTTTCCAATATCTTGAAGTAACAAATCCAGCCCGTGTTTAATGTATTCATTGAACTTGTTGCCTTCTAGTAATTCCCTCTATCTGTCATCATAAACTTTGTATTACTTGTTATTTTTCTTCCGGCACATCCGTATTATTGCCTTTTCTTTCCTATAACATCAGTTTCTGTCTCTTAGAACAGATCCTATAATAAACAGAGATTTTTTTTTTGTTGGATTTTTTTTAAGCTTCTAAAAACTTTAAATGTAATACATTTTAAATAACTTTTTGCTGTGGCTGCAATACTTTATTTTAGCAGAAAAGTTTGAAAATTGCTACTTAAAAGTGAATCAAATGGGAGAATAAAAAAACAAAACAACCAAAGCTCTGGCAAAATATACAGTATACTAGTCACACAAAGTTAGGGATATTTGGCTTTCAGGTAAAATTTATAAAAGAAGTTCATGTTACAGTGATATTTTATCATGAAAATTGGGCATTTAAGTAAAAGCGTGCAATGGTGATTTCCTCATCTCAAACAATTTATTGCATTTCTCTAGTTTAGCGTGCAACTTGTTTTCCCTGAGAATTTGTAGAACCTGTTTGATATAATTCCAATGTGAACCAAAATCCTACAAATAAATAAGAATATCATCTAAGTAATTGATAAATTTCCCAACAGGTGCGCAAATACATCATTTACAAAATGCTGAAAAACCGCAGGCGTGTCGGTAAGACTAAAAGGCATCAGTAGATTTTCAAAGTGACCCTCTGGTGTAATAAACACCGTTTTCCACTTATCAGTCACCCTGACAGACCCGAATCAGATTATAGGCTTTCCTGAGATCGAGCTTGGATAATTATTTAGCACTGGAAATCTGGTTACATAGGACCGAAATAAGTGGCATAGCATACATGTCATGAACTGTGGTCTGGTTTAGCTCACAGAAATCCAGACACAGTCGCAGTCCACCATTCTTCTTTTTGTCAAAGATGAAACCCGAAGCCACAGCAAACGAAGACCACCTAATGTGACCATTAGCCAAACTCTCTATAATGTTCTCCTTGAGAGCTTGTCTTTACGGACTAGACAAATTGTACAATCTGCACTTGGGCAGCTTGGCCGCTGGCTTCAACCTTAACGTGCAGTCATAAGGTCTGTGTGGTGGCACCTCCTGACACCCCATTTCAGAGAACACATAATCAAACTCTGAAATAAGCTCTGGAATACTAATAGTAAAAACCAAGATACAAGACGGTGTTTATTACAGTAAGAGCTCCACTTAACTATGTCCTGGGTCTTCCACTCTAACACCAGGTTGTGTAATGTGAAAAAAAAGAAACCTAACACAACTTGTGCAGAAAGGTCTTTAAGTACATAGCAAGTAATGCACTCAGAAAGGAGTACACCAATGCAGAGTTCTAATCCTAGTACACACTCGAACTTGAAGACCCCTTGGAAGAGAGGTGACGAGTCAATGGAAAAGATCCAAATAGTACTAGATAACTGGTCAACCCTTAACCCAGTGAAGTGAGAAAACTGTTCGTCAATTATGTTGGCCTCAGAACTACTATCTAGGAACACCTTAGCTGAGACCTCTTGGTCCCCTATTTTTACCTTGGCAGGTAATAGTCACTAAGATACCATTGTGGAGGAGATACGTAGACCCAACTTGGAATCCCCCAATCCGCCTAACAGTTATCCAAGATGCTGTTTGAGCATCAAGGGACAAGCACTAATAAAATGTCCACTTTTACCACAGAAAAAGTATACACCCCCATTTTAGGATTATGAGGCTTTCTACACACCTGGGACATCCCACCGAGCTGCATAGACTCGGACGATGCATCCGGAGGTGAACCGGGTACGACTGTCCGCCTCTCAGATAGACTTAGGCGGGCTTTGCACACTACGACATCGCAGGTGCGATGTCGGTGGGGTCAAATTGAAAATGACATACTTCCGGCATCGCATGCGACATCGTAGTGTGTAAAGGCTCAATGATACGATTAACGAGCGCAAAAGCATCGTAATCCGTCGGCGAAATCCATAATTACGCTGACGCAACGGTCCGATGTTGTTCCTCGCTCCTGCGGCAGCACACATCGCTGTGTGTGAAGTCGCAGGAGCGAGGAACATCTCCTACCGGCGTCACCGCGGCTTCTGTAGGATATGCGGAAGGAAGGAGGTGGGCGGGATGTTTACATCCCGCTCATCTCCGCCCCTCCGCTCCTATTGGCCGCCTGCCGTGTGACATCGCAGTGACGCCGCACGACCCGCTCCCTTAATAAGGAGGCGAGTCGCCGGCCAGAGCGACGGTCGCAGGACAGGTGAGTCCATGTGAAGCTGCCGTAGCGATAATGTTCGATACGGCAGCTATCACAAGGATATCGCAGTTGCGACGGGGGTGGGCACTATCGCGCTCGGCATCGCAGCATCGGCTTGCGATGTCGTAGTGTGCAAAGTGCCCCTTAGTCTAAGTTCACACTTCCGTTATTTTGCATCAGTCACAATCCGTCGCCTTGAGGAATTACGGTATCCTGCAAAATATTTTGCAGGAATCTGTTTTTTCCCCATAGGCTTCTATTAGTGTCGGATTGTGACTGATGGCCTTGCGTTGCATCCGCGGCGTGACAGATCGGTTGTTTACTGACTGACCCTCAAAAGGGAGCAATGATGAATGTAACGGTTTTTGTGTGCAGCGGATCGGTTTTTTACTGTGAGCATGCGCACAGTAAAAAAACATGATCGACTGTGAAAATTCAGTTGCAGTTCTGGCGGCAGGAACAATCAGCTGATCGGCCGGCGGGTGTCTTTTGTGAACGATCAGCTGATCGTTCACAAAAGCTGCCCGACGGGTGATCAGCTGATCGTTCACAAAAGCTGCCCGCCGGGTGATCAGCTGATCGTTCACAAAAGCCGGCCGCCGGTAAAACAGTTAAAAAAAACTGATATTTTTTTGCAGCATGAGTCACATCAGTTGTGCCACTATCTGCAATGCATCCGTTGCATCAGTCACACAACTGATTGTGATTGATGCAAAATGACGCAAGTGTGAGCTTAGCCAAAGTGTTATTAGACCTCTGATGGAACCAGTGATCTATTTGAATTACCAGAGCCATTTCACAATCAAGAGAGGGAGTAGTCTCAAATATGACCAATGACTCCTTTACCCTTTGAGACACACCCTGAAAAAACTAGTTCTTGAGAGCAGAGTCGTTCCACAGTGTGCCCACTGACCAGCACCGGAATTCAGCACAGTAATCTCCTGTTGCAGTGAAAGGATCTTAGAATAGGCCAATGACACCTTATCTGGATTGTCTTAGATGAGACCGAGCGTAAAAAAAAATCCGCCCACTAACCCAAACACAGGAGAATCAGGAGGAAAAGAAAAAGCCCAAGCTTCTGGGTCACCACTAAGAAGTGAGACAATAATACCCACTTGCTGCGCCTTGCTCCTAGAGGAATGAGGACACATGTAAGGCCAGGGCCACATGGGGACTACTGCGTCCTCGTATGACACTTGGCTCACGCTGACAGCACAGCGGGAGCCGAGTGTCATGCGAGTGTCACTGCGACTGAGGTTCGATCATGTGATCGGACCACAGCTGCGGGGGTCGGGCCGGCACTGAGGTGGGGAGGGCCGGCTCTGAGGAGGGGCGGGCCCGCGCTGAGGAGGGGCGGGCCCGCGTTGTGGAGGGAAGGGCTGGTGCTGTGGAGGGGAGGGAGGGATTTCTCTCCCTCTCTCCTCCGTAGCCGGCTATTGCCATTCTCGCTCTGCACTCACAGTACAGCGGTGTACTGCTAGTGCAGTGCGATTTTTCTCTCGCCCCATTGACTTGAATGGGTGCGAGAGAAATAAGGATGGCATTGCACCTGCAGCATGCTGCGACTGTTTTCTCGGTCCGATTGGATGCTCCAAATGTGACAGTTTAGGTTCTGGTGATCCGGCAACCAAAGTGTATTGCACAGAGGTAGAAGGCTGAGCTCATTGCTGAACTGCCCCCTTTATTTATGCTACCTGGAGAAACAGATATGGCTGATTATAATTGCTTGCACAATAAGGGGATACCTGGGTACTGGGGATCCTAGACTGGCCCTCAGGTTAGGGGGCCCTAGTGTGGTGGATGGCACGGGGCAGGCAGTGATCGTATTTGTGATAGCAGGGATCAACAGGCTGCAGTGCAGCTGTCCATTAACCGCTTGCCTCCCCTTTGCTGCATCACAGACAGGAGAACTCCATAACCATTCTGGCGACATCACTTTCTCTCTCCCAGTAAAAAAAGTCCCAACACGGTTTCTTCTCTCAAACATGCCAACTTTATTTTCCTTCAATTTCTGGACTACTTCGGTCCACATTTCACCGGCACCGGTACTCATCCCATAGGGGTTCCTTCTGTTCTTTTTTCTCAAACACAATTTGGCAGTTGTCCGTATTCCAGGCACCTGGGTTCTGTCTGACACCTGCAGGCCTCTTATTCCTCCACTACACTTCCCACTGGCACCAACCAGTTCATTAAGTCCGTTGAGCCACTTCACGACACTCACAGGGGACACTAACACATACGAAGTACATAGTCATGTGCCATCCTGACCCTCGGTGAGTTCTGATTAAACCCATTGTGACAAATGTGAGATAACTTTGCATCTTGGAACAAAGTTTTACAAAACTAATTTACTCTACATTATTATAACATGCCACAATGTTGCTTGGTTTTCTTCACTTTTTCATATTAAGAAAGCTAATCACATCAGTGCATTGGAGGACAAACCAGACACAAAGCTGAAAATGCTTTGAAACTTTTACATTTTCTCTCTAAGACATTAAGAGCTATGATCTATGAGAGCAGTAAAATGATGAGCCTGATGTGTTTTATGATCATTGTCACAGTCTAGTAATACTCTGGATGGTGCTCACCAGATACAAACACCAGGGAACCACCACACACTGAGGCTTTCAACCAACAAAATAATATCAGACTTCAAAATCTTTTGAAAATAATCTGAGCGTCTATCATTTTACCCTTGTCTTAAACAAACACTCCAAGAAAAACTGGCACAATATGTTATGCCTTGTGTTAGGCCTAAGACACATGCATGAAAATCGGTGCGAGTGGAGTGCGATAAAAAAAATCTCATTCCATTCGGACCAATATTAGCCTATGTGCCAGCACACATGAGCGATTATTTTCTCAGCCCTAATCGAACCGAGAAAACAATCGCAGCATACTGTGATTGTAATGCGATCATTGTTCCTCTCGCACCCATTCAAGTCAATGGGGCAAGAGAATAATCGCACTGCACTCGCGGTACACCGGTGTGCCACAAGTGCAGTGCGAGAATGGCAATAGCCGGCTATGGAGGAGAGAGGGAGATAAATTCCTCCCTCCCCTCTGCAGTGCTGGTACACCCCTCATCAGTGCCAGTTCGCCCCACGAAGCTGAGGACCGCTCGCACGATCGGACCTTAGTCGCAGGGACACTCGCATGACACTCAGCTCTGCTGTACTGCCAGCGTGAGCCGAGTGTCATGCGAGGGGATCACAGTAATCCCCGTGTGGCCCCAGCCTAAGGGTCTACATCATGGCATATAGAATTGGAATGGTGCTCACATGTTCTTTACTTCCATTGTGAGTTGTCAAAATTCGATATAGGTGCTGTGATCTGGCTTGGGATTTGAGATGGTGTGATCATTATCACAAGTGAATGATGGACATCAAAGGGCGCATACATTCTGGATTAAGTTAAAAGGAATAACCACACTGATGTAGAGTCTAATCTAATTAATTCAAGAAGAAGATACTGTGGAAGAGAAAACACAATAGGGTCTTACCCGGTAGGGATGTCAGAAAAAGATGGATTCCAGTACACTCACCTTTTCAGGTTGTGAAAGTCACAACCCCTATGTAGCACATGCAATGGTGGTATCAGCCGCAGCCCCGAGATGTGGAGTATGTAATATGACGTAGAAGGATATATACCGCGCTGATACTTAATAGTGTATTAATATGATTAATTCATTGTTCATACAGGTCAACGCGTTGCAGAGGCATCTGTCTCATTCCTCAGGACATCGAAGGAACAATATATCATAATATAATAGATATATTGTTCCTTTGATGTCCTGAGGAAGGAGATGGATGTCTCTGAAATGCGTAGACCTGTATGAACAATAAAGGAATCATATCAATACACTATTGAGTATCAGCATGGTATATACCCGATTTCCTTCTACGTCATATTACATAATCTTATTAATTGGCAGAAGATTGGTCCCCGAGGGCGATGCATTTCAAAGCACTTAGGGTTCGTTTTCTAGCATGACAGAACTGATCTAAAAACATTCAATGATATCAAAATTTTACAATACCGTGCCTAAGTATGGAACTTATCTTTGGGGCAATGGGACTTTTTAAACACACTGAAAGGACAAAGAATGAATCAAGGGTAAATAAAAAAAACATTGGGCACAGGGTTTGTTCCCAAAAAATATGAATGGTTATTCAAAATCAATATTGGTTCGAAAGTGTTTCCTACAAAGTGACTATTTGGAATTATCACAATATATACAAATAATATACAAATATAAACATAATAATTCGTTATCGGCGAATAGTAACTGTTCGTGTTTGGATAATGCTTACTAAATACCGAGTACTATTCCAGTATTTGTCACGGCAAGAAAAATTCTTGGGTTCATCATTGACTTGCATTAGGTTTGTTATACATGTTGAATACTGGAATAGAACTTTGGGATTCGTTACGAATAATCCGAACACGAATAGCTACTATTCACCCATCTGTGATAACAATCAACAAAAATAAGATGTAGTCTTCAAAAGAAAAAAAAAAACATGAATAGAAAACATTTTTAGTAATAGCCATTCAACTGACATTCTCGGAAGTCATCCTTTAGTTGTGAAGTGTCCAGACTGAAATAGCTATGGTGCTGGATGAATCTCAATATACAGTCCTCAACATAAATGAGTACACCCCCTTTGAAAAGTAAAATTCTAATCAATATCTCACTGAACACAAGAGCAATTTCCAATTTTTTGACGACTGGGTTTCATAGAACATTTTTTAATCCATAATATGAAAATAAGGGTAATAATATAACTATCACTACAAAATCAGTTGAAGCAAAAATGAGTACATCCCACATCAAAAACTTTGACATCAAGTATTCATCCATGATTTTTAAAGCTGAAACTAAGTCTTCAAGTGAAGGAATGCACAAGTTGGTGACATATTGCAACACTTATCTTTTTCCATTCTTCAAGATCGACCTCTTTTCAAGCCTGGATGCTGAATGAAGAGCGATGCTAAAGTTGTGGTAAGATATAGGCATAATAATCCCTGTTTGATATGTGTGTAGCCTCTCTAATGTAAATATAATTTTTCTGAATGATTATTGCTGTCTCCCTAATCACTATATTTAGGTTTCATGTAAGTTTTGTGAGAGCTAATCGTTCCCTTCATAGGAGGTTGATCGGAATTTTGATATTTTTGTTTATGGCCTTATGGTCAACCATGGAAAGAATGTGTCTAGGTGCTTGCCTCTATGATGTGATGGGATTGAATGTACACTTAGGCGGGCTTTGCACACTGCGACATCGCAGGTGCGATGTCGGTGGGGTCAAATTGAAAGTGACGCACATCCGGCATCGCATGCGACATCGCAGTGTGTAAAGCCTGGATGATACGATTAACGAGCGCAAAAGCGTCGTAATCGTATCATCAGTACAGCGTCGGCGTAATCCATAATTACGCTGACGCGACGGTCCGATGTTGTTCCTCGTTCCTGCGGCAGCACACATCGCTGTATGTGAAGCCGCAGGAGCGAGGACCATCTCCTACCGGCGTCACTGCGGCTTCCGTAGGATATGCGGAAGGAAGGAGATGGGCAGGATGTTTACATCCTGCTCATCTCCGCCCCTCCGCTCCGATTGGCCGCCTGCCATGTGACGTCGCAGTGACGCCGCACGACCCGCCCCCTTAACAAGGAGGCGGGTCGCCGGCCACAGGCACGTCGCACGGCAGGTGAGTGTGTGTGTGAAGCTGGCGTAGCGATAATTTTCGCTACGCCAGCTATCACCACATATCGCTGCTGCGACGGGGGCGGGGACTATCGCACTCGGCATCGCAGCATCGGCCTGCGATGTCGTAGTGTGCAAAGCCCGCCTTAGATTTTAAGACAGATTTGATATCTTTTTCTCCTTTATTGTTGTCCTTTGTGCTTGTTGTGGATGCGTTACTACTATGAGACTTTATGTAAGTAACTGTGGATCAGTTCTTAGACGTAAGATGAAACCATCTTTTTAGTGTTACCTTTGTGATGAACGTTTTGAGATCTATGAACAGATGGAATTCACTAAATTCAGTTGCCGGTCCAAAGGAAAGCCCTTTATGTAACAAGGAGGTTAGTTTGGTTTACAGGAGGAAAGGTTTAATATTCTCATCTCCATGTTTTGTTTCTTTTCAGACTCTGGAGGTCTGGATTTGGGTTCTTCAAGTGTCTTCTTAGCTTCTCCTGTGTGGCCTCTTCTAAGTTATGTCTGCATTTACTTACTGAAAAAATTGGCTCATGCAAGTGGCCTTGGGGTTCCTTCTGAAAGTATGAGTTGCTTCGGTTGTATTAATTTCGAAGAGAGGTAAAAATGACACAGAGGTGGAGTTGGGTAGCAAGTTGTCTAGTAATATTATGTCTGCTAGAGGAAAATCATGATTGGTGACCAGGACTAATTTCATGATAAACTGTCTGGTGTTGAGTATTGTCATTTCTCATGACTTGGGAATTGTTGAATGTTTCTATTGCTGTGTATTGTCTATCTGTTCCTAGGTAGAAGGTTTGACTTTCTTTGTATTTTGTGCCTTCCTCCTCCCTGTAGCTCTGTGATGTCAGCATTCTACACCCTTCTTCTCCATGTAGTGTTTAGTACCAGCCATCTTATGTAACATGTGCATGCTCTCTGAGAAGATTCACTCTTCTTACCTGCCACTTTCATCATCAATACAAGAGTCAGTTAAACATTCATGTTTTCCTGGAGTCTTCTTGCAATGAGATTGTGGCTAAGTTAAACTATCTGAGGAACCAATATGAATGTGAGTACAGCGAATATGAATAGTGCAGGAAGAAAACAGCTAGTTCAGGCGCCACCACATTCTACATATCCATGCGTTTGAATAAGTACGTAGTTAATCATGAGTTTTCTGATTGACAAGAGGAAATAGAGGAGTGTTGGAGTCTACTCTCATGTTGGCGAATGCAGTAGGTGGATAATTGAGGGGACATCCTTCAGATATGTGAAGTGGACAGCCATCAGTTATATTTTCAGAACCATCTAGAGATGCAGATTGGATATAGAAGATGGTGGAGTAAAGAATGCTATCATGGAGCCTTGATATATGGGGGGATCATTATTTGTTGTTGTATGAATTGGGTGTTCACCAAATTCCTAATAGTTACTCATGCTGAATGTTAAAATTGGTGTACCTTTAGATACCTTTGCCTAACATTTCAGAACCTTTTGGCTCAGGTTATGCCAACATTATGGTGACACTTTGTTACATTTTAGGTTCACGCTTTTCTTACTAAACCAACTTCATTTCCACCAAGTCACTCTCACTTGTTGAAGATGAAATGTAAAAAAATGCATAATAAATATGTGATAATGCATGTACGCCAAAAGATTGATGCATTTTTATATTAGTAAATTACTCCCTGTACATCAGTTTGTCCTGAAGTGTTCTTTTAAAAATTACTGACCACTAATATATAGTGATGAGCGAATAAATTCAAATGATTCTCCAAAACTGCGATTTTTTGTAATTTGCTTACACGTAGATTAAGCATGATTGCACTGCTGGCCAACATTCTTCTAAGCCCAAGAAGGCCTTAAAAATGTTGAAAATGTAAAAAAAAACCCTTAATCTCACCTTGGCGCTCATCTCTTGGGCCCTTCTGCTTCTCACCACCACCCAATCGGTATTCATAGAATCTGCAGATCGCTGTTGGCCACATTGAAATTCTTTGGCCTGTCACACATGGCCAGTGCTTCTGGGTTTTATAGGGTTGAGAGGGCTCAGCACATGTGACCACAAAGTTTGCAGCAAATGCTGAAATGCGGGAAAATTCACGCTAACAGGTGAATTCGAATTTTACCAGAAATGATCATGACTACTAATTTTCTCAGTGTAGATTCTCATGCCTGATCAGGGAAGGTGTATGGTAGGTGGTGGACTCTCCAGGAAAAAGTGTACTTTATGCTTACTTTCTGAAGGTTAAAATTCTGCCAGCACAAAACTTAACAGTGAGCCAAAAAGTAGGCAAGATTTATAAAAATCCTAGCCAACTGTAGGCATTTTGGACATGTCAATCATTGTGTTACGAACCGGCGCCGCCATAGCCGCAAGCAGCCTGCTGCGGTTCCTGTTGCGCCCAGGCGCCGGCTGCCGTTCTTGGCCGTGCCTCGGGTCGTCTAGTTGGCTGTTCCTTCCACCACGTCTAAGTGTGGAGAGGCGGCTAGTGCGCATGCGTGCGCCGATTTACCCCAGCCAGAGTTTAAGCCCGGTGTTTTGCCTAGTGAGCATGCTCAGCCTGATTGTGTTATGTCTGAGACTAAGTCCTCAGTTCAGGCTACTGAGCATGCTCCTACAATTAACCCTAACAGCCTCTTTGCACAGGTACTTGGACTTCGTGCTGTGTCTAAGTTCTGGGATGTGCCTACTGAGCATGCTCAAACTGATAGTCTGCTTTCTGAGCCTGATGCTCAGGCTACTGGGCATGCTCAGGCACTTGATGCATCAGAGGCTAGGTCCGGTAAGGACCTCACTGAGCATGTCCATGAGGTGGCAGGCCCTGATAGGGCAGAGGGTGTCAGGTGTCCTGATGACGTGGCAACTCCGGACTGGCTCGCAGAGGCCCGCCCCTATGATCTGGCACCTCAGTATTGGTCGTCAGACGATGACTGGTGAAGTGTTTGGGGCGTGGCTGTCATGAGGTCATCAATGACGTGGCGGTTCCGGATAGGTTGCATGTGATGTCACTGATGACACGGCACTCTGCTATTGGACCTTGGTGGTTCCACCCTGGGTTTGGGGCGGACCCAGGTTATAAAAGGGGCTGGAGACAACATGGAGGTGCGCAGTCTTCACTTTTGCTCAGTCAGAGCACACCTCCATGTTAGAGCCTCATTGCGGCATAAGCCTATGTTGGGAAGCGGTAGGTAGGGTTAGGCGAACGGTGCCTGTCACGCCAAGATTCGTGGCTCGGCACATCAGGGTCAGGCGCCGTGCTTCCCTCCTGCCGTTCCAGTCTTGCTATAGCAGCCCAGTGACATTAACTGGGCTGCGGCTGCTGTGCTACCTGTCCGATTGTGCCCACTACGCACACGGACAACGCACCTGCTGCGCCACCTGTCCGGTTGTGCCCCCTACGCGCACGGACAGCGTACCCCTGGACCCCTGTGGAGTTAACAGGGTGTTCCTTATCCTCCTCGGCTTCCCAGTCAACGCTACTGGTGTACCCATCTGGCCTGACGTGTCCTACACACACGTGGCCAGTCGAGAGGTGGCCAGAAACGATAATCAGAGGACCGCTCGGCCTGACGTGTCCTACACACGTGGCCGACAGGGTGCTTTCGTGGCGGTCTTCCGGTCAACGCTACCTGGTTACCACCCGGCCTGACGTGTTTCCTGCACACGTGGTTGGTGTAGCGCTAGGTGCACCAAAACGCTAATCGGGTTGTCGTCCGGTCTGACGTGTCACAACACACGTGACCGGTTCCCAGAGTTCCTGGGTTATCTCAGAGCCATCCAGCTCTATAGTCTCCGCCTAACCCTCAGGTGCCAGCAGCTCCTTTGTCATCTGGAGCACGGTGGGCCCCGACTGGCGATTAGGATATATACCCCCTGGTCCTAATCTGCCGGTTCCCCCGTAACACATTGTTTGAGAGGCAATTCCAGAAGTCATGCTTATTTGTCCCAAATATTGGCTTTAAACTATTGATAAATATACTTGTGCTTTTTAATAAGGTCTTGATTAGTGATGGGCGGACCCGGACTCTAAAAGTCCAGGTCCGCGCAGTTTCAAAGTTACCCGGGTGGTTGACCAAGATCCGGCACTCGAGAAATTTAAAAAGTAAAGTAAAAATATAGAAAATAAGAATGGAGCTAGTGCTTCATACTTACTGAGGTTCCGTCGTGGCTGTACACTGCTCCCGCGGCCTCTCCACTTGCTGTGCAGCTCTTTAGACTCATCCATATGTGTTACATCTCGTGGCTCTCCTGAGGCAAGGACTGAGGCAGTCTCCCATTCCTTGCCTGCCACGAGCACTCCTGCTCAGCAGCGCCGAAGGTCTGCCAGACTGCGCAGTGTGCAGGAGATACCTTCTCAGAGAGGCAGCAGAAGGGTGACACCTAGTGGTTCTCCTGTTACAAGGAGTGAAGCGGTCTCCCATTCCTGGCCTGCCGCAGACTCTCCTGCTCAGCGGCCCCGAAGGTCTGCGAGGCTGCGCAATGTGCAGAGGTTTACTGCTCAGGGAAGCAGTGAGATTCCCGTTATCTCTCCACATTGTGAGACCGAGGATCCCGCCTCTATTTCCCAGAGGCAGGAGGGTGAGCATGTGCAATGCGTGGTGGGTCCTGATTCGCTCACTGACGTCACACGGCTTGATGACAAGGCTGGTGACGTGGTGAATCCTGACTGGCCAGGCTGGGACGTCGTGGACCCTGATTGGGTCAAGTCCGTCATCTCCGCCTCGCGCCCGCCCTCGGGTGGAGCTGCACCTCCTTAAAAGCTCCCCCTGCTATCATGGCGGCGCGCGACCGTCCTTCTATGTTTGGATGTCTGGCAGCGTGCTGCCACGCCACTGCTCAGGCATTACTGTCTCTTGTGGGCTTGGCCCTTGCTGCTCCGGCAGTACCTCGTTTGCAGGCCGTGTTCCTGCCTTGCTGCTCCGGCAGTACCCCCGTCAACAGGCCGTGTTCCTGTCCCAGGTGAGCTCCTCAAGTCTCCATTGGACTCACCTGGTTATTGAAAGCACACGTGCGTGGGCACCTCTGTGCTACCCTCGTGCCATATTCTCGTGACTTCCACTGGCACACGTGCGTGGGCACCTCTGTGCTTCCCCGTGCAACAGGTACACCGAGCCGTGAGATCTGTGCCATACAACCCTCACGGGTTAGGGCAGATCGGTGTACATAGATCGTCTGTGACATTCCAGATGATCGCTAGCAGCAACCCGCTTACTCTTCACCCACCATAGCGGCGGTCCCTTACACCGCACAGTGGACCTTGACCGGCGGAAGCAGTCCATTTCCCATCTTGGCACGCTTCCCCGGGTCCCCCTCGTAACATTACGGTCGCGCCAAAGGTCTGGCTATGGCTGAAGAGCAGCAGCAGTTGCTGCGTTATGTGCAGCAGTTGGAGTCACGATTGGCAGCAGTGGAGCAGTCTTCCTCCGATAAGACTACTCTGACGACAGTCGCCACCCAGGCGGCTACCCAGGCTGTGCTATTGGGTGGAATGTCTCCTCGCCTTGCGCTTCCAGAGCGCTTTAGCGGCAACAGCTCTGAATGCCGTGGTTTTATAAACCAGGTTACCACCTACTTAGAGCTGTCCGCGACTCTTTACGCTACCGAGAAGGCGAAGGTAGCCTTCGTCCAGTCCCTGCTCACAGGGAGAGCGCTGAAGTGGTCCACGCCGTTGTGGGAGCGCGGAGATCGTGTGGTGAATAACTTAGCAGCTTATCTTGGGGCCATGAGAATGGTGTTCCTCGGGCCTCAAGTCACCCACGATTCCGCGCTGCGCCTCCTACGACTTCGGCAAGGGTCTACTTCAGTCGGGGACTTTGCTGTACACTTTAGGACACTGGCCGCAGAGCTGGACTGGCCGGATAAGGTCCTTGTCCCTGTGTTTTGGGAGGGCCTGGCAGGGTTTGTCAAAGACGCACTGGCCACACGTGAGGTGCCTGCCACTTTAGAGTCCTTGATTCAGGTTGCCTCTCGCATAGACATCCGCCAGGCGGAGCGAAGGCTCGAGGTCTCTTCAGCACCCACGTCTTCTCGGCCTAAAAAGCGTCTGACTCCCGTCTTCCATCAGACAGGTCCCCCAGCCAGTCCTGTAGGCAACTCCGTGGAGTCAATGGAGGTGTCCAAGGTGGTCTCCTCTGCCCCAGGTTCTCGGTCTTGTGTCATCTGCTTTTCCTGTGGGCAGAGGTGACACATAGCTACCCTATGTCCCAAACCGTCGGGAAAAGACAGCGTCTAGTTTCTATCAGAGGGGGGACTCTAGACGCTACTTCTCCCTCTAGGTTGACTATCAGCGCCCAGTTGCAGTTCGGCACTACTCTCTTCTCTGCCCTGGCTTGCTTGGACTCAGGCGCTGAAGGCAATTTCATCTCGACCTCCCTGGCAACCCGATACTCAGTTCCCCTGGTTCTGTTGCCCAAGCCACTCAGGGTCCGGGTAGTCGACGGGTCCATACTACTCGATCCTATCACCCAGATCACCATCCCTCTCAGGATGGATGTACCACCGGGACACCATGAGCAGGTGTCCTTCCTGGTGCTTCCAGGGGGGACGGATGAGATCCTACTGGGCCTTCCCTGGTTGAGACAGCATGCTCCTATACTCAACTGGGCAACAGGGGAGATCTCATCCTGGGCAGGATCCTGTAGAGAGCACCTCGTGACTACCGAACCACCCGCTACCATTAGGTCGGTTGGGTCCTCAGGGAATACTGAGGGGCCGGGTTTACCGACACCTTATGAGGCCTACAGGGATGTCTTTTCCAAAAGGGCCGCAGATACTCTTCCTCCCCACCGGCCATATGATTGCCGAATAGACCTGAAGCCAGGCTCCGAGCCCCCTAGGGGCAGAGTGTATCCACTCTCTGCTCCAGAGACGGAGGCTATGTCCAAATATATTCAGGACAGCCTGGCGAAGGGGTTCATTCGCAAGTCTATTTCACCGGCTGGTGCAGGGTTCTTTTTTGTGCAGAAGAAGGAAGGGGATCTGCGCCCCTGTATCGATTACAGGGGATTAAATGCAATCACAATCAAGAACAAATACCCTTTGCCCCTCATTACTGAGCTATTTGATCGATTCCGCGGGGCAAAGGTCTTCACAAAGCTGGATCTACGCGGGGCGTATAATCTAGTGCGAGTCCGAAAAGGCGATGAGTGGAAGACCGCCTTTAACCCCTTCAGCCCCCGGGCACTTTCCGTTTTTGCGTTTTTGTTTTTTGCTCCCCTTCTTCTGAGAGGCGTAATATTTTTATTTTTCCATCAATCTTGCCATATGAGGGCTTGTTTTTTGCGGGACGAGTTGTACTTTTAAATGAAACCATAAGTTTTACCATATAGTGTACTGGAAAACGGCAAAAAAATTCCAAGTGCGGAAAAATTGCAAAAAAAGTGTGATCGTACAATAGTTTTTGGGATATTTTATTCACTGTGTTCACTATATGGTAAAACTGAGGTATCTATGTGATGCCTCAGGACGGTGCGAGTTTGTAGACACCAAATAGGTTTACTTGTATCTAAGGGGTTAAAAAAAATTCACAAGTTTGTCCAATAAAAGTGGCGCACGTTTTGCGCCATTTTCCGAAACACGTAGCGTTCTTATTTTTAAGGATCTATGGCTCAGTGATGGCTTATTTTTTGCGTCTCGAGCTGACGTTTATAATGGTACCATTTTTGCGCAGATGCTACGTTTTGATCGCCTGTTATTGCATTTTGCGTAAAACTTGCGGCGACCAAAAAACGTAATTTTGGCGTTTGGAATTTTTTTGCGACTACGCCATTTACCAATCAGATTAATTGATTTTATATTTTGATAGATCGGGCATTTCTGAACGCGGCGATACCAAATATGTGTATATTTATTTATTTTTTAACCCTTTAATTTTCAATGGGGGGAAAGGGGGGTGATTTGAACTTTTAGGTTTTTTGTTTTTTTTTTTATTTTTTAAAACTTTTTTTTTTACTTTTTTTTTTTATTTTACTAGTCCCCCTAGGGGGCTATAGCGATCAGCAATCCGATTGCTGATCGCTATCTGCTGATCACAGCTATACCTCTGTAATCAGCAGATTCAGTCACTTTGGTTTTCCCTCTGCTCTCGGCCGAGGGAAAATGAAAGTGAAACATCGTAGCAGCAGGCGTCATCACATGACCCTGTGCTACGATGGCAACCACCGATAGTCACGTGATAACACACGTGACTTCCGGTGGGGGCGGCGGTGAGTAACAAACATGGCCGCGCGCATTTAAATCTTGCTGCCAGACTTTGGCAGCAAGATTTAAGGGGTTAATGGCCGCGGGTGGAAGCGATTCCACCCGCGGCTAGCAGGCACACATGTCAGCTGTTGAAAACAGCTGATATGTGTGCCGATCCACGCCGCCTGCCCGCGGCAGGGGGCGGGGCTTAACGGGACACGATCCTGGACGGATAGATCCGTCCAGGGTCGTGAAGGGGTTAACACCAGGGACGGTCACTACGAGTATCTAGTAATGCCCTTCGGACTCTGCAATGCCCCCGCCGTATTTCAAGACTTTGTGAATGACATTTTCCGGGATTTGTATCTTTCCGTGGTTGCATACCTAGATGACATTCTTATCTTCTCCCCCGATCTTACCACCCATCGGAGGGATGTCATCCGAGTACTTAAGAGGCTCCGCACCCATTCGTTATATGCTAAGCTGGAAAAGTGCGTTTTTGAACAGGAATCCTTGCCGTTTCTGGGGTACATAGTGTCCAGTCAGGGGTTAGCAATGGATCCGGGGAAGTTGGAGACAGTGATGAACTGGCCTGAGCCCCGCTCGCTGAAGGCGGTCCAGCGATTCTTGGGGTTTATCAATTATTATCGCCAGTTCATTCCCAACTTCTCGACGGTGGCAGCACCCATCATTGCCCTTACCCGCAAGGGCGCTAATCCCAAAGCATGGACACGGGAAACGGTAGAGGCATTTCACACTCTCAAAACTCACTTCTCCAGAGCTCCCATCCTTCATCGTCCAGACATCTCCAAACCCTTCCTACTGGAGGTAGACGCCTCTTCGGTCGGTGCAGGTGCAGTCCTGTACCAGAAAAACGAACGAGGAAGGAAACATCCGTGTTTCTTTTTCTCCAAGACCTTTTCTCCGGCCGAGAGGAACTACTCCATAGGGAATAGGGAGTTACTGGCGATGAAACTAGCATTCCAGGAATGGCGGCATCTCCTGGAGGGTGCGAAGCATCCATTTGAGGTTTTTTCTGACCACAAAAACCTCACATACCTCCAGACAGCACAACGCCTGAACCCAAGGCAGGCCCGTTGGTCTTTATTCTTCTCCCGGTTCCGCTTTATTATCCGCCACCTGGCCGGTGAGAAGAACGTACGGGCCGATGCCTTGTCACGTTGTATGGTTGTGTTGGAGGAGGACGAGGAGGAGCCTCGTCTTATACTACCCCCGGACAGCTTGAGGATGGTCACTCCCACTTCTTTGGACCAGGTGCCACCTGGCAAAACCCTCGTTCCCCCTGAACTACGGAACGAGGTGCTATCGTGGGCCCATGCTTCCAAGGTCGGGGGTCACTTCGGGGTCAAAAGGACCAGAGACCTGGTGACCAGGCATTATTGGTGGCCGAGACTACCCCAGGACATACAGGAATATGTGGGAGCCTGTATGTCGTGTGCTCGGAATAAGCCGTCCCGGCAGAGACCGGCAGGTCTTCTTCACCCACTGCCAGTGCCGGATCGTCCCTGGGAAGTGGTAGGGATGGACTTCCTGGGAGATCTGCCCAAGTCAGCAGGGCACAGGGTCGTATGGGTCATCACGGACCACTTCTCTAAAATGGTCCACTTGGTGCCTCTCCCACGACTCCCGACGTCACGTGCTCTCGCCACCTTGTTCATTCGGCATGTATTTAGGTTGCATGGCATGCCTGACAAGGTGGTGAGCGACCGGCGTCCCCAGTTCGCGTCTCGCTTCTGGAGAGAGCTCTGTAAGCTCCTGCAGATAGAGCTGAACATCTCCTCCGCATACCATCCCGAGACCAATGGACTAGTGGAGAGGACTAATCAGACCTTGGTAACTTACCTCCGCCATTTTATATCCGCGCACCACGACAACTGGGCTAACCTCCTTCCTTGGGCCGAATTTGCCATTAACAATTCGGTCCATGAATCCTCTGGCCAGACTCCGTTCCTACTCAATAACGGACAACATCCCAGAATCCCGGTTCCGATGCCCATTACGTCACCCGATACTAGAGTGGAGGATTGGGCGACCAAGGCCCGGGAGATCTGGGATGACACCCAAGAGGCTCTTAAAAGGGCTAAAGACCGGATGGTGACAACGGCTGATGTTCGCCGCCGCCCTGCACCATCCTTCGCCCCTGGTGACCTAGTATGGCTGTCCTCTAAGAATGTTAACCTACGGGTACAGGCAGCCAAATTCGCCCCTAGGTATCTGGGTCCGTTTAAAGTACTACAGCAGGTAAACCCAGTGGCATATCGACTCCAGCTCCCTCCACGCTGGGCTATAGCCAACACCTTTCACGTGTCCCTCCTGAAACCCGTACGACTTAATAAATTCTCGGGGTCCCTGCCGGCTCAAACCGACTCCCCGTCCGACGACCCTGAGGTGGCAAAACTTGTGGAGACAAAAGTCATACAGGGCAAGAGGTACTACCTCGTGGAGTGGGCCGGCCGTGGTCCGGAGCATAGATCCTGGGAGTTGGAGGATCATATCCGCGCCCCGGGTTTGATAGCGGCCTTCGAGCACAGACAGGGGGGGGGCCTAGACGGGGGGGTAATGTTACATCTCGTGGCTCTCCTGAGGCAAGGACTGAGGCAGTCTCCCATTCCTTGCCTGCCACGAGCACTCCTGCTCAGCAGCGCCGAAGGTCTGCCAGACTGCGCAGTGTGCAGGAGATACCTTCTCAGAGAGGCAGCAGAAGGGTGACACCTAGTGGTTCTCCTGTTACAAGGAGTGAAGCGGTCTCCCATTCCTGGCCTGCCGCAGACTCTCCTGCTCAGCGGCCCCGAAGGTCTGCGAGGCTGCGCAATGTGCAGAGGTTTACTGCTCAGGGAAGCAGTGAGATTCCCGTTATCTCTCCACATTGTGAGACCGAGGATCCCGCCTCTATTTCCCAGAGGCAGGAGGGTGAGCATATGCAATGCGTGGTGGGTCCTGATTCGCTCACTGACGTCACACGGCTTGATGACAAGGCTGGTGACGTGGTGAATCCTGACTGGCCAGGCTGGGACGTCGTGGACCCTGATTGGGTCAAGTCCGTCATCTCCGCCTCGCGCCCGCCCTCGGGTGGAGCTGCACCTCCTTAAAAGCTCCCCCTGCCATCATGGCGGCGCGCGACCGTCCTTCTATGTTTGGATGTCTGGCAGCGTGCTGCCACGCCACTGCTCAGGCATTACTGTCTCTTGTGGGCTTGGCCCTTGCTGCTCCGGCAGTACCTCGTTTGCAGGCCGTGTTCCTGCCTTGCTGCTCCGGCAGTACCCCCGTCAACAGGCCGTGTTCCTGTCCCAGGTGAGCTCCTCAAGTCTCCATTGGACTCACCTGGTTATTGAAAGCACACGTGCGTGGGCACCTCTGTGCTACCCTCGTGCCATATCCTCGTGACTTCCACTGGCACACGTGCGTGGGCACCTCTGTGCTTCCCCGTGCAACAGGTGCACCGAGCCGTGAGATCTGTGCCATACAACCCTCACGGGTTAGGGCAGATCGGTGTACATAGATCGTCTGTGACATTCCAGACGATCGCTAGCAGCAACCCGCTCACTCTTCACCCACCATAGCGGCGGTCCCTTACACCGCACAGTGGACCTTGACCGGTGGAAGCAGTCCATTTCCCATCTTGGCACGCTTCCCCGGGTCCCCCTCGTAACACATATGCACTGCTTTTCCCGCCCATCGGCCTGCCTGGCATCTGTGATTGTTTAAAATCAGACGCGCCCTCAGCGCATCTAATGGATATGACAATCCTGGGCAGCAGAATGCTGCTGTTTTTAGGCTGGGGGGCGGCCTAATAACCATAGCCTCCCCTGTTTTAACATACCTGCCCCCAGCTGTTGGGTTTTATCTTGGCAGGGTTTCAAAATTGGGGGGACCACACATCGGATTTTTTAATTATTTACTTAAATAATTAAAAAAGCTGCATACGGTCCTTCTTATTTTGATCCAAAGCCAAGATGAGCACACAACTGGGGGCTGCAGCTTGTAGCTGTGAACTTTATCTGTGCTGGGTATCATAATACGGAGGGAGCCTATGCCAATTTTTTTACTTATTTATTTATTTTTATTGTACGATACAGACGCACACAGCGCTTGTGATTGGAAGCAGTTAGCTGACACACTGCCACTCAGGGTGGGGGTGCGTCAAACTGTCACCAATCACAGGTGCCGCTGGGCATGGAAAGCAGTGAATATTCAAGGAGGGTTAACGATCGGCCCCGGAAGTGAATGATCAGCCATGACGGATTCTTGGTAAGTAAAGCGCATGTGCTCCTATCCCCCTATCCCTTCTACATTTCTAATTCCTGGATTCTGGCCCCTATAGGCTTATATGGTGACCGTAATCTCGACCGGAGCAAGATTTTATAAACTGGATAGCACAGACCCACCAGTCCAAGTTATCTGCAAGTCTGCCCATCACTAGTCTTGATGCTTTTGGGTTCCACTTAACATATTTAGATATTTCCCTTGACTATTTTCTCTTCATATCGTGTGGTGAAAGATTTGGGAGTGAAGAAATGGGAAACATTCTCATCCAGTTTCCTATAATAACGGCTGTCTGACAAGCTCTTGTTGATACGGCTGCTGCTGCTAGATCATTATCATTTAGCAGATATTCTTGAGCTTTGTGATCATTCATTGCAGCCAATTACTATTCTGTCTCGGTGATCAGTGAATCCTGTGCTCTGGACGTGCCTGATTTGCTCTTTTACTTCAGAACTGTTACAAACCATTGAAGCATTTAATTTTTAATTTTGTGACTGCTCATTCCCATAAATCACTCTCACATCTTATACATTTTGCATGCGGGAATTTGATTAAAATCTCTTTTCTGATTTCTTTTTTTATCAGTCTATTTTTTCGGACTAGTTATTCGGAAATAATAAGGTGTTTCCACGACCTTCTCTATGTAATTAGAAGAAACCTTATATTCTCTCGAAGGTCCCACTATGAAGTTATTGCACTCTGCTTGACAGGTAATAGGCTGCAGAATACTGGGGAACTTTTTCTGTTCTTGACACTGCTGCTCCAGTATATGTGGGAAGTGACACCTAAATAATCAATGTGAATGCAGAGGTTCAGGCATCCTTCACTTTTACTGATAGAATATAAACTATAGGAACTTTGCAACAGCTCTACTATTATTATTATTATTATTATCATATATTATCATTATTATTATTATTATTATTATTATTGTACATATCAGAAGACATTTGCCATTGACATGTCTGTAAGAAATATTTGCATAAATATCTTATTTGGGAAGAACATTTCTTAAAGCAGCACTCCAATGCTTTATTTTGTTTTTCAGTACTGCATTGTTGCTTTAAAGAGGACCAACCAACAGGATTATCCGATATAAACTAAAGCCAGTGCTATACTGGTGCTATCATGCTGATTCTATACATACCTTTAGTTGTGAGATCGGATGTATAGTTTCTGAAATACAGGCAAGTAAAGTTTGTGAAATGCACTAATATTTGATTGATAGCAGCTACAGAATATCTAATAGGGCAATACCCCAAAACAGCTGTCTGTGAATGGATACCTGGTCTTGGTATTTCCCTTGTCATATCTTTAAACTCGTCAAAGAGTTGTATATTGACTAAAAGGGCCACATAATATGGTAGTTATGATGGTCTCCTTAAAAATACCCACCCCTTGGCTAGGTCCTTCCCGGAGAGATATCTGGCTATTTTCTGTGTCGAGACTCCTAACAGAGGCCCCACGGACCTTTTTTGAATTGCATACTTCCCAGGGGGAAATGCACTTAGGATTTCCCTGTGTTGAGCGCCCTCGTTGACTGCTGGCAGTGTTTTCTTCTGCTGGTCTCCCAAGATCAGTGATTGTTTTGTCTTGCCAGAATATCTAATAGGTGGGTTGGGTTTTGCTAGTTTTCCCCACCCCTGCCTGGCCTTTCTTCCTCCTTCCTTCTGGCAGTTTAACCCCCTTGAAAGCTGTAATCAGTGCAATTGCAGCATTCAGGACTGGAGGCAGGGAGAGGACCTGTTATCTCTCCCAGGTGATCAGGTTCCTGAAATGCGATCACAGGGACCGCATTGCTGCCATAGTAACCCTGGTTATGTCACCATGACAGCCCCAGGTTACTGAGCTACAGAGAGCCTCACACACCATGCTGTATGCATAGTGTGTGAGGCGAAGTGCTGCACTATAATCTCCTTTAACAATAAACAATTGACATGCTGCTTCTTTTTTCTGCAACAAAATCTGCAAGAAAAAAAGAAGCAGCATTGACACAGCAAATCAGGATTCTCATAGACTTTTCTGGGATGCTTTTTCCTCACTTTTAATGATTAAAAAAGCAAGGACAAATGGTAGAAAAAAAAAAGTCACATGGGCAGAAGGCCATACATATTTGAAGGGATTGTCCAGGCTGCAGTCACTCTATTAGATTGCAGACTTGTGATTCACTCATAGTTACATAGTTACATAATTACTTAGGTTGAAAAAAGACCTAGGTCCATCTAGTTCAACCTTCCTCCACCAGTTCTACATTTAGTCACTAAGTCATTTATAACCAACAATGTTTTGTGTACTGAGGAAATCATCCAGCCCTTTTTTAAAAGCTGTTATAGTATCTGCCATTACTACCTCTTGTGGTAGTGTATTCCACAGTCTGACCGCTCTAACTGTAAAGAACCCTTTCCTATTTAGGTGTCGGAATCGCTTTTCTTCCACTCGCAGTGAGTGCCCCATGGTCCTTACTATTGTCTTTGGAAGAAATAAGTCATGTGCCAGTCCTTTATATTGACCACACATGTATTTATACATATAAATGAGATCTCCTCTGAGACGTCTTTTTTCTAAGCTAAACAAATCTAACTTTTTCAACCTGTCATCATATGGGAGGCCTCCATTCCTTGTAATAGTCTAGTTACCGCCTTTGAACTGACTCTAACTTCTGAATGTCCTTTTTAAAATGTGGAGCCCAAAACTGGATCCCATATTCCAGATGTGGCCTTACAAGTGATTGTAATGCCGGGAGCAGGTGGGCACATGCCAACTAGCAGCTTCACCCAATACAAGTGAATTGAGTGAAGATGAACACATCTATTCAGAATCTAGTAAGAATGTGTCAGACACATCTAGTCAGACTCTGACCAGAATTATGCAAGCCACATACTTACAGTCACATGACCTCCTGTATGTGACACCAACACCGTAGAATCCTGACAGCATTCACATTACGCGCTATAAGGATTCATAAGTCTGCAGTCAAATAGAGTGACTGTAGACTTGCATCCCAAGCCTGGAAAAACCCTTAAAGGACCACTCCCAATACTTTTCTTTTATTAATTAAATTTATGTGTATGGTATGTAGTATGTTTTAATAAAGTAACTATCACTGTCTTTCCTTATTTCCAGCCCCATCCCGGTCCTTTTCTCATTCATGTGACTTCTATTCCAACTCCCTGGATCACATAGACATTTCTATGTGAGCTATAAGTGGCTTTAACAATGCAAGCTGATGAGTACAAACGAGGCTCCATAGACTTACACAATAAAACCCATTTCTAGGGAACATATAAACTCCAACTTGATCTGGATAGTCGATAGAAGTCATTTCAGTGAGAAGAGTACCAGAAGAGAACTCAGATACATGTTACATAAATTTATGCCATATTTCTAAGAGGGGTTAATTACCAGATTTTGTTTAATTAGTGATTAGTAATTAGTTTCATGCAAATCTCCTAAAAAAAAAATCCCTATTTTCCAATCTATATAATCTTGTATCAGCAAAAGAAGAATTAAAGAATTACAGCTGGGCTTCTCCATAACATATGTCATTGTACAGCACAGCTAAATCAGGAGCAACTATCATAGCCTGTATAAAAGCAAAAGCAAGAAAGGCAGCAGCCACTATATGGTCAACCAGGATATTGAGAAGAAATTACAGCTCAGCTTTAAGGCCCTTTACATGCTACAACATATCTAATGATGTGTCGGCGGGGTCACGTCGTAAGTGACGCACATCCGGCATCGTTAGTGTTGTTGTAGCGTGTGACAGCTACGTGCTACTGCGATTGAACGTAAAACCGTTCATCGCATACACGTCGTTCATTTCCTAAAAATTGCATGTCGGGTTGTTCAATGTTCCCGAGGCAGCACACATCGCAGTGTGTGACACCCCGGGAACGATGAACAGATCTTACCTGCGTCCTGCCGGCAATGTGGAGGGAAGGAGGTGGGCGGGATGTTTACGTCCTGCTCATCTCCGCTCCTCTGCTTCTATTGGCCAGCTGCTGTGTGACGTCGCTGTGACGCCGCACGTCCCTCCCACTCCAGGAAGTGGATGTTCGCCGCCCACATCGAGGTCGTATGGAAGGGTAAGTACGTGTGACAGCTTTTAATCGATTCTGCGACACGGTCAACAAATTGAACGTGCTGCACATACGATGGGGGCGTGTCACATCGCATACGATATCGTATGCTTAATTGAAAGGTGTAAAGCAGGCTTCACAGATAGTGTATTCTGATCTAATCCAATGGTGTACGGTCTATGATTTTCCTGATGAAGGAGATTACGATCTCTGAAACACGTAGAATAAATCATTGTTCAACTTGATAAGTCTCCTGGATTCTTTACGCAAGGTTATCCCTTTCTTTTCCACATACAATTATTTAAGGTTCTAAGAGGACAATTTGTGACACAAGGATTCATAGAACATTAATAAGAGATTCCTAATGTCATGCCCTATCCCCATCAGGCCCTACACTAGGCATAATATAATATGTAATTTTTGCCTCGAATGTTTCTTTAAGCCGGCATCTGTATAGCACATTTTTTTCCAGTGAAGGTAACTAATGCAGTCTTTATGACTATTCTAAAAATACCAAACAAATCAGAAGTTCCACATTTCCTGACAATTATCTTACTAGGCATCTTTTTCCAACATGAAATTTCTTACATTGCTGTAATTGAAAGTGTGAAGTCTTCAAATTATAACTAACATCACTTTCCGCACTGCACTTATAGGAAGAAAAAAACACAAATCTGTAATTAGTCAATCATTAAATCGACTGTAAGCTAAGAAATGGAGTAGATTTCGACAGAGTATTTCATATGTCACATTACTGTCCTATTATCATCAAGAATTGGTTGTTTAATTTAAAAAAATATTGTCCCCAATATCCGTACAGGGGTGAGTCAACAATTCTCGATGCCCAAGACATTGGGTAAGAAGATATGTCCTCCACTATTGGTTCCTAATGCTAAGCAGGAAAGTAATCAAGTTATATATTTAGCTTCCCTCATCTTCATGCTTGCTCTCCATGGTATTCTAGGTGCATCGGCGGACACAGACAGAAAATGGCCCCTGTGCAGAAACAATATATGAATATATGGGCCCTTTTCACTCCAATAACTCATAACATTTCACAATTCCACCTGGTTTGGAAATAGAAATGTAGATGTTAAAACTTGGCACTCAAGATAAATGTGAATAGTGGTCTTTTATGGAGAAGAACTTGTAGGACCAGCACAAGCACAAACGTTTTGGTCAAAAACCTTCATCAGTGTGCTTGCAGGGGGTCCTCAGAAGGTGTAGCAACTTGGCAACTGCCGTAGTCAGGTATGACGCAGTGTCCACCCCTGTCTGTGGCAATGCCAAGTTTTTACATCTACTTGAGAAGATTTTGGACCCTACTTGAGCACCACCCCAGAAGTGCCGTGTGCATCAACTCATCTGGAAATAGAAATGGGCCCTATCATCCCTTGGGCGCCCAGTTTGCACCAATGATACGTCAGTCCCTGCCTAGGTCGCTGTCTACTCCTCCCACCCTTCTTTCTCAATGAGTTTAAAAGTTGGGTAAGAGGTATCAAAACTAGTATACTGAAGTACTGGCAGCCTGATTGGTTACTATGAGCATCTGCTCCATTTTTATTGTCCTCATTTTAGCCACAGCAACTCTCTTTATAACAAAAATTACCCCTTAACTCACTAAACTTTTATTTAGATTAATTGCTGTGAATAATGCACTTTTTATGTATTGCTTTCACTTATTTCTTAGATCCAATTTGAATAGGAAGTTTGAAATCAGGTTTGCGATTCCTGATGATGCTGTATACTATGCGAAACACCATTGTTACATACAGTCATATGAAAAAGTTTGGGCACCCCTATTAATGTTAACCTTTTTTCTTTATAACAATTTGGGTTTTTGCAACAGCTATTTTCAGTTTCATGTATCTAATAACTGATGGACTGAGTAATATTTCTGAATTGAAATGAGGTTTATTGTACTAACAGAAAATGTGCAATCTGCATTTAAACTAAATTTGACAGGTGCATAAGTATGGGCACCCTTATCAATTTCTTGATTTGAACACTCCTAACTACTTTTTACTGACTTACTGAAGCACTAAATTGGTTTTGTAACCTCACTGAGCTTTGAACTTCATAGGCAGGTGTATCCAATCATGAGAAAAGGTATTTAAGGTGGCCACTTGCAAGTAGTTCTCCTATTTGAATCTCCTATGAAGTGTGGCATCATGGGCTCCTCAAAACAACTCTCAGATGATCTGAAAACAAAGATTATTCAACATAGTTGTTCAGGGGAAGGATACAAAAAGTTGTCTCAGAGATGTAAACTGTCAGTTTCCACTGTGAGGAACATAGTAAGGAAATGGCAAAACACAGGTACAGTTCTTGTTAAGCCCAGAAGTGGCAGGCCAAGAAAAATATCAGAAAGGCAGAGAAGAAGAATGGTGAGAACAGTCAAGGACAATCCACAGACCACCTCCAAAGACCTGCAGCATCATCTTGCTGCAGATGGTGTCAATGTGCATCGGTCATCAATACAGCGCACTTTGCACACGGAGAAGCTGTATGGGAGAGTGATGTGAAAGAAGCCATTTCTGCAAGCATGCCACAAACAGAGTCGCCTGAGGTATGCAAAAGCACATTTGGACAAGCCAGCTACATTTTGGATGAAGGTCCTGTGGACTGATGAAACAAAGATTGAGTTGTTTGGTCATACAAAAAGGTGTTATGCATGGAGGCAAAAAAACACGGCATTCCAAGAAAAGCACTTGCTACCCACAGTAAAATTTGGTGGAGGTTCCATCATGCTTTGGGGCTGTGTGGCCAATGCCGGCACCGGGAATCTTGTTAAAGTAAAGGGTCGCATGGATTCAACTCAGTATCAGCAGATTCTTGACAATAATGTGCAAGAATCAGTGACGAAGTTGAAGTTACGCAGGGGATGGATATTTCAGCAAGACAATGATCCAAAACACCGCTTCAAATCTACTCAGGCATTCATGCAGAGGAACAATTACAATGTTCTGGAATGGCCATCCCAGTCCCCAGACCTGAATATCATTGAACATCTGTGGGATGATTTGAAGCGTGCTGTCCATGCTCGGCGACCATCAAACTTAACTGAACTGGAATTGTTTGATAAACAGGAATGGTCAAATATACCTTCATCCAGGATCCAGGAACTCATTAAAAGCTACAGGAAGCAACTAGAGGCTGTTATTTTTGCAAAAGGAGGATCTACAAATATTAATGTCACTTTTATGTTGAGGTACCCATACTTATCCACCGGTTAAATTTAGTTTAAATGCAGATTGCACATTTTCGGTTAGTAATATTTCTGAATTGAAATGAGGTTTATTGTACTGAGTCCATCAGTTATTAGATATATGAAACTGAAACAGCTGTTGCAAAAACCCAAATTGTTATAAAGAAAAAAGGTTAACATTAATAGGGGTGCCCAAACTTTTTCATATGACTGTAAATGTGATTGGATAATGATCATCTAGTCAGAGGATGTCCTGTAAATATTTTTGCTGAAATTTAATTTCAGTTAGTTGAAATATAGTCAAATTTCACCACCTATTTTTTTTATAACCCAGGTTGACCTGTTAAAAGGTGGTCGGCGTATGAAGAACTCCCCCCCTTAAAGACCCCGACCATAATGCTTTACAATATTTAATGCTGGTTATGTTGTAAGTGTGACCGGCGCCATCTAGCGGCCAATAGGGTATGGTGTTTTATTTAACCTTAAGGCTATTGCTGCTGTGTGTTTTAGAGCAATGTATATTGTGTAAAGTGTAGGAATAGTAATAAGAATGTTGTAGGAAAGGTTTAGTGCAACGTAGGGACAAGTGAGCAGGAGGGGGTTAAGTGATAGTAAATAGTATCTGCTGGTTAGGATGCAAGAGCCGGGTACCTCAGCCGCATCCCACAGCAAGTGCACTAGGGGTTAAAGAAGAGGTTTAGCCCCTGGCAAGAGTTAGGAGACAGGGAAAAGTTAGAGGAGAAGAAAATGGCTGCCTGAAGATAAGGGTTTCAGTTGTGCCGTGGTTTGACCGGTCTCCCTATAAGCAGGCCTCTGTTGTCGGCGGGTCTGCTGGCCGAACATAGGGGTACACGGAACCCTGGCAAACAAAACGGTGCAGAGCTGGGACCCTAGGTAGTGATCAGGGCTGGGCAAGTCTGCTGGGGGAGAATGTAGCCGGTAGAGGAAGCAGCAGTAGAGTACAGATGTATACAGAAAGAGATAAACAAGAACGAGGCAGAGAGAAGGATATGAAATTGCTGTAAGCTATATGAAGAATCAGTAAAGTTGTGTTTAGTAAGATAAATTCTGATTTTGTGGTCTCCTTGCTTGAATCTGACCCCAGAGAAGCGAAGGAACCAACATATCCCCAGTGGCAAGTAAGTGGATGAACCCAGACATCCATGGGCCCTACAACCTGCCTGTAGCAGGGCCAGGAGGCTGCACTTAGACACTACACAGACCACGACTACAGCACCTTTGCCACCCCGTTACAGACGCAGCAGGTCTTTTTATGTCTACCCTCTATCCTAGATATCAATTTTTGAATCCAAAATGATTGATCATTTATTTCGCCACTTTAGACATCGATACCAAGGTAATGTGGCCATTGTCCACAACATTGTAATCCACCGCTGGAACAAAATAATTTCAGTATTAGGAAAGTCGCCTGCCATATTATGGCTCTGGATGATTTTGATGTCTACTTAACCACAGTATGATCAATGGTTACTGTTCTCGGAAACTGGCAAGACAACAGCAATTTGTTTTTCTTCAACACTTCTTATTTTTTGTATCACTAAAATAATTAAAAAAAATGGACCTGTTTGGTATCATTGTAATCATACTGATGAGGAGAATGTACTCTATAAAAATAATTACCCCCCCCCAAAAAAAAGGCGGCATTGTGGTTTTTTCACAATTTCTTCCCACTTGTAATTTTTTTCTCATTTTCCAGTACATTATGTAGTAAAATAAATAGTGGCATTCAAAAGTAAAACTTATCCCACTTAAAAACAAGCCCTGAAGTGTCTATGAAATGAAAAAAGTTATGGGTCTGTGATGAAGGTGACGAAAAAACAAAAATGCAGACATGAAAATTGGCAGAGTTGTGAAGGGGTTAAGGAAATTTTGCTGAAATTTATGTACTCTAGAAAATAGGAAAACATTTTGTTTGTTTTTTTATGTTTATGAGTCAGTGCCGTGGGTTTACGGTTTCTCTAGATTGTCAGCGAGATACGTCTACCACAACATTCCGAATTCTCTGTGTTGACACTGACGGCTGGAATCTTGTCATCTATTAAGTCTTATAAATTCCTATCCTTAGTCTTTTTAAGTCACACAGTTTCTAAGTTTTAATAATTCAAACATGGATGAAACAAAAGTTTTCGTGATGCTTTTTGATGCTTTAAGGAAGGTTGCATCCAAGGACAATGGCACAGAGGATGATAAAATGCCTATTCCTGTCACTGTATGTTGTGCTTCTTCATTTTACTACATATCAGATTGTACAGAGTTTATAATATATACTGCCTGATTTATTACTGGTTTTGTGCCCGTTTTTTGTTGAAAATTTTTTTTTAGTTTGCCTTTGTGGGCACGTTTTAGGGTTTAACAACGTCCTCAAATGATTAATTATTTACGACTTTTCAATAAGTCTCAAAATTTGTCACAAATATTCTTCATTCCCCCTTCTGGAGTGATTTTATGAACACTAGAGTTTTGAAAATCATATAAATAAAACTCGCAAATAAGATTAAAGACAGAAAAAAGGTTTTTTTTACTTTGTTCAAAATCTATAAACTGTTTGCACCCTTTTCAAAAATTTTGCATAAAAAAAAGGTTAGCAAAAAAAAAAAATCACAAATAATGGATCAGAACTAGAGATGAGTGAACCCAAATTGTAAAGTCCATACCGAACACGAACTTTACATAAAATCAGTGTCCGAGTTCAGAGATCGGATGCTTATGCTGACTACTCAACCAAGCATAGGGGTGCTGGGGTACGTTCGGCGCTCAGCCCGGTGCGAGACGCTTGCAGTCTCTGAATGGCTCTTACTGGGGGTAAAAAAGAGAATTTTGTTACTTACCGTAAATTCTTTTTCTTATAGTTCCGACATGGGAGACCCAAACCATGGGTGTATAGCTTCTGCCTCCGGAGGACACACAAAGTACTACACTCAAACGTGTAGCTCCTCCCTCCTAGCATATACACCCCCTGGTAGCCAGTCCTAGCCAGTTTAGTGCAAAAGCTGAACGAGGACATCCACCCACAAGTAGAGACAGAGCAAAACCCGGAACAACCGGAACCTCTGTCTACAACAACAGCCGGTGATAACACACGGAACAAGAAACCTGCCAACAGGCAACAGGGAGGGTGCTGGGTCTCCCATGTCGGAACTATAAGAAAAAGAATTTACGGTAAGTAACAAAATTCTCTTTTTCTTCATCGTTCCTTATGGGAGACCCAAACCATGGGACGTTCTAAAGCAGTCCATGGGCGGGAATAAACAGAAAAACTGAGAAGTAGGCGAAACCTAACTTCACAAATGGGCGACAGCTGTCCGAAGGATGCGTCTGCCCAAGCTCACATCTGCCGAAGCAAGAGCATGCACTTGGTAGTGCTACGAAAAAGTATACAGACTAGTCCAAGTGGCAGTCTGACAGACCTGCTGAGCCGTAGCCTGTGCCTGAAAGCCTAAGAGGCACCGACAGCTCTGGTCAAGTGTGCCTTGATCCCCGGCGGGAGAGGCACTTGAGTACACTGGTAGGTATCGGAAATGGCCGACCTAAACCAACGAGCCAGGGTCGGCTTAAATGCCGAAAGGCCCTTACGCTGACCAGCGGTCAGCACAAAAGAGAGATGCGCCGCCTAAGAACAGCGGTGCGAGACACATAGATCCGGAGCGCCCGCACCAGATCCAGAGTATTCAACGCCCTTTCAAAGCGATGAACAGGAGCCGGACAAAAGGAAGGCAGGGAAAATGCCCCGGTTAAGGTGGCAGCAACCACCTTAGGGAGAAAGTCCGGAGTCGGACGGAGAACCACCTTGACTTGATGAAGGGAGGACTCCGAAGAGAGTGCAGCCAAAACAGAGACTCCCTTGAGGGAAGTCATGGCCACTAGAAAAACCACTTTCTGTGAAAGACTAAACAAGGAAACCTCCCTAAGAGGCTCAAAGGGGGGTTTCCGGAAGCTATGAGGACCGAATTAAGGTCTCAGGGCTCCAAGGGCCGCCGGTAGGGCGGAATGATGTGAGATGCGCCCTGCATGAAGGAGCGCACCTGGGCCAGCCGGGCGATACGCCGCTGGCACAACACTGACAGAGCCGAGAGCTGTCCCTTAAGGGAATTGAGGGATAGTCCTAGCTGCAGACCGGACTGCAGAAGGGACAGGAGGGACGGCAAGGCCAAAAGGCCAAAGGATACTTCCGAGCTTGAGTCATAGTGGAGATGACTTCAGGAGGGATACCAGAAGTCAGCAAGATCCATGACTCAAACGCCACGCCGTCAAACTGAGAGCCGTAGGCTCTGGCGGAAGGACGGATTTCGTGAGAGAAGATCTGGACAGTCCGGGAGATGCTATGGCACCTCTACGGACAGACGGAGCAGGTAAGGGTACCAAGCTTGCCTGGGTCAGTCTGGAGTAATGAGAATGACCCGACGGCCCTCCCTTCTGATCTTGCGCAGGACTCTGGGCAAGAACTAGAGGGTGAAACACGTAGGACAGACGAAGCTGGGACCAAACTCGAACCAGTGCGTCTGCCGCAAAAACCTGAGGATCGTGGAGCCACGGTTTGACGGCAGAAACAATCTGCCTCCCAGTTTCCCATGTCTAGGATGTGGGCTGTGGATATGGTGGACTAGGAGTCCTCCGTCCACTGAAGAATGCGATGAACCTCCAACATTGCCAGGCGGCTGAGTGCCCCGCCCTGGAGGTTGATGTAGGCAAACGCTGTAGCGTTGTCTGACTGGACTCGAATGTGCCTGGCTGCCAACAGATGGTGAAAGGCTTAGTGAGCTAGAAACACAGCTCTGATTTCCAGCACATTGATCCAGAGGGCTGATTCGGACAGAGTCCAAGTGCCCTGCGCTCCATGGTGGAGATATACTGCTCCCCAGCCGGACAGACTAGCATCTTGGTGAGGATCACCCGGGACGGAGCCAAAAAGGAGCGTCCCTGAGACAGAGGGGACGATGCCACCATTGAAATGAGCCCCTGGTCTGTGGCAAAGCCACCGCCCCGTGGAAGGAGGAAGTCCGCCTGTTCCAACAGCGGAAAATATCCAGGCGTAGAGGACGCAGATGGAACTGGGCAAGGGAATGCTTCCATTGACACCACTATCTGATCCAGCACCTGTATTAGGTGCCTGAAGGAACGACGTCGACCGCCAGCGGAGGGAGTGCTGCTTGACTAAGGGCATATTCACAAGTGCCGACAGTCTCGAATTGCGTCTCTGGGTCTGTGAACTTCTGGGTCGAAGTCAGAGTGGACTTGGACCGAATGACAAACCACCCGAATTGGTGAGAGTGGCGAGAGTGAGCGAGGCACTCCGCTAACAGTCTGCACTGGATGAAAACCCAGAGTAGAAGGCTGTCTGGACAAAAAAAAAATCACTGTCAACCCCTAGAGGTGCAGGACCGCAATCACAGCTGCCCCGACCTTGAGAATACTCGAGGGGCCGTGGCTAACCCAAAGGGAAGAGCCACGAATTGGACCACTCTGATTGCAAAACGTAGCCAACGCTGGTGTGAAACTGCGATTGGCACATGCAGATAGGCATCTCTGATGTCGATGGATGCTAGGGAATCTCCTTGGGTCAATGACTGATCGCAGAGACTCTATGCGAAACTGCCGCACCTGAACATGCTTGAGAAGCTTGAGATCCAGGTCGGAAGGCACCACCCTCCTCGGGTACTAGGAATAGATTTAAGCAGAAATCTCAGAACCGTTCCCAGTCGGGAACCGGTACAATTACTCCAGTGGCCTGCAAGAATGCCACAGCCTGTGAGAAGGCGGCGGCCTTGGAGCAGAGGGGAGTTGACAGAAAAAAATCTGTTTGGCGGGCTGGATAGAATTCTATCCTGTAGCCGTGGGAGATGGTATCTCGCACCCACTGATCGGAGACGTGTTAAAACCATACGTCGCCAAGTGGGAGAGCCTGCCACCGACCAAGGACGTTGCTGGCGGGGCCAGATAGCCAGGAGGAGGCTGACTTAGTGGCAGCATGTCCTGCGGTCTTCTCGCGCGCCATTTGGGTTTACGATCCTTGGCTGAGCCAGTGGGCGAGGCCGAGGGCTAAGAGAACGATCAGATGGAGGAACAAAAAGAACGAAACCTCGACTGATTCCTGCCCTGGACAGGTTTCCTGGTTTAGGTTTGAGGCATGGAAGAAACTCTTCCCGCCAGGAGCTTCCTTAATAATTTCATCCAGTTGTTCTCGAACAGTCTGGTCCCAGCAAAAGGGAGCCCAGCAAGGAACTTCTTTAGAAGCATCCGCCTTCCACTTCCGAAGCCACAGGAGCCTGCGGATAGCGAGAAAATTAGCCGAGGCCACCGCAGTGCGGTGAGAGCCTCCAGCATGGCAGACATGGTATGGGATGAAAAGACTGAAGTCTGGAAGCTAAGGCAACCATTTCGTGCAAAGAGTCCCTATGAGGGAATGCATCTCCTCTAGAGAAGCAGAGATGGCTTGAAAGCCACACTGCTGCAAATGGGGAGAGCGAGGCCCCTGCCGCCTCCATACAGATTTGGCCAGAAGGACAAACTGGCGGACAGCAAAACCGTAAGTGAAGAGCCCTCAGCCACTGAAACAACGTCCGGGCTGAGAGTCTAAACACCGGAGGGATCACCTTTGGTGAATGAGCCCACTCCTTGACCACCGCTGGTGGAAGGGGAAAACTGTCATCAGAACCACGCTTTGGGAAGCGTGTGCCAGAGCAGACCCTGGACTTGGTCACAGTGGCCTGAAAACTGGAGTGGTTAAGGAACACACTCCTTATTCTCTTAGGCAAGGTAAACTGGTGTCCTGTTGCCAGAGAAGTTTGCTCCTCTGATACTGGCGGATTGAGGTCCAGTACAGAATTAATGTACAGGGGGATCCTTAGAGAGGTGCCGTCAGCCACTGATACAACTATCCGGGCTGAAATACTAGACACCGGAGGGACCACCCTTGGTGAATGAGCCCACTCCTTGACCACCTCTGGTGGAAGGAGGAAACAGTCATCAGAACCACGCTTTGGTAGCGTCTGTCAGGACAGGCTCTGGGCTTGGTCACAGTGGGCTGAAAACTGGAGTGGGTACGGAACACACTCCTTGTTCTCTTAAGGTATACTGATGCCTTTCTGCCAGAGGGGGATACTCCCCTGATACAGGCGGATTGAGGTCCAGTACAAATATAATGGACGCAATCAAATCATTAGCATCTGCGTCACCTTCGGACCGATCGTCCGAGCCCCCAGTAAAGACATCCTCCTCGTCCAGTGAGTCAGCTCGTGAATCAGAGCTGCGGGACGGGGAAGGACAGGGGACCCTGCGTCTCCATTTTAGGAGGACGGGGTCTGAAACCAGATGAAGAGACCTCTAAGAGCTTGCTGAGCGAGCCGTAGCAGCAGAAGCGCCCTGAGAAGGGGGCTAATGCATGCTCAGCACCCCCGGAGCAGCTGGAGGGACCACTGGCGAGCCTCCAGGCTGAGGGACCACTGTGTTTATGTGCTCAGTACAGGCAGTACGAGTCTACATGCAGTGCCTATTAAGAACAGCCTTGCAGCCTTGCTCTGATGTGAGACATGCTGCAGAAGTGGGGGCTCTGTGAGGGAATGCATCTCCAGAATGACCCCCAGCAGAGTATATAAACAGAGAATATAAGCAGCTGCACAACTGGAGGTTGTGGCTGCCAGACCGTTTAATATACATTTCCATGCCTCCAGTCCCCCAGCCCTGGCCCCAACTTGTCACAATGTGGTATCTCTGTGCCTATGCAGACACTGAGAACGCTGAGAAAATGGCGACCGGAGCGAGGCGAGGGGGCGGGGCCTACTCTGAGAGCGGGCAAATGAGGTATACAGGGGAGGGAATCTTTCCTCAGTGAGGAGTGTCCCTTCCCTGTGCTGAACAGCCGCTGGGCGGAGCCACACTGTCCCTCTGCATGACTGACATGCAGGGGGAGTGAAACCGAAACTAGGCCTCAGGCAAAGCCGGGGCCTAGATTTAAACATGCGGCCAGCGTACAGGCACCATCGGCGCGGTTCTCCAGTGAAAACTGGAGAACCGGCCGGAAATGTTACCTCAGACATATATACACTCCCCCCAATAAATAAAGTACAGGGAACCCTGGAAAGACCACTTTCTGTGGTAAAAACGTCTCATACTTAGCTTTTGAGACGCAGGTGCCAGGTCCCTGGGGGGGGTTAAACGCTCCGTCCGACAGGATCCTGAACAGGGCTGCGGATGGAGACCGGTCTCCTGCAAAGCAGTGAGAACCGTGATGGCTCCCACTTCAAGCCAGAGCCCCAAGGGATGGTGAAGGAGCGCGGCATGTGAAGGCTCCAGCCCTGAAATCAACCTTAACAGCACCGCCGACACAGTGGGGTGAGAAGGGACATGCCGGGAGTCCAGATGGGACCCGCTTTTCTTCCAAATCTTTGAAATCCAAAAAATCAAAAATCAAAAATCAGAGAATGCATGTGTGTGTGTGACCTCCTGAACACAAAGCATTGAAACTGGCTAGGACTGGCTACCAGGGGGTGTATATGCTAGGAGGGAGGAGCTACACGTTTGAGTGTAGTACTTTGTGTGTCCTCCGGAGGCAGAAGCTATACACCCATGGTTTGGGTCTCCCATAAGGAACGATGAAGAAAACAACATTTTTGGATGTAATGTGTCCCAAAAAAAAAAAATCCCTCCTTCCCCCAAAAAGGGTATAAACAAAGATTTGGGTTCACAAACCTTTACTGTAGCCAAGTTTTTTGCTAAGAAAATTCACAATAGAATTCTGGCTTCAAAAGTTCGCTTTATAGCATTGTAGACCTACAAACTGAAATAAAAGATAATTATGTGGGATATTTCATCATTACCTAAGACATTGTAAAGAGTCAAAAGACAGACAAAAAGCTATTGCAATTGTTATTACACAAAATTCGTATTGGGGGAATGCATTCATTTCATGGATATCCATTATATCCAAAAGAGAAGAAACAAAATAGCAGACCGCACTCCAAAAAAATAAAATAGGAAAAAATGTACATTAATAGCTTGATTTAAAAAAAAAAATGGCATGCGGTCTAATAGTTGCTGCAATCCTGGGCTGCTGCAGGCTGCTATTTTTGGGCTGGGGGGCCCAGTAAGCATGGGTCTTCCCAGCCTAAGAATACCAGCCCCCAGCTGTCTGTATTTATCTTGGCTGGGTATCAAAATTATGGGGGACAGCACGCTGTTTTTTTATTTTATTTTTTAATTACAGATGCTGTCTCAGAAGGTGGGGGAGTGGTCAAATGACAACCAGTCAGAGACTCCATTGAAGGGGAAAGCAATGAATATGTATGAGAGATAATTAGCGGACCCAGAAGTAGCACTGCAGCTGCTGGGAGACTAGGTAAGTATGTATTGCTTTAACCCTTTTATACTTGCTTTCTTTCATAGCTCCAACCCCATTTTACAACACATCACTTTTGCCTCCCATTGAATTTAATGGGTTTGGCTAGAATCAACGATCGGATTGGCTAGGATCACCGATCTAATCGGTGATCTCAAGCAGACTTGTTGAACCTGAACCAATCCGATCCTTGGCAGTATGAGAGGAAATCACATGAATATGCAAGAGGGTAACATGATAGTATAACTGGGGGTTGATTGTGTCTCCAAAGTGGATATTGAGCATGTGCTAACATCTCAGACTGTAGAGCACCTGCTGCATGGATTGCACATGACGCCCAACTTCCTTTCTTGTGTGTGGAAAGAGAGTGTGACACTGATCATGTCATAGCTCCCATGGTCTCATCAGGGGATTGAACTACCACATGGTCCCTACAGCAAGCCTTGTCTATATACTTTGGAAAGTTGAAGAAATGTACCCACAGCAATAGAATACATACAATTATCCTGATTTCTAGTTCTGCAGCATAAATACTTAGCAAACATTAACCTTAATAAGCACTTATCATTTCACCAACTGTAACTAGGTAACATCAATGCA
This sequence comes from Anomaloglossus baeobatrachus, assembly GCF_048569485.1. Classification (NCBI taxonomy): domain Eukaryota; kingdom Metazoa; phylum Chordata; class Amphibia; order Anura; family Aromobatidae; genus Anomaloglossus; species Anomaloglossus baeobatrachus. The sequence continues at coordinate 135,872,880 of NC_134363.1, read as the reverse complement.
CGGGGAGGAAGAGAATGATTAGAAGATAAATTCTCTTTATCGATGTGTTGTGAAGAACATTCCCCTCCATGTAACTGATCTTCTGCGCTCTTCCCATTGCTCATATTTGTCATTATTTGCTATCATTAATCATGACTTATGCGCCTAACAATGCTCATGTAGCAAACAATAGTGCATTACGTGTAATTATTTCTAAAATGTTGGATAAACTCGATTTCTCACCGGAGCGTTTTATTCAGCTAAATCCATTTTTACAAATGCACCAGCAGATGAACTGGGCCGCAGCGCTAATTATCCCATACAAATCTGCAATTGTGGAAATGTGTTTCAGCTTTTATGCTTTTCAAGCCAATTCGTTCTCAAGAAATAATTTTTTTTTGCTAATATACTTTATCACCTTGGATACATAGGTACAAGTGGGATTTACAGTAGAAGACGTGGTAAGAGCTCAAAAGCAGGCTGTAAGCACAATTACAGGGGTGGACTTCCATCAAAGTTTGGAGAATTTTAAGTTTGCTTAGCTTGAAAAATAGGGTTCCTCAAAAGTCATCTTGATACATAGCTAGACAGATAGATAGATAGATAGATAGAGGGATAGATAGATAGATAGATAGCCAACTGAGGAACCACTAGTGGTATCTAACTAATTCCATGTTCCATCTGACTGCACAGCCCCACTCGTAAACCCATGAAGCAATTGCTAGCTCACTTCATAACTTACCGTGAACTACTTGGAGAAGCAGCTGAGCTACTTTTTACTCTGAGAATCACTGCCATACTAACTTCTTTTCAAAGCTTTTCGTAAGCCTCACCATCATATCTTCAAACTTCTTGTCCACCACCTCTACATCAGTTGTCATCCAGTTGTCTTCTGGTAGAATAACCAGCTTCCTCCTCCAGCTGATGAAATTCTAGACCTATATATCAGTATTACTGTGCTCTGTCTCCCAGATAGCCATTTGCTCCTTCTAGACTCAGCCAATCCACTACACCGTCCGTGTGGTTGTCCCGCTTATTCCTTTGCCAACTCACATACCCATTGTTGATGTAGCTCTCCATGGTCCGTCCTCCTAATGCACTGGCAAAACAAAACATAAGTGTGCATTGTACAAATAAAGAGATACTTGATTAGTGAGAGGGAAAGAGAGAAAGAAAGAGGAAAAAAAGAAGAAAACAAAAACAGAAAAAATAGAGAAAAAGAAAGAATTAGGAAGGGAAGAAAAAAAGGAAGAGGAGGAAGGGAAGGGAAGGAAGGGAAGGAAGGAAGGAAGGGAAGGAAGGGAAGGAAGGAAGGAAGGGAAGGAAGGAAGGGAAGGAAGGAAGGAAGGAAGGAAGGGAAGGAAGGGAAGGGAAGGGAAGGAAGGAAGGAAGGAAAGAAGGGAAGGAAGGAAAGAAGAGAAGGAAGGAAGGAAGGAAGGAAGGGAAGGAAGGAAGGAAGGGAAGGAAGGAAGGAAGGGAAGGAAGGAAGGGAAAGAAGGAAGGGAAGGAAAGGAAGGGAAGGGAAGGGAAGGGAAGGAAGGGAAGGAAGGGAAGGGAAGGAAAGGAAGGGAAGGAAGGGAAGGAAGGGAAGGAAGGGAAGGAAATGTATATGTACCGCCCCGTGCTCGGCAGCCGAGCTGCTCGGATCCAGACCTTCTGTAGGTGGTTCGAGGGTCTCCGGACCCGGGGGCCTCACAGTCACTTCAACCCAAAAGGGGGATTGTGGTTTGGGGATGTAGATGTACGGCCAGAGCCGTGTTAAGTTCGTGACGCCACCCACGGGATGTGGTGAAGGTAGACACCACTGCTGCAGTTACGGGGTACCCGGGGGAGATGTTGCGCAGCAAGTTGTTAACCCCTCCGTGGGCAGGGATGGTGGCTCTAGGACCCGTTGGGGGTTTGTTGGTTTGGCGGTGCAGGGAGATGGGCGACCAGAGGGTGCTGGTGTACTAACTATTAATGAACACACAAGGCTTGTGGTTGCCTAAGGAGCTCTTTGCCCACAGATGCTGGCCCGTGGGATCTCTGAGCCGTGGCAGTGGCCTTTTATCCCCCTCGTTGGGCTGTTGCCTTCAGTCGGGACTTTGGGTGGGACAGGACCTCTAGTCCTGGCCGCAATCAGTTAATTAGCTAGCCCACAGTCGTTTCTGGACCTAGCTTCAGGGTCTGAGTACCCCCCTTTGTGCTCCGGTTTCTGAATCGGTTCCCTGAGTCGGTACCAGCGGGCCACTACCCTGTCCCGGCCCACCTCGGTTTCACCGAACCTTCTTCCCGGCTCCTGCAGACGGAGACCGCCATCTGCCTCCTAGCCAAAAGTACCAGGGCTCCTACCCCGGCACCTGCTCAAATTGGTTTCTCTCTTCTGTTGGAGCTGCACACAGCTCCAGCCCACACACCTGTCCAACTTGACCTCTAGACTGTTCTGTTTACTTTCCCACCTCAGGCTGTCTGTGATTCCTTGGTGGGCGTCTTCCAACCGCCTGGTTCCGCCCCCTGGTGTGTCCATCAAGCACTGAGGGAGGTAACTAGGGTTTAAATGTTTGGCTGTATGTTACCTATGAGGGACAGGTGTAATGCGGGGCTTTATCTGTGACTACCTGGCCCGGCCAGGGCGTCACATATAAATGAAGGAAAGAAGGAAAGAAGGAAGGAAGGAAGGAAGAAAGGAGAGAAGGAAGTAAGAATAACATATACTATACCTTCCCTGTGATTATACCTCTTATTCCTTTGTCCACTCACATATCACACACCCAATGTTGATGTGGCTCTCCATGGTCTATCCTCCTAATAGACTGGCAAAACACAATTTGCACATTGTGCAAATAAAGAGATACTTAATTAGTAAGAGTGAGAGAGAGAAAGAAAGAAAAAAACAAAAAAAAAACAAAAAAAGAGAAAGAAAAAGAAAGAAAGTAATTTCAACATATATATAGAAAAATATTCCTATATATAAAAAGCTGCGCTGAACCAACCAATGTATATTCCTTGAAAAAACAGTATTTTATTTTATTTTCCACTCACAAAAAAATCTTTTTTTACATTAAAATATGACACATAGAATTATATTCACACAATCCTAAAAATACACTTATATATAAGTGGAGCCCCGGCCGGCGGCTACCATCTACTGAAAAAATTAAAAAAATATATATTACTTCTAGGCAGTTTAAATTTTTTAAAACGATTATAATCGCTACAAGAAGGAGAAAGGAAAAAAGTCACTCCAAGGATTTTCAAAAGGTTCACAAGAGTAACCTCCGTGTGGAGGTATAAAAAATTATTGTACTGCAGTACCGTAGAACCTTCAGATGTTCCTATAAACCATGCGCTCCACAAAAGCCACAGTTTTCTTAATGTATTCAGATCCACCCGCTCTCCTAGCGTATTACCGCTCCAATATTTTTAGGAGTATAGCAGGTTAACAGGCAGAAACAATCTCTGCGCTATAAGTTTTTCTCGATACCTGAGCACGAAATTTCCATATTATTTGCAGGAATATAAAAAGTGAAACAAGAAAAAGTTTTTTGAAAGGACAGGAAGAGATTGTTATTAGGGACTTAATTACTTGCCAAACGAAAGGAGTTATTTATTGTATTCAATGTCCTTGCCAAAAAAGATACATAGGGAGAACTATAAGGCGGGATTTACACGCTACGACATCGCAGGTGCGATGTCGGTGGGGTCTAATCGAAAGTGACGCACATCCGACGTCGCTGTCGACATCATAGTGTGTAAATCCTTTATGATATGATTAGCGAGCGCAAAAGCGTCGTAATCGTATCATCGGTGTAGCATCGGTCATTTCCATGCATTGGGAAAGACCGATGTTACAACGTTGTTCCTCTGTCCTGCGGCAGCACACATCACTGTGTGTGAAGCCGCAGGAGCGAGGAACATCTCCTACCTGCGTCCCAGCCAGCTATGCGGAAGGAAGGAGGTGGGCGGGATGTTTACGTCCCGCTCATCTCCGCCCCTCCGCTTCTATTGGTCGCCTGCCGTTTGACATCGCTATGACGCCGCACAACCCGCCCCCTTAATAAGGAGGCGGTTTGCCAGCCAGAGTGACGTCGCAAGGCAGGTGAGTGCATGTGAAGCTGCCGTAGTGATAATGTTCGCTACGGAAGCTATCACCATGATATTGCAGCTGCGATGGGGGCGGGGACTATCACGCACGGCATCGCAGCATCGGCTTGCGATGTCGTAGTGTGCAAAGGGCCCCTAAGACCCCTGTGTAAAAGTATGGGTGAGCATATTAGAAACATTAAAAATAAATGTAACAAACACCCCCTGTCTAAACATTATTTATTAAAACATGAAGGATCACTTGGGGGATCGAAAATTTGGGGTCTTCAGAAAATAATAAGGGATTGGAGGGGAGGGGATTTTATCAAAAAAATGTCCAGAGCCAAAAGCCATTGGATCTTTGAACTAAACACTTTAAAACCGAATGGACTAAATAATATTGAACTTCTTGCTTTTAATTGATTAAATCTTCCCCCATTTATATTAATATTTATATTTATTTTTTATTTTTGTTTTTAGTTTTAGTCTTTCTGTTTATCCCTAACAATCTAATGTGGACCTATTTCTATTGTTTCCGTTTTATAGTGAAGAGTGAAAAATAAGGTTTTTGCTGACTATATTGAATGTGTTTATTGGTGAAATAATGTGTAAGGTATATATTTTTTGTTCTTGTTTTTGCTTTTTTCTTATTATTTATTTAAATTTTAAACAGTTTTATGTATTTATTGAATCAATTTATCTATGGCAAATTCAGTTTTAAATAATTGATGTGTACATTTTATATATTTTTGTATTTTTTGTTACAACGGATAGTAATTAACTAATTTATGGTATAAATAGGATCTTAGTGAGTGGCTGGGCTATCCTTGAGGAAGGGGACCGGTAATGCCCCCGAAACGCGCGTCGGATCTAGCTCAGTCCATTTTTGTCTTTCTGCCTACCGCGGAACAACTGAAGCATTCAAGCTATTCAAGTTTCTCAACCTTAAACTTGGTTCACGGATGGACGCCCAAGTCAATCCTTGTATTTGGAAGGATTTCCTATTGTGGTGTCTAAAATCACCTGCTGTCCTCTACGAGCCGGGGTGTGATCCAGTACAGTTCTGGTGGTATCTCCACTACAGGACTCAAGGAGCTTGCACAAGGGAGAAACCTGTGACACCTCCGGTGGAAACTCTGTGTTCTGATACTTGAAAAAAATCTACAACGCAGAGACTGCATTTGTCTGCTAAACTCGCTACACTTCGGTGGAAATTTCGTGCTCAGGTATCGAGAAAAACTTATAGCACAGAGATTGTATCTGCCTGTTAACCTGCTATACTCCTGAAAATATTGGAGCAGTAATACGCTAGGAGAGGGGTGGATCTGAATACATTACAAAAACTGTGGCTTTTGTGGAGCGCATGGTTTATAGGAACATCTGAAGGTTCTACGGTACTGCAGTACAATCATTTTTATACCTCCACATGGAGGTTACTCTTGTTAAACTTTTGAAAATCCTTGGAGTGACTTTTTTCCTTTCTCCTTCTTGCAGCGATTATAATCGTATTAAACAAATTTAAACTGCCTAGAAGTAATATATATTTTTTAATTTTTTCAGTAGATGAGAGCCGCCGGCCGGTGCTCCACTTATATATAAGTGCATTTTTAGGATTGTGTGAATAGAATTCTATGTGTCATATTTTAATGTAAAAATATGTTTTTTTGTGAGTGGAAAATAAAATAAAATAAAATACTGTTTTTTCAAGGAATATACATTGGTTGGCTCAGCGCAGCTTTTTATATATAGGAATATTTTTCTATATATATGTTGAAATTATTTTTATACTTAGGCAATAAAGGGTTTTTGCCTTAAAAGATAGCTGCAGAACCATAAAACATTGGGTTTCAGCGCTGACTCTCCTATATTGAATTTTTTTTTAAAAAAAAAAGAAAGAAAGAGTAAGGAAAGGAAGGCAGGAAAGGAAAGAAGGAAAGGAAGGAAGGAAAGAAAGGCAGGAAATGTAGGAAAGGCAAGAAGGAAGGAAGGAAGGAAGGAAGGAAGAAAGGAAGGAAGGAAGGAAGGAAGGAAAGAAAGGCAGGAAATGTAGGAAAGGAAGGAAGGAAAGAAAGGCAGGAAATGTAGGAAAGGCAAGAAGGAAGGAAGGAAGGAAGGAAGGAAGAAAGGAAGGAAAGAAAAGGAAGGAGAGGAAAGAAGGAAAAGAAAGAAAGAAGGAAGGAAAGGAAGTAAAGAAAAAAATGAATGATGGAAGGAAGGAAAGAAGGAAGAAAGGAAGGACTGAGTACAAATGAATACTTAAAAAAAAAAAAAGTAGTCAGCACTCAATAGCAAATTTTATTTGGAAAGCTTTTAAATAAGGTTCCCTTGTTTTTGAGTCGAAATGTTGCTACCTGTTTACATTGGCTAAAAAATACACCAGCTTTTACATAAAAAAATCTGCTATTGAGTGCTGGGCACTTTACTATTTTAGAGATATCTTTGCAGTTAGAGAAGCTGAACGTGAGAACGCCCCATACAAGTTGTGAAGTGTGATAACTTCAATTACAAAATAATTGTTTTGCAGTCGCAATTAAGAGAAATCAATAAGAAATAATTTGATTCATGATGCACATGCGGACTCATCCAAAATGTTATGTATTTCTTCAGGGCAAGTTCAGATTTATTTCCTTTATAAATAACAAATCTCTGACAGCAAACAAAAATCTATTATCAAATAAGAAAAAAAAAATTGAGGACAGGGGTAATTAAAGGGATTGTTCACTTCTCGGACAACCCCAGAATCTGTATGTTTCCCCATTATAGTCATCTCCAATATCGGCGCCATTCCAGTGGTATAAACATTTGCTCTCCTGGGATCACATAACAGTCTTACGTGATTAAAGATTAGCGAACCTTTGGAAGTTCGGTTCAGTGGGTTCAGTCAGACTTTAGATAAAGTTCGGTTTGGGACCCGGACTTGGTCTGAACCCCAATGGAAGTCACTAATTGGAAAGGTCTCCGCACACATGCAGCCAGCCATAAACAGATCCCTCCTGGGGAAGCTGAGCAGAGTTTTTCCATTTTTTTTGTTTGGTGCACACTACATCCAATCACGCTGTTGTTACCCGCAGTGCGAGCTGATCATACACTGCAAGCGGCTTGTACTTGGCTGAGCACCGAGTGTACCCAAGCACAGCGATGCTCGCGCTTGTGGTTTGTATGTATAAAGCACACGAACTTCGAAACCGAACTTTGTTTTTTGTAAAGTCTGTGCTTGGTACGACCACCGAAGACCAAACCTCAGGTTTGCTCATCTCTACACATGATCCCTGCTGCCAATCAGCAGCTGCCTCACTCTCTCCACCTTCATATGTATCACATACATCCAGAGGAGGTAAACGAGCATCAGCGCTCTCTTCCTCCTGATGTGAGCAGTTTGTCTGAAGGCGGAAAGAGTGAAGTAACCAGTGATTGACCGCAGAGATCGCGTAACTTAACACTGTTATACAATCTCAGGAAAGACGGTGCTGATGTAGCGCCCCTGAAGATCTCAGAGTGCTACAAGGTACTGCATCCCCACCAAGATGCAGGACCTACCCTCTTAGGGACCAGAGAACCCCAGTGCCAGCAACACCAAAAATCCAGGTAATCCCAGTTTTTTCCAACCATCCCTCATACAATAGTGCTTAGCTAGGGTGGGACAATAGATGGCCACCTAGAGGTGGAGCCACTCCAGTCCACTAGTTGACCAGGTGGGAGGGGCAGACTGTGGAGAGTAGTCAGAAAAGTGTTGGCAGCAGGAGTATGAAGGTGCGACTGAGCAACGTCCTGACTCGGTTGGCAGTGCAGGACCCTAGGACAGGAAAGAGCTTCAAGCCGACCTGTTAACACCTGCACAGCAAAGGGGACCATCAAGGACCTTGCTGACCCTAAAGCATCCAAAGACTCAGTAGCAAAGAGAGAGCTGGGGACAGGACCAGAGACTCCAACCCCACAGGGTTCACGCTACTGTCAGGCGGACAGAAGTGGACAAACCACAGAACGGGGACCCCCAGTGTTCCATACCACGGGGACCCACTTACCAGAGACAGGTGCAGGGAAAGAAGGTACCAGAGAACCAGACTGGCACTGGGACAAGGGGGACCTGGAGGCAAAACTAGCTGACCTTGGTCATCCAGTTAACATCCAGCCGTGAGTAAACCAGTTGCACTGAATACCTGTCTGGACTCCTTCTTTCGACGCCCACTGCACCATACACCCGCTGGGGCAATACCCTACTTGCGGAAGGACCACCATACTAGCTGCCAATAAAATCAGCCCCAGTAGAGACCTTCTGCAGAGGCGGCTCCTTACATATAGCCGCAATACCGCAAGTGGTGTCACGAATAACTTTATTTACAAATCCCCTGTAAATATCCCCATTACAAAAAGGGCCCAGGGCATGGAACCGGGCAATGGCCACCATCGTGACATTCCCAATAGAGACACTGCCCAGAACCGAGTACCCCATATCCCTGGGTGCTACGCTGACACCACTGAAATGGCCCCAGCTCTGGAGGTGAGTATCGATGAAAGTGGTCTGCAGATATATCCGCAGGACATTCCGCATGAGCTCCCAGAACTCCGCAGCACAACTTTGCCTGTTTTCATGCTGCGGATGTGCTGCGGATGTATTGCGGAATGTCCTGCGGATATGCTGCGGTCATTCTGCATTGAGGATACAGTACCATGGCTTCGGCACAGCATCCTCAATGCAGAACAAGTGTTGGAGTGTTGGGGGAGTTCATACTTACCTCCATCACGCAGCACTTCCCTCTCCGGCCATGTCTGCCAGTGTCTGCTCTTTGCAAGAGAAGGTGGGTGAGGGCCTGAACTAGCTCTGGCTGTCACATGACCGGAGCTCATGCAGGCCCAGCCCACCTCCTCCTTCCTGCTCCTGGCTCCACCGCGCTCCTCTGCACTAGAGGAAGTGACTCCGGTGTCAGCTATCAAGGCAGGTAAGTATGCGACCCTGCGGAAAAATGCGCAGGAATAATTGACATGCTGCAGATTTTTCCACAGGGAAATCTGCATTATTTCCGCTGCGGAAAAAAATGCAGTATGGGCACAGCAGTTCCAAAATGCCATAGAAATGGCTGGGGACTCGCTGTACTGCGGATTTTTGAAACATCCGCAGAATTTCCGCGAAAAAATTGCGGCAAATTACGTGAATTTTCTGCAGCGTGGGCACATAGCCTAATGGTTTTTACTTTAAAAGGGGGAAAGATATGGATTCTGAATGGGTTGTCCAAGTAGTGGACAACTCCTTTAATAAAAATGAAGAGTATAAAGAGGAAAGTTTCTTCCCTTCTTTTGCTTGTTTAATCTCAAAGGCACATTTCATCATAAAAGAGATATTTAGCAGAATAGAAATTTAGAGGTTGTTCAACTTCCAATTTTTCACCCATGAATAGTTGTGTGATTGGAACTAGTTGTCATCTGAGTTGCATCCAATGATGTCCTACTACAATCATTTGGCAACTACAGCCATTTACAGACTTCAGCGGAAAACTCAAAGAGTGGATCACTCTCTATGAGACTATATGAGTCAGACAGATATATTTCATAGTATTATTGCAGACCACAATTATCGGACTAAATGTGGGTCTCCTGTCCAAAAATACAGTCTCATTTAGGCGTATGAGGTTCTAAGTATTGGTCAGTTGACCTCCATTGTGTTCCATATAAAGACCATGGAATACACCTAATGAACTTTTCTTGACTGATAATGATTTCTAATGGACATATAATTTTTTTTAAACTTCAGATTCCATACTAAGGAAAAATAAAACTTTATTATATCAGTTAACCATCAAAATATGCTTTTTTAATTATAAAATAAAAGCTTCAATTGAAAAGTTGTAACTTAAAGGATTTTTTTTGCCAACGCAGAAGAAATAACCTTAAAAAGAACATTAATTTCCAAGTAGAGTAGGGAATGGTCATGATGAGGTTTTAGAGCTTTTACTGTAATCTGCCAGAAGACAGTTTTAAAAGCTCACTACAACTTTCCACTATGCTTTGTAATTAAAGTTATCACCTCTGAATTACTTTTGTCATTTTTTTACTTACAAAACTACTTAACTATCAGAAAATGAGGAAAAATTTACTTAGTAATGCTATTTAAAAACTGTCACAAATTGGATTATGAAAAACAACCAAAATATATAGCTACAGTGTATTAACATGCTCAGGTTCCCAATTTGAGAAATGAATACCGCAGGGCATTTGAAAGACAGCTCCCATGTTGAATGATTCTTAAAATAATCTATTTCCAAAATAGGTAACTGATGCTTAAAGAGGTTGTCCACTACTTAACATTGATAGCCTATCCTTAGAATAGGTCATCAATGTCTGATTGGCCAGGGTCTGACACCCCGCCCCCCCCACCGATCAGCTGTTCTTGATGACGGTGGTGGCTCAGTTCTGGAGCTGCTCCATGTTCTGATAATGCCCATGGTTAGGTTCTGCTAATCCGCCTCTTATTCAAATCAATAGGAAGCAGAAGTGCCATACCTGGCTGCAGCCACTATCAGTTAACGAGGCAGCTCCAAAACTGAGCATTTCCGGCTGCCGCTGCCAACACCGACTACAGCTGATCAGTTGGGGTGCCAGGTGTCGAACCCCGGCTAAACAGACATTGATGACCTATTCTAAGGATAGGCCATCAAAATTAAAGTACTTGTCAGCCTCTTTAATGACACACAATTGTGGTAGCCAGATTTGGATTACAAACAAGGCTTCGAGTTGTGCAGGTCGTTATGATTACAAGGACACCAAATATATCTGTATTATTTGCTGATTTTTGAATTTTATTGTTTTAAAAAAAGCACTTTAAAAATAACATTATTGTAATTTTTTTTATTATATATTTGTTATTTTTTAGGAGGAAAAAATATCTATGTGTATCCTCCTTTTAAAATACAGGGATTAAGAAGTACACTGCTCTGTACAATGTATTTCTATGTACCGGTATAATCTGTCTGTGGAGTAAGAGCCTGCAATGCAGCTTCAAGTATAAAAAAACTCACCAAAGGACATAATAAAAATAAGTTCACAGAAAAAACTCACCAGAAATAAAGCCACCAGCCAAAAAAATGGTCAAATAATGGCAAAAGCACATGCAAGAGGCATACGGCCCCCATGATAAAGGTTGGAATTTCACAGGTGCAGAATGCCTATAAAACAACCACCCACAGCCTAATATGTCAGGAGGGGGGAGTTGCCGGTATAAAACTGCACACTAATAGGATCTAATATAGGGCATCAGTCACACAGATACGTGCAATGCACAGTGTCCAGGCAAAGCCTATTGATCACGCCCTTCTATTAGATCAGGTGGGCTGCCCAGCACCTAAAAGGTGCACTGGCACAGTGGACAGACATCCCAGGGGACCGGCTGCATCCTGCGGAATTGTGCGATAATAAAATGATAAAAATTATGATAATAAATGTGAGGTATTGGTCATATTTTGGCCAGAATATATAAGCTCGTGACCCATACGTCAAGGGTCCCCACGCTTATGAGTCCCTAACTACATCAAAAACGCCCACCAAAGAACATAATGAAAATAAGTTCACAGAAAAAACTCACCAGAAGTAAAGCCACCAGCCAAAAAAATGGTCAAATAATGGCAAAAGCACATGCAAGATGCATACGGCCCCCCATGATAAAGGTTGGAATTTCACAGGTACAGAATGCTTGGCAGCCCGCTTGATCTAATAAAAGGGCGTGATCAATAGGCTTTGCCTGGACACTGTGCATTGCACGTATCTGTGTGACTGACGCCCCATATATTAGATCCTTAGGCAATCTGCACCTAAAAAAAAAAAAAATCTCCCTGTAACATCATCTGAGCCTGGGGCTCAAAGCTTTAGCTACTTGCTTTCAATGTTGAAGGTTGTCGGTTTGAGTCTGGGTGGTGGTTGGAGATAAAAAAAAAAATGACATTTTTGTTATTGTTTCTCATTATTTTTGCGGTTTTATAGGAACAAAAAAATCTGACTTTTTCTTCACCTCTGGAATACAGCTACATAGAAATACACTGCTATATACAGATGTATACCTAAGTACCTGTGTATCCTTCTTCTAGGTTCCCTGCCTCCACTACAGGTCAAGTATGCTAATTTGTCCTAGCTTTCTCATCTGGGCAGTGGCTCCATAGTAGTCTATTGACATGGAGGTTGGGAGTTTGAGTCCTGGGGAGACAAGAGAAGGGAGGAAATATTTATTTAGCTTATGCACATGCAGAGATAGGTGGACATACAGTGCCTACAAGTAGTATTCAACCCCCTGCAGATTTAGCAGGTTTGATAAGATGCAAATAAGTTAGAGCCTGCAAACTTCAAACAAGAGCAGGATTTATTAACAGATGCATAAATCTTACAAACCAACAAGTTATGTTGCTCAGTTAAATTTTAATAAATTTTCAACATAAAAGTGTGGGTCAATTATTATTCAACCCCTAGGTTTAATATTTTGTGGAATAACCCTTGTTTGCAATTACAGCTAATAATCGTCTTTTATAAGACCTGATCAGGCCGGCACAGGTCTCTGGAGTTATCTTGGCCCACTCCTCCATGCAGATCTTCTCCAAGTTATCTAGGTTCTTTGGGTGTCTCATGTGGACTTTAATCTTGAGCTCCTTCCACAAGTTTTCAATTGGGTTAAGGTCAGGAGACTGACTAGGCCACTGCAACACCTTGATTTTTTCCCTCTTGAACCAGGCCTTGGTTTTCTTGGCTGTGTGCTTTGGGTCATTGTCTTGTTGGAAGATGAAATGATGACCCATCTTAAGATCCTTGATGGAGGAGCGGAGGTTCTTGGCCAAGATCTCCAGGTAGGCCGTGCTATCCATCTTCCCATGGATGCGGACCAGATGGCCAGGTCCCTTGGCTGAGAAACAGCCCCACAGCATGATGCTGCCACCACCATGCTTGACTGTAGGGATGGTATTCTTGGGGTCGTATGCAGTGCCATCCAGTCTCCAAACGTCACGTGTGTGGTTGGCACCAAAGATCTCAATCTTGGTCTCATCAGACCAGAGAACCTTGAACCAGTCTGTCTCAGAGTCCTCCAAGTGATCATGAGCAAACTGTAGACGAGCCTTGACATGACGCTTTGAAAGTAAAGGTACCTTACGGGCTCGTCTGGAACGGAGACCATTGCGGTGGAGTACGTTACTTATGGTATTGACTGAAACCAATGTCCCCACTGCCATGAGATCTTCCCGGAGCTCCTTCCTTGTTGTCCTTGGGTTAGCCTTGACTCTTTGGACAAGCCTGGCCTCGGCACAGGAGGAAACTTTCAAAGGCTGTCCAGGTCGTGGAAGGCTAACAGTAGTTCCATAAGCCTTCCACTTCCGGATGATGCTCCCAACAGTGGAGACAGGTAGGCCCAACTCCTTGGAAAGGGTTTTGTACCCCTTGCCAGCCTTGTGACTCTCCACGATCTTGTCTCTGATGGCCTTGGAATGCTCCTTTGTCTTTCCCATGTTGACCATGTATGAGTGCTGTTCACAAGTTTGGGGAGGGTCTTAATTAGTCAGAAAAGGCTGGAAAAAGAGATAATTAATCCAAACATGTGAAGCTCATTGTTCTTTGTGCCTGAAAACTTTAGGGGAACCAAACAGAATTCTGGTGGTTTGAGGGGTTGAATAATAAATGACCCTCTAAATAAACTTTTCTCAATTTAAAAAAAAAAAAAAAAAAAGAAATAACATTCTTTTTTGCTGCAGTGCATTTCACACTTCCAGGCTGATCTACAGTCCAAATGTCACAATGCCAAGTTAATTCCGAATGTGTAAACCTGCTAAATCTGCAGGGGGTTGAATACTACTTGTAGGCACTGTATCATTGGTGCAACCTATTTTCATTCAGGGCAGTGGCTCAATGGTAGAGCCTATTGACACTGAGGCTGGGAGTTTGAGTCCTGCGAAGACAAGACAAGAGGGGAAATATTTATTTAGTTTATGCACATACAGAGACAGGGGTGGACATATCAATGGTGCAACCTGCTCTCATTCAGGGCAGTGGCTCAATGGTAGAGCCTATCAACATGAAGGTTGTAAGTTCAAGTCCTGGGGAGACAAGACAAGAGAGGAGGGGAAATATTTTTTTAGTTTATGCACGTGCAAAGACAGGGGCGGATATATCATTGGTGCAACCTGTTTGACCATACCGGGGCCCATTCCTACCTCCAAAGCAAGTGGAATTGTGCAATTTTGATGAGTTATTGAACTGAAAATACCCATATATTGTTTTTTCACAGTGGCCTTTTTCTGTCTGTGTTCGCTAGTGCGCAGATATATGCCGGCCCTGCTCCCAGAGAAAGAGGAGCTACAAAGCCAATAAGGAGAGGTGAGAGGAAGGCGGGGAAAAAAATCCCTGAAATTGGGACAGTCCCGTTAAATTTGGGATGGTTGGGAGCTATGTATTACAGGACAGGTAATTGTATAGTATATAATTAGTACTATTATTGTTGCTATTATATATTATTATGGAACAGTTTACACGGTATATAAATACTTTGCAAGCATCTCGCTTCTTCTTCTGTCTTTACGTTATATACATTATTCAGGCAATGGTTTTGCTGCTGCTATCTACAAAGAAGAAGAACACAACACTTATTTAAACCAATGTGATGCAGGCATTACCCAGCAGGCATGTGGAGACTGGAGAGAGAACAACAAGTAGAGCTTGGAGGGGAGTAAATTATAAGAAAGCTGTGACACGCACAGTAGAGATCTGAGTGTGAATATCATCAAAAGTAAGTTGTCACGTCCATGAAATGAATGTGGATGTGCCGGAGCTGATCTGCGTTACCACCATTATTAGAGCCATTACCTTAATGTCTATTATTTTTTTTTGCAATCAGATAAAACCATATTCTTATTATTATTTTCTATACTCATTGAATGAGCTCTGTTGGATTAGAATAGAAATTCTGTACTGATTAGATATCATTAACCCACTGAAGACCTGTGGTGTAATAATACTGAAGAGGTCTACAGATGACATGCACCATGCTAGCAATAGTACAAATAATAGCAAAATATCTTATGAGGCATATGTTTCATTCTCACTTCTAAATTACCTCTTCTCCTACCCTTAATTTTTTAATTTGAACTCATCATTTATGACTACCAGATTGCCGAGAGGTTAAATGGGGTGTGCAAAGATTTATTTACTAGGGATGATCGAATACCTCAAATATTCGAATAGGTCGCCGCTATTCGACTATTCGCGAATATTCGATGTGCAATGTAAGTCTATGAGAAACCCGAATAACAACTATTCGGAACTATTCGGTCTTCCCATAGACTTACATTGCGCATCGAATATTCGCATAGCGGCGACCTATTCAGAAAATATTCACGAAGCCGAATATTTGAGGTATTCGATCATACCTATTATTTACGTTATCATCTAGAGGCTGTATCTTGATCATTGTGGCTCCAAAATCTTAGAACCCCAAACATTGTGAAAATGGGGCTCTATAGATTCTTTATTAAATTTGAAAATAGCTGAATTAACCACATGTTTGCTCAACTTAGGGGCAGTTTGCACACTACGACATCGCAAGCCGATGCTGCGATGCCGTGTGCGATAGTCCCCGCCCCAGTCGCAGCTGTGATATCATGGTGATAGCTGCCGTAGCGAACATTATCGCTACGGCAGCTTCACATGCACTCACCTGCCCTGCGACGTCGATCTGGCCGGCGAACCGCCTCCTTATTAAGGGGGCGGGTCGTGCGGTGTCATAGCAACGTCACATGGTAGGCGGCCATTAGAAGCGGAGGGGCGGAGATGAGCGGGACGTAAACATCCCGCCCACCTCCTTCCTTCCGCATAGCCGACGTGAGCCGCAGGACGCAGGTAGGACATGTTCCTCGCTCCTGCGGCTTCACATACAGCGATGTGTGCTGCCGCAGGAACGAGGAACTACATCGTAACATCGGTATTTCCCAATTAATGGAAATGACCGACGCTACACCAATGATACAATTACAACGCTTTTACGCTCGTTAATCGTATCATAAAGGATTTACACACTAAGATGTCGAGAGCGACGCAGGATGTGCGTCACTTTCGATTTGACCCCACCGACATCGCACCTGCGATGTCGTAGTGTGCAAAGGGCCCCTTACTGTCTAAGTACCAGAGATAGTCAACATTCAATATTATCATTCTCTTGAGGCTTTTTATGATATTGACAGCTGATCTTCATGGGTTAAATAGAAGGCACCTACCTATCATTTGTCAAAAATTATTATACAGAATATGGGCTTGCAAAGTGCTACTGCTTGGTGGAAGTCCAAGAGTTGCACTAATCCTCCCAAACAACACTTTGAAGTGCACAGCTTGGGCAGGAGCATAAATGCAGAGTGGTGTACAGGTTAAAGATAGTCTATATGTCTATCTATCATACAGAGCAGCGTGCAAACTCAATTTCAATTGAGTCCCTACAACATTCTGTGTATACTTCTGTAGGAGTGCAAACTTCAGAGTTGTGTTTTGAGCAATCAGTGAGGGTTTCAGGACCTGAACCACCATGAGCCTACACAATATATAAATAATGTTTTAAAAAAATAAGTATTAGTGATGGGCGAGCACTAAAATCTTCAGGTGCTCTGAACTTGAGTCGAGCAATTTGCAATTCTTGAGTGCTCACCTCAAGCTGCGAGCATAATGGAAGCCAATGGGAAACTTCAGCATTTTTCCAGTAGACATTCCCAGGAGGTTTGTGGGAGAGAGAGGCATTTTTTGAAATACTTTGTGATACTGAAAGATAATTCTCCTTCCACTGTGTAACTTAGTCTGTGACCAGCCTCAAGATTTTTATGCCCCTGAAATACTCTGTGCTGGGGGTGGAACCTGCACTTTCCAGCTTGTGACTTATCACAATATTACAGCATTCCTTGCCTGAAATCCTCTGTGCTGCCAGGGGGCCCTTCATTACTCACAGTATAATGCTCCATCTATGACCTGTCACAACATCAGCTTCCTGCTGTCCTGAAATGTTCTGTGCCTCTGGCCTCCTTTAAGAGTGTGAATTTCCTCTACTGAATTACTCTGTGCTGTTGAAAGACCCATCTTCTTTCACTATGAAACTCTAAGTCTGTGATCTAACCTAAGGTTTGTACACTCCTCTCCTGAAATTCTCTGTGCTGCTGGGAGACCCCACATTACTCTCTCCATTCTGTACACCCAGAATAATACCGCCATATAGTAACAAGATTGCATTGTTCTTCAGCTCTTCAGCTCTAAAAGAGTCCAGCTGAGTGAGGAGTCCCTGCACTCAGCTGAGGAAACCCCTTGCTTCAGTGTGGTGTCTCCAATCATTGAAAAAAGCTGCTGCACTGTAACCCGAGCACTCGAGCACCACGTGATTCTTGGCACTGCTCGTTATTCAATCGAGCACCCCAATGCTAATCCAGTAATGAGCAGTGCCGAGTACACTCGCTCAACATCGATAAGTACTCCTTAAAGAAGTCCTTTCTTCATTTAACCCCTTCTCGATCGAGGACCGGTACGTCCTAAAAAATGAAGGGGTGGTCACTGCTGGCTGCTGCGGTGAGTCGGCAGTGATCCCTGCACATGTCTACTGATTTGAACAGCAGACATGTGCAGCTAACAGGCACATGTGGATGTGCAATCCACCCGTGCTTGTTAATCCCTTAGATCGCGCTCTAAAAATGTGACAGCGCAATTTAAATGGCCGCGGTGGGGAAATCGCCTTTCCCCACCGCCATCGGAGGCCCCATGATGCAATCACATTGAGCTAATGGTTGCCATGGTAGCGACGGGTCATGTGATGACTCCTGTTTCTATCATGATGTAGTTCCTGTTACAGCGGCAGAGCTGCGGCTGTAACAGGAAAGCACCAATTCAGCTGATTAGAGCTGTTCAGCTTTGATCAACAGAAATGAATCAGCGATCAGACTGCTGATCCTTATAGTCCCCTAGGAGAACTAGAAAAATAAAAAAAAGTGAAGAAAAAGTTTTAAAAAATTTTAAAAAATAAAAAATAACCTAAAAGTTCAGATCACTCCCATATTTGCCCCATTAGATGGTTAAACTAGATGGTTAAAAAAATAAAAAATGTACACATATTTGGTATTGTCCCATTCAGAAAGGCCCTATCTATCAAAATATAAAATCAATTAATCTGATTGGTAAGCAGCAGAGGGGCCAAAAAATTTCAAACGCCCAAATGACGTTTTTTGGTTGTCGCAAATTTTGCGCAAAATGCAATAACAGGTGATCAAAAAGTACCTTCTGCGCAAAATAGTACTTTTATAAACATCAGCTCATGATGCAAAAAATAAGCTGTCACTGAGACCCACATGCAGAAAAATGAGAGCCCTATTGCTTGCGGAAAATGGCGCAAAAAGCCACTTTTTTGGACAAATTTCTGAATATTTTTTTAACTCCTTAGATAAAAATAAACCTATACATGTTTGGTATATACAAACTCGAACCAACCTGAGGCATCACAACAATACATCAGTTTTACCATATAGTGAACATGATGAATAAAATTACCCCAAAACCATTGTGCAACTGCACTCTTTTTGCAATTTTTATGCACTTTGAATTATTTTGATGTTTTCCAGTACACTATATGCTAAAACTCATGATTTCATTTAAAATAAAAACTTGTCTCGCAGAAAATAAGAGATGTGGGAGGAAGAAGGAGAGGGAGTGATCCAGCACGAGTCCTCCTTAGTTTAAAACTTTCAAGTCTTTATTGGTACATCTTTAAAAACATAGTGAAGACCGAAAAATAGTTTGCATGGTAAAGGCACAATTCATGAGGGCTTTACGTGTTTCGGACTGACAATAAAACCAACTAGTCCTTAGTCATAAGTCACTTATGACTAAGGACTAGTTGGTTTTATTGTCAGTCCGAAACGCGTAAAGCCCTCATGAATTGTGCCTTTACCATGCAAACTATTTTTCGGTCTTCACTATGTTTTTAAAGATGTACCAATAAAGACTTGAAAGTTTTAAACTAAGGAGGACTCGTGCTGGATCACTCCCTCTCCTTCTTCCTCCCACATCTCTGCTACCGGTCAGGATAGACCGTGGGATCCCAGGCACCCGCAAGGCTGAGCAGTCCGGGCAGCAGGTGAGCTGAAGACTTTTTTGTTCATTCTCGCAGAAAATAAGCCCTCACATGGCAAGATAGATGGAAAAATAAAAAAGTTACGGCATTGGAATAAGGAGAGTAAAAAACAAAAATGAAAAATGGAAAATCGCATAGGGGTGTAGGGGTTAAATCAAACATCTTCTGCAATTGCTGCTGCTCCATAGATTCTGGAACTGTTTTTCTTTTCTTTCCCTTTGGTAATAATTAGGGATGATCGAATTCCTCAAATATTCGGCTTCTGGAATATCCGACAAATAGGTCGCCGCTATGTGAATATTCGATGCGCAATATAAGTCTATGGGAAGCCCGAATAGTTGTTATTTGGGTTTCCCATAGACTTACATTGCGCATCGAATGTTCGCGAATAGTCGAATAGCGGTGACCCATTCGGCAAATATTCGCGAAGCCGAATATTTGAGGTATTCGATCATCCCTAGTAATAATGGTGCACATATTCCCTTCAATCAACTAAGCACATACCATAGCACTTCTGTGCATGGCTGTGATTTGATTTACTAGCTTCAGCCGAGAAAAAGCAAATACCCAGAGAGGCGTTCTTTGGTAGACACCCAGTGGGTAGAAAGGAATATTCTCACCATTGGGGGGCATAACTTTAGAACAGAGGGGCACAGAAGGCAAAAAAAAACTGTTCCAAAATCAGTGGAGCATCAGAGATTCAGCAGAGATTAGAGAAGGGACTCTATTAAAAATATCATCTTGATATGGCTTCAGCAGTGATCAGCAAAAAAGCACCAGCTTTTCTTAACTCTTTTTTTCAAAGGCTTTTCTGCATGAGACAATCGGTTTAAGCTTTTATTACTTGCCACATTATTTCCCTATCTTGCACAGGAAGGAATGAAATAAGCAGATCAGCTTCTGCCTGTTCTCTTCTTTTTTATCCTCCTATTTTTGGCTACTGTAGGATATTTCAATTGATAATGTACGCGTACTGGGACCCCTATTCTGATGATGGTTGGGGGGCCAAGAGGTGACATTAACGGCAGCAATTATTGGTAAAACATATACAGTAATACGGTAATTGCATATTCATGAGGGCGCAACTTTAGGGGGTGCGAATGAGCAGATGCATCCAGTCCCTGGAGAAGTAACAAATCACTTAATAAAATACAGCATTATAAATGATACTCTGACAGTCGCATCCCTGTTACAGATTTTATATTGAGACCCAGAAGCTATAAGTTAAAGCTAGAAGTCCCAGAGAGGGGTCATTTAACATTTCTACCTTTGGAACCCAGAGACGGGTCGAATGATCTGAAGGATTTTAGCTAACATCCTATAATCACCGTCTTTTGTTCTGTAATTAAGGCCATTACTGTCGCACCACAGGAGGTTGTTGTTTTCCATTGAGTTTAGCCATTTAGTTTCTAGTTAGTTCTATTCAGTTTGGAATAAGGGTCATTTGACCCTCTTTCGGGACTTCAGGGGGAGCTCGAAATTTCTAGGACTTCTAGTGTTAAAGGGAACCTGTCAGCAGAAATTTCGACTAAAACCTAACAGATTCCCCCTCTGCAGCTCCTGGGCTGCATTCTAGAAAGGTCCCTGTTGCTATTGTGCCCCCTTTCTGACCAAAAAAAAGAGTTTATGTAGATGTACCTTTTTGGCTTCGGATTCTCTAAATGTGTCACGGGGGCGGGCTGCCTGATGGCCGTTATTCTGCCCCCTGGTCCTGTATGCCGCCCCCATCGCCGATTTCCATACTTCTGGACGCCGCCCACTGCTCCAGCCATCCACGCGCATGCCCAGTGCCAGTCTCACGGGACTGAGCAGTGTGACCGCTGGTGACGTGTGCGCAGACAAGTGATTATGGGCGGGACTGTGACTGTTATCAGCAAGTACCCGCCCATAATCTCGTGAGCGCGCAAACCTCACCAGCGGTCACACTGAGCTCAGTGTAGATGCTAGACTGTATGGGCTGCTTCCAGGGATGACGTCCCTTTGTCACGTGATAGGGGCGTGTTCAAAATACTATCACGTGACAAAGGGACGTCATCCCTGGAAGCAGCCCATACAGTCTAGCATCTACACTGAGCTCAGTGTGACCGCTGGAGAGGTTTGCGTGCTCACGAGATTATGGGCGGGTACTTGCTGATAACAGTCACAGTCCCGCCCATAATCACTTGTCTGCGCACACGTCACCAGCGGTCACACTGCTCAGTCCCGTGAGACTGGCACTGGGCATGCGCGTGGATGGCTGGAGCAGTGGGCGGCGTCCAGAAGTATGGAAATCGGCGATGGGGGCGGCATACAGGACCAGGGGGCAGAATAACGGCCATCAGGCAGCCCGCCCCCGTGACACATTTAGAGAATCCGAAGCCAAAAAGGTACCTCTACATAAACTCTTTTTTTTGGTCAGAAAGCGGGCACAATAGTAACAGGGACCTTTCTAGAATGCAGCCCAGGAGCTGCAGAGGGGGAATCTGTTAGGTTTTAGTCGAAATTTCTGCTGACAGGTTCCCTTTAAGCCTCTGCAATGGAGTACATTTATCATATAAACTCACCAGAATTCTGAAAAATTTGCAACAACAAACTATGATATGTTTTTAAACACTTTTTACTAGCGGGTGTAGCCTCACAATCAGGAGGCATGGCTTGTTCGTAAAAAGACGTGGCTTAACATGTGAAACATTGTGTCCAGAAATGCACCAAATTCTGTTGTAAATTTCATCCACAAAACAAGTCAACTAAAAGATGGTGTAAAGTAAGATTAGACATATTTATTAATCTGGTTGCTGTTTTTCAGAACATTAGAAGGTTGGCAAAAGTTAAAAAAATGGAATAAAAGCATGTACTTACCTCACAGCTAAACTATCCAGCCCCTCCATTGCTTGCTACCCATTCTGGTCCTCAGAGCCACAAATTCTTTTCTCTGTTGTGCACCAGATCTACTAGCCGGTTCACTCTAGCCAGGGTCTTCCATCCATGACCGGGCCTTGGAGGTCAAATTGCATCATAGGTTATAAAAGCAATGGACGATTGACCGGCAGTGACCTCTGAGGCCTAGTCATGGCCCGGAAGTTTCGGCAAAGAGTAAACAGATCGAAAACGCGACAGTAGAAAGAAGATAAGAGAGCAGGCAGTACTGCTTGTTGTCCGCCATCCAATCCTCAGAGCCCATCATATCTCTGGCTTTTACAATTTAGGCCAGGACTTTTGGCCACAATTAGGCCACATAGGTCACTGCGCATCACACATCTACATGCAGCATGAAGTGACCTCCAAAGGCTTGTTGAGAATGGACATCTTATTCACTATAGACCGGGAGAAGGAAAGAATATGTGGCTCTGGGGACTGGCTGTTGGACGGCAAGTAGCTGAGTGGCTGGACAGGTTAGTGGTGAGGTGACCATAAGCTCCTTTTTGTTTTGTTTATTTTACATGTTGTAAGGGTCTGTCACGCTAGGTACAGAGAAGTTCCAAGTGAATGGCGAAAGGGAAGGGAAAAAAAACCCTGTATCTAGAGAAAGAAGAGATAGTGACCCCTGACGAAACCTACCACTAGTCCCTGGGGTCCCTCACCACCCTATATAGGTTCTGCACCTATGCACTGAGCTGGATACCTGACCATAGGTATCCCTAGCACTGGACCCTAAATAGGGAACGGGTGGGATGAGCTCTACATCAACCTCACTAAACACTAAAGAAGACACAAGGAGGACACACAGGGAAAAATGCATGAACTACTTATCCACAGATGACTCAGGTTGATGTTTAGCAAAGTTTCAGCAACGATACTGCAGATGATTACAAGCCACCTGCTTGAACCCAGAGCTTCAATAAACTAAATAATATCAACACCACCAGTCCAGGGAAAATGGGATTATTTAAGCACAAGGGAAATACTGATAATCAGCAGCCGGATGGAGGGAGAGCTCTGCTGGGTCCTAAAGGGGAAGAGATGAAAACCCAGCAGGAAAGTTACCTAGTACAATGAATACTAAGAGCAGGAACAATAGAAAGTCATGGAGCATGCTGCGCAGCCAAACGCTGTGACCTTCTATTGCTAGAACCCACATAACTGTGTGTCACCCATGACAGGGACATTCAACTTATGGAGAATAATTTTTTTGCAAATTTATCTTTCTGGGAAAATGTGTGTGATTTGGCAAATTCACATTTTGGCAGATCCGCTTATCTCTAGCTTTTAATCCTTCTGGTCTTCTCATATGGGCCAAATGCCCTTTTGGTCTCTATAGGCTACATTTAAATGTTCCTATCTGCAGTGTATGTAAAGTTCACACTTCTTATATTAAGAATTGGGACCATATAAATAAGGATTATTCAATGTTTAAAGGGAACTTGTCACAAGAATTAAGGAAAGAAAAAAAGAAGAGGACAACGGGGCGCCAAATCTAAGTGTAAATGTATGTAAACACAGATTGCAATGATCGTACGAATTTTACACTCACCGTGCAGATTTCTTCTGTTTTCGCTTGTCTGTTTTTTATTGAACCTATTAATAAACCCTTGTTCTTGAAGTTTTTGCAAACTTGCACTGATATCCCATTTATCCTCCGGAAGCGCCGAAAGGGATTTTTTCTTTACTCCCTTGTCACAAGAATTGGCGACTAAAAGCTACGGCCACCACTAGTGAGCTCTTATAAACAGCATTTCAGAATACTGTATATAAGAACCCAGGCAGCTGTGTAGAACGTAAAAATAACTTTATAATACTCACCTAATAAGCGGTCCGGTGGAGACTGGTCGGATGGGTGTCTCCGTTCTCCTGTACCGTCGCCTCCTCTTTTGGCCATTTTGTCCTCCTTCTTCTGAAGCCTGGGTGCATGATGCATCCTACGTCATCCACATTAGCCGGCATTGAGGTCATGCCCAGAGCAGCGCAGATCAAAGAATTGTAGTGCGCCTGCACAAGACCTCAATTCCGGCTTGTGTGGATGATCTAGGACGCGTCATGCACAGGAAAACAGAGACACCCATCCCACCAGTCTGCACCGCACCGCCCCTTAGGTGAGTATTAAAAGTGATTTTTACGTTCTGTACAGCGGTCTGGGCTCTTATATACAGTATTCTAGAATGCTGTATATAAGAGACCAGTGGTGTTTGCCGCAGCTTATAGTCGCCAAATCTGGTGACAGGTTCCCTTTAAGGAAATCTATATGATCATCTAAGATTTTGTATTATACGGAATATCTTGTGCCTTCAGATTGACAAAGAAAAAAAAAGGTACATCCTAGACAACTGTTTCAAGACTCAAGAGTTGTCTCCCGAGTCACTTGATAAATACCCTTACCAAGAGAAGCTTTGTGCAATTTATATTATCTCAATGCCCTGGTGAAATATTTCCTTGGCTGGTTATTGCTTTAAAGCCATTACTCTGACAGTGAGAATCCATTATGTGTAATGCAGCCAACATTACTGATCTCTAACAAAAACATATCACGCTCGCCTATATTTCTTCCCCATAATAAAGCGATTAATCTACACACCGTTCCGTGTGATTTTCTACTTTGCGTTGCTATTTTTAGTGTCGTACGTCTTTAAGATCCAAACCGTTCGTGTCGAATTAAGCATTTCTTTTGCGAAAAGCCATGAAAATGTGTCTTATCAATGAAGAGTTGTCTTATTTTAATCAAAAGTTATTATTTTTGTAGCTTGCAGGCATTCAGCTAATGAATATATTTTGGCCACATGCTGTTCTCTTGATGCTTGGTAACGTTCCATCCGAGCTCTCGCTACAAGTAGGAACAGAGGCTGGTGGCAGTCACGCTCGCTCTGTTGCCATGGAGAATATGTTAGATAGGTTTAATACATCTGTGTGTGAATTTTTCCCTGGAGTTTTGCCTTGACAAGTTAGACTGTACGGAGCGAGCAAGAAGTCATAATCTTCAGTCGTTAGGAATAAGTGATTGTGGGGGGGGGATCTGTGGGAGTAAACAGAGGACTGTGGTGCTGCAAGGCTCGAGAAGAGAAATAATGGGTGTTATTAGCAAAATTTGAAAAGTTCACTCACCGGATCCAGGGTGGCCACAATACAGTTTAGGGGCCACATGGGGATCTGTTACTTCTTGTAGCTCCCAGCCTTGTGACAACCAGCCGTTAATTAGTGAATTTGTCTCTACCCCTTTTGATACCTTCTGAAATAACGGAGCCCCAAGCTGAGCTGGATTAACTTGGCCACAACAGCCTTTATTAAAGGGGTGGTTCACTAGTCAGCATTAGTAGCCACACATCGCTGTAAGCCTCATAGAGAAGGCTTTTTTTCAAATACCTTGTTTAGTAAATTGTGCCTCCAAGAGGCGCTACTGCGGTCCGCTCATCCCCATGAAGTGACTCCTGTGCTCGGTGACCTCTGTGATTTGGTGATGTCATGTCAACTTCCAGTTGATCCAAAGTCACCAAGGCCGTCCCCAGTCTCCCGGAGCTTTTTTCAAATACATTGTGTAGTACATTCTGCTTCCGAGCAGCGCTATTGTGTTCCACTTATCCCCATGCAGTGATCCCCGGGACTCCGTGACCTCTGAGATCAAGTGATGTCCCGTCAACTAACAGTTGACGTGACATCACCAAGCCTGGCCGCAGTCTTCCCTAAGTGACTAGGCTGTGGGCGGAGTGTCACCACTCATCACAGCCCAGCATGTCGCGTGATCTCTCCTTTGCTGCAGACCGCTGCAAGCAGGAGCGATACTGGGCTGTGACGAGCAGTAAAACTCCGCCTATAGCCCTGTCACTCACAGAAGATTTGGGCCGAGCTTGGTGATGTCAGGTCAACTGTTAGTTATCACCGGATCTCAGAGGTAACGGAACCCCAGGGATCACTGCATGGGGATGAGCGGAATGCAGTAGCGCCGCTCAGCGGCAGAATGTACTACACAAGGTATTTGAAAAAAAGCCTTCTCGATGAGGATTACAGCAATATGTGGCCACTATGCTGAGTAGTGAGCCACTCCTTTATATACTAAAAAATAATCCACAAAAGGTTCTATCTCATATACCTTTGAATGGATGGGGATGGTCCTTAAATCTCTCACCTCCGGAGGCCAATATACCTCCTCATGTCATATAAACTCTAACTTTATCGCCACCAACTCAGAGGCAACTATTAAGCAACCTGAAATCTCATTCATGAGTAGAGATGAATAAATGTTCAGGTTCGCCTAGTTCGGCTGCATTTAAAACAAAAAGTTTGGTACGGGTACCGGACTTGACCCACACTTGACCCCAGACAACGAACACCATACAACTGAATGGGAACCCGAAGTTTTGTGCTGTAAAATGGTCGTAGTAAGGGCTAGGGTTTTGAAAAATAAGGAAAATGGGGGTAAGAGCAGAAAAATTATACGTACTATATTTCCCCAAAGATAAGACAGCATTCAAACTCTTCTTTGGCCCTCTCATTAAGCTATATGAATATTCCCTTCTTTCCCCTCCCCCCTCTATGCCAGCATCTCTGATTGATTGCAGTCAGATTGCTTTACACGCCCCCCACCATCCAGTCTCTGTTCCAGCATCTGTAATTGGTTGCAGTCAGTCAGCTGTGTTAGTGTAAAAAAAAAAAAAATTAATAATTTGAAAAATGACTTGCTTCTCCCACCTATTTTTGGTAATAATCATGGGTAAAAAAGGCCCCCAGCAATCTACTTTACCTTGGGTGGTTATCAAAAATAAAGGGGATTCCAAGCAAATAAATAAATAATTTATAAAAAAAAGGCTTGGGGTTCACCTCACTTTTGTTAACCAGCCAAGATAAAGCAGACCGCTGGGGGCTGGCATTATCAGGGTGGGAGGGGCGATAGTTATTTGATCCCCCACCTTCCTACACTACCACAACCGCGATACCTGGCAAGATCAGTGAAGACATCAGTAACCTTACATACCCTCACCACTCTCATCAGGTATTGTGGGCACAGAGGGCAGTGCCAGACTTGGAGCTTCACATTAGCAGTAAGGTCATGTAAGGCTACTGCCAGTCAGTGCCCGCATGAAAATCCACATCTGGGGCTGAGTAGCAATAACCCATAGACCCTCATTTTGAGGACATTCTGAGCATGAGACTCCATAGAAATCAGTGGACATTGTGATTCCTGTTGAGTTATCTTCGTAACTTCCAGGATTTTTTTTATTTAACAAATTGATGAATGAGGGCATGTTGGGGAGTCATTATTCAAATAAAGTATTTTTTCCTGTGTCTTTTTTAACCATTCACTTGCTAGATTAGTAATTGTGTTGTCTGATAGACCTAACTTCAAGGTTTGATGTCAGCTGTCAATTCATAGCTGACATCAAAACCGTCAATCTATTACCAGCACAGCAGGACAATCAAGAATCAGGTTAAGTGCCAGATTTGAAGCACCTAATAGATGTGCCATTTTCAGGCGGGCTTCCATTTTTGGGCCGGGAAGAGCCAAATAATCATGGTCCGTCCCATGCTGATAATACCAGCCCCCAGTGGTCTATTTTACCTTGGTTGGTTGTCAAAAATAGGGCTGAGATAATGCTGTTTTTTTTCTTTTAAATTATTAATTTAAATAATTTAAAAAAAAAACGGCTTTGGATCCCCTCCATTTTTGGTAAGCAGCCAAGGTAAAGTAGACTGCTGGGGGTTAAAGCCTGCAGTTGTCTGTTTTACCTGCGCTTTGTTATCAAAAATAGGCTGGAGTCCACTTCATTTTTTTTATTTTTAATTTATTGATTTATTTTTTTTCAAGTGGTGCACCTGCTAATCACAGCCATGTCAATATTTGACATGGATGTGATGGGGCCGGAAGTGCCCACACCAGAAAGCTTGCTGATTGGCTGCTCTGCAGCCTTTCAACAAGCTTTATTCGGATGACAAACCCAAACAGGAACCGGATATACAGTTAAAAGTTTATGTTCAGGTCTGAGACCCAGTCACTCTATGTTCAGTGCGAACCCCGAAATTTACAGTTAGGGTTCGCTCATTCCTATTAATAAGCAGGGGTGGGATGGAAGTATTTAACCACAGATTCCTTGTTTGTGTTTGGAAATCAAGCCCACTTTAAAACCACACACATTTTTAAGGCCACACCCATTTTATTTACCACTCCCATTTTCCTCACAAAAAACATGTAATGGCAGGACCCTACTTATATGTTAATTTATAGTATCATTGTTTCCTGTCAGATACATGTTGTTATAGTCAGTGTCAGTGCAATTTTAACTATTGCAGTGCAGGAAGAGATAAAGTTCAACTGAATGTGCGTCTGAGGACATACATAAAGTTTAAAACCAGCAGGCCCTCAAAAACTGGGTCAGGGCAATGCTTCTTGCCAGTTTGGTGAACAGGCTACAATATTGACAACCACTGAACCAGAGAGAACTGGCAGAAACCCAACCCTGTTCATAAGTGACTACCTGTGGGCCCATTAAGCCCTTAAAGCAGGAGTTCCATTATAGATGGCTGTGTTGTCCATGAAACAAGGACCACAAAGCACAGGCTTACTTCAGTGCATGATGTGTACAGTCACTCCAGTCACTTCGAAATCTCTGAATGGCTCTCACTTGGATTGAAACAAAGTTTTCAGATGTATTATATTAAAAGAAAAAAAATCCAGCCTCCCATGGAAATGCTCTGTTCACGGCTGGCTGTATGTGGGTGGAGAGCCCAATTCATTATACTCATCACTCGACTTGAGCATTTTCAGAGCGTTTGACCTTCTCGACTCGAGCACAGAGCACCTGAGCATTTTAGTGCTTGTCCATCTCTAGTTTTGTGGCCAGATGAGACCAAGATAGAGCTTTTTGGTAAAACATATCATTCTACTGTTTACCTAACTTGGAATGAGGCCTACAAAGTAAGGACCACAATACCCACAGTTAAATATAGTGGAGGTTCGAAGATGTTTTGGGGTTGTTTTGCTGCCTCTGGCACTGGGTGCTTTGACTGTGGGTAAGGCATCATGAAATCTGAAGATTACCAAGCAATTTTGGGTTTAAATGTAATGCCCAGTGTCAGAAAGCTGATGTTGCATCCTAGGTCATGGCTCTTATAGCAGGACAATGACCAAAAACAAACTTCACTGAGTCCAGATCTAAATCCCATTAAAAACCTTTGTTGATCTCTTAAAATTGCCTTGGGAGAAGATGCCTTCAAAAATGAGAGCCCTGGAGCAGTTTGTAAAAGAAGAGTCCAAAACTCTATTTGAGTGTTATAAGAAGCTTGTCGATGGTTATAGAAAGTGATTGATTTGTAGTTAGTTTTTGCAAAGGGTGAGCAACCAAATATTAAGTT